>NW_012144966.1:19866024-19867542 GCF_000956105.1 Propithecus coquereli
CAGGACTTCAAATAAAATAAGATTATTTTAAAAGCAGTCAGAGGGGAAGAATAAATCATCTGAAAAGAAATGATGACTATAATGACTATAGACTCATTAACAGCAACAATATACATCAGAAAATCATGGAAAATTTTCAAAGAATTGAGCAAAAAATTAATTTCTTAGAAATATGTTTCCCAATTAATCATTTTTTTTAGAAACAATGTGAAATAAAAAACTTTTACAAAGAAAATGGTGAGAAAGTTTTTAAGCCAAAAGACCTGTGCTAAGAAATAAATAATTTATTATTGGAGAAAAGAAGTTGTCTCAGATTTCATACAGAAAGGATAGTGAACAAGTGAAAAAGTAAATATGCTTGTAAATGAAACGTGCACGTAAATGAATCAAAACAAGCATCATTCCCCATTTGGGTACCTTTGATTTCCTTCTCTTGCCTGATTGCTCTGGTTAGGACTTCCAGCACTATGTTGAATAAAAGTGGTGACAGTGGACAACTTTGTCTATATCAAGTTGTAAGTGGAATGATTTTAACTTTTCCATGTTCAGCATGATGTTGGCTATAGGTTTGTTATATATGGCTTTTATAATTTTGAGATATGTTCCATCTATGCCTATTTTGTTCAGAGTTCTTACCATAAAAGGATGTTGAATATCATCAAATACCTTTTCTGCATCTATTGAGATAATCATATGGTCTTTGTTTTTGATTCTGTTTACGTGGTGAATAACATTTATGGATTTATGTATGTTGAATCATCCTTGCATCCCTGGTATGAAGCCTACTTGGTTGTGGTGGCCAATAAACTTATGAAGAAATGCTCAGCATCTGTAATTATCAGGAAAATGCAAATCAAAACCACAATGAGATATCAGCTAAGTCCAGTGAGAAGGGCTTTTATCAAAAAGTCACAAAACAATAGGTGCTGGTGTGGATGTGGAGAGAAAGGGACACTTATATACTGTTGGTGGGACTGCAAATTAGTTCAACCTCTATGGAAAATAGTATGGAGATTCCTCAAAGAACTAAAAGTAGACCTACCATTTGATCTGGCAATCTCACTACTGGGTATTTATCCAAAGGGGAAAAAAACCCAGTTTACCAAAAAGATACGTGCACTTGAATGTTTATTGCAGCACAATTCACAATTGCAAAGATATGGAATCAACCCAAGTGCCCCTTAATTTATGAGTGGATTAATAAAATGTGGTATATACATACCATGGAACACTACTCAGCCATAAGAAAAAATGATAAATTAATACCTTTTGTAACAACCTAGATGGAACTAGAGACCATTTTCCTAAGTGAAGTAACACAGGACTGGAAAAACAGATGCCACATGGACTCACTATTAAACTGGAATTAACTGATCAGTGCTCATAAGCACACGTGCAAGTAAAACTCAATGGAAATCAAGCACGTGGGAGGGGGCAGGCAGGGAAGGGATCACACCTAACAGGTACAGCGTACACTACCTGGTGATGGGTAGGCTTATGCTTTAACTCAAGCTGTAC
>NW_012144966.1:19867592-19868743 GCF_000956105.1 Propithecus coquereli
TATGTTAAAATATATTCGCCAAATTCGACAATATAGGGTCTCCACACAAGCCAATAAAAATGGGACAAGAATGATAAGTGTTTTAAGTCATGATTTTTTCTATTGTAAGTTAAGCCTATTGTTCTTAGATTTTAGCCAATTCTGTTTTTTCTTTCAGGCAAATGAGTTAGACCTCCAGGAGGTGGAACTGAATGGACAAATTGGAGTACTGCCTTCAAAGTATATGGACCTTTCATTCTAGGATAGTTTGTTCTTGATTCATAAATCTACTTATAGAAAAGGTAAGAGAGTCAGAATGAGCTTTAGGCAGTGTGAAATCTAATAACTATGTTAAAGAATGTGATGGTATAACCACAGGTAGTATTAATATAATGGTGAATATGATATGATTAAATTCCCTCATGTATAAAAATCAACAGAATACCTTCCAATGCAATCTTAACTTTTAAAATGTTTCTCATTTATTCAAAGAAGAAAAAATAGAGCTGAAAATTTGTTAAATTTTATTGAGCTTTAATAATATCTCTGCTGTCAGTTTAGGGTATGATGAATAGAATGCTTTCAAATTTTCCCCTTGTAGTATGATATTGCCAATGGGTTTGTCATATATAGAATTTATTGTATTGAGGTACATTCCCTCTATACCTGATTCTTGATAATTTTTATCACAATGGAATGTTTCAATACTCATCCTGCTCAAGGTACATCTACATCTAATTTTTTGAGAATTTTTATTATTAAGAAGTGTTTCCTGAAAACAAATACTGATAGTTGCCATAATGAAACAGATCACTGGGCTAGTCTCAAAGTGTTGAGAAGCAGCCTGGACTCTATGTTCAGGTCAGATCTTCATAAAGGTTCTGAAGTGGCCCCATGGCTGGCGGCACCTGCTATTATCATAAAAAGCAGAAAAATATTCCTCTGTGGAAAAAAGCATCTCCAAATCCCAATTTGAGTTCACTAGACTTCCCCAATTATGGTCAAACATAGAGCTTGCAAGCAAAGGTCATTGAACATGTGACAAAGTGACTGACCATGTGTAAGATCCAATAGAAAAACAAACAATAGATGTAAAACTTCTAGGAGTGCAGATCTTGGAAGTACCATATATAGAATATATATATATAAAATGATACATATATATCATTTGA
>NW_012144966.1:19872231-19876118 GCF_000956105.1 Propithecus coquereli
TGATATTTTTATACTATCTTGATAGTCACTAATAGCTTAAAGATGTGAAAACCTAGATAATAAAAAAATTAGAAGATATTTAGGATTGGATGAGAAGGTTTAACATAATTTTAATGAGAATATTAGGTCTTTATACAAAAAACTAACAGGAAGACTTAACAGTATGTAACTGTGGCAATATTGCAGGGTCCTTTATCAAGGACAAGGGGGTCCTTGATGTCACATCAAAAAGACCTCTAACTAAAACTGGAACTGGGTGAAAAAGTAAGGCTTTCCATTTTGATGCTTCAAGTCTGCTTTCCATTCACCAGAGAGGGTTTTATTTACACTGATTTGTTTTTATTTAGACAGACACTGTCACCTTAGTAAATTGCTCAGTTCTGGAAAACTTCTGATAAATTAACCACTGACAAAATCCTTGAATAGAACATCTTTTCGAAATACAATTTCAGACCTGCTCACTATATTTTGGATATCATACTGATCTTTTCTCTGATGCTTAAAGGCTAATTAACGTACACTCCAATTGTGATGTTCTGAAATTCACATTGAAATCAGATATTCTATTTCAATGGAAGTATTCCCCTTCTTCATCCCCAGACAGATAATATATTACTTTTCATGATGTTGCCTCCCAGTTTGTGATATTTTGTTACAGGAAATTAAAACAATTTTCATACCAGGAATGATGTGATGTAGTAATATTGATAGATACCTAAAAATGTGAAAGTGGCTTTGGATGTGGATAATGAATAAAAACTGGAAGTATTTTGAGGCCATTGATAGAAAAGATTAGATTGCCTTGACGAGACAGTTGGTAGAAATATAGACATTAAAGGTGATTCAGAAAGAAGTGAGGAGAGTTGTAGGAAAGCTTCCTTCATACTAGAAACTACA
The DNA here is from genome assembly GCF_000956105.1 of Propithecus coquereli. Classification (NCBI taxonomy): domain Eukaryota; kingdom Metazoa; phylum Chordata; class Mammalia; order Primates; family Indriidae; genus Propithecus; species Propithecus coquereli. Next base: position 19,873,129 of record NW_012144966.1, read on the forward strand.
TGGATTGTCATAATGTTGCTAAAAACAGGATCATTAAATGTTTTTCTGTTAAGGTCTAATATAGAAATGAAGACCATGTTATTGTACATTGGAGGAAAAGTGAATATTGTTAGAAAGTGGCTGAAAACTTGGCTGAACTGTGTTCTTTTGGATGGAAAGCAGAAATTGTAAGCAATGGACTTGAATATTTAGCTTAGGACATTTTGGAGGAAAGTGTTGAAGTGTTCTTACTGATTATAGTAAAACGAGAGGGAAAAGTGATAAATTGAGGAATGAACTGTTAAGTGAAAAGGAAGCAGAACTTGAAGATTTGGAAACTTCTCAGACTATGTAGATAGTGAGCTCTGGAAATAGATCAAATGTGTGGCTGAAAATTGTTTGCAAAATAAATTAAATATGTGACCCTCGGTCCAATCGACGATGTCAGCAGAAGCCAGAAATAGAAATGTGGTTAACCAGGAAAGATTTGTGCAAATACTTCTTGTCAGATGGCTTAGACTCCTGTGAATTGCACAGGAGGCTGACAGAGTTTTACAATTTTATACCAAAAGAAACACTGCCAGATTAAAGCGAAATGGGCAGAGACAAAATGAAATAAAGAAAAACGACTTCGAGGGCAAAGACACAGTTGCAGAAACCTGGGCTGATAAGACATCTTTGGGCTGAGATATTGGGGTTGCTGCCACAACAGGTTGAGAAGGTGAGGCCATCACCCCAGTGGGCACAGAGGATAGACCATAGAACTACTGCCTGCTAGGTTCTAGATTTGGTTGGGACCCATAATCCCTTTTACTTGTCCAATTTTTCCCTTTTGAAATGAGAATATCTATCTTATGTCTGTCCCACCATTGTATTTTGGAATTTGCAGGTTCACAGTTGGACAGGTATTTTGCCCCTGGGTAGAATATACTCAGCATCTCATTGATACCAGATTTAGATGACTTAGAAGAATCTTTTTGAGTTGATTATATGTATTAAATAGTTGAGATTATGAACTTAATATTTGTACTGAAATTGTTTAAAAATTTGGAGGATGTTGGAATGGGATTAATATATTTTGTGCATGAGAATGATATGAACTTTGGGGACTGGAGGACAGATTATGTGCTGAATTTTGTCTCCGAAAAGATATTTTGAAGTCCTAAGCCTCAGTAGCTCTGAATATAACCTTATTTGGAAATAGAGTCTTTGCAGATGTAGTCAAGTTGAAATAAGGCCATTAGAGTGGGCAATGTATTGTCCTTATAAGTAGAGGGATATTTGGACACAGACATAGTGGAAAGACCACTATATGAAGACAACGGCAGATATTGGACTCATGCCACCATAAGCAAGATAAGTCTGGGCCCATCAGAAACTGGAGGAAGTAAGAAATTATTTTTCCCAGAAGCCTCACAGGGAGCATGACCCTGACAACAACTTGATTTCAGACTTCTAGCCTTAATAACTGTGAGCGAATACATTTCTCTTGTTTTAAGTTGCCCAGTTTGCAGTACTTTGTTACAGAAGCTCTAGAAACTTAACGCACATGTTAAAGGGAGTATCTTTAGTGTCTCCTGTAAGATAGAGTCAAGCATTGAATGAATAGGTTACATGTGATAAATCCATTCCCCCTTCCTATAATTAGATTCTTCAGGAATCAATTTTATTTAAAGTTAGTGCCTATTGAATCTAGATTTCGGTCAAACAACCAAGGAAACAATTCCAGGTGCTTGAGAGGTTGCCAAATACAAATTCTCTGGAAAAGATATAAATGCTATTAATTGATCTTGACATAAAAGTTTCTTCGTTTTAAGTCTGCAATACTCCTCCACACACACATTCTTCTTATCCACTTGTGTGCATGTGTGTGTGTGTGTGTGTGTTTTGTGGTTTGTCTTAATTTCATTTTTCTCTAGTGCATGCTGAACCTCAGAGTTTAGTTGTAAGTCTGATGGAGCATGAGGATTAGCAAAGATTTTAAAGATAACTATAATACCTCAGATGGGTTCTTTATAGGGTTGTCAAATAAGTCAGGACCATCTTACTAAAACTGGTTATAAAATTTCTTAGAACTCTACACAAAAATAAACAAAACACACCAATTAATGCAGGCACAAACTAGTGAAGTCCAAATAAGGGGTGTAGTTTTATTAACAGTCTTGTACTAACATCATTTGATTGGTTTTGATTCTATATTACAGTTATATAAGATAATACTGACGAAACTGAATGAAGGATATTCAGGAACTTTTTGTATGTCTTGTAATTTCTTGTGAATCTAAAATTACTTCAAAACAATTTTTAGAAAAATCATATCTAAAGTATTTTTGTAAACTATTTAATGCTATTTATAAACCTGGACTTGAATAAACACATCCACATATACGGAAAAAAAAAAAAAAATCACTCAGTGGTAAGGGAGGTTCAGTGAGATCTGAGGTTTGAAATCCTCCAAACTGTTAAGTTTTCAATTCTAGTGGCATGACTCTTTCCAAATCATTGCCCTAACTTTCTTCTAAGAGACTCGATAAGGCTATGAAACAAAGTTATGACAGCAGGGTCACTCATTTTTTTAAAGCTGAGTCAGCCTTACAGCTAAAGAGATGAGAGAATTTTTTGAAGCAGTCATGGACACTTGCTGATTCTTTGACCACACTGTCATCTGAGAATTTAAAACTTTGACACTTAAGCATTTATGTAAGCTCTTCAGTTCTTTCAGAAACAGTAAAACACTATTATGATTATTGTTCTTCATGTCCTTCACAATGCTCTTGTTAGTTGCCTATTGTTTAACCAAAATATCATTATCAATAGGCATTTCATTCCAGACGACTGTAGGTAATAATTTAAGTAACTATTTCACAATTATGTTATGAAGACCTCTAGTATATTAAGTGGGTAATACAGTTAAGTAAAATCCTTAAGTATAATAGAATCTCACTACCTTTAAACTCACCATATAAACTATCCAATCCCAGATTATAATTTCTTTGAGGGTTTTTTTTTGG
>NW_012144966.1:19876791-19879861 GCF_000956105.1 Propithecus coquereli
ATGAGTGTTCCTATCTCTCCGCATCCACACCAACATTTATTGTTTTGGTACTTTTTGATAAAGGCCTTTCTCACTGGAGATAAGTGATATCTCATTGTGGTTTTGATTTGCAAAACAAATCAATAATTTTGATTGAAACATTTTTGACTTTTTGAAACCTGGACACCAAGTGAAATGAAAAGGCAGATGTAATATTAGGCTGACTACTGTTAGTGATATAAGTTTGATTCTGTTACTATTTGCAGAAATCTTACTATTTTCCTACTCTTTTACAAGATCGTGGAGACAAAAAATGAGAATAAGGTAGCACTTTTGGGTAGAGATGGGAGACACATTCTAGGATAAAGGGATAATGAAAAAAAATTCTGAGATGGTAAATCATGAGACACGTAGTTGAAATGATGATGGATGAAGTTCCGCATCTGCATAGGTAGTAGAACATAAGTCTGGAAAACAGATTATAACTATACTGTGGAGGGTAGTGTGTCAGGTGGAGGAAACTGAACTGAACTTGGGAGGTTACAGGAGCCTCTGAAGCCTCTTTGACCAGAGGGTAACATGACCTATATTACTTCATAAGAAGATTATATTAAGATTCCTTTATTTAATAATACCTGAGAGATATAAAGGATATTTATTTTGAAAGTGTTTTAATAGGTATAATCTTATTTTATCCATACAGAACTCCTAATGCCAGATAGGTAAAAGATATTTTTGCTCTTTCGCTGTAAGGAAGTTATCAGTTTTCTAAGGTCAGACAGTTCACCTGACACAAATCTATATTTTAAGATAACTGTGAGATCATATTTTAAAAATATCTTCCACAGGATCTTTTCATGATTTTAAATAGGTCAAACCATATTTTCTTTTGAATACCTTAAAGCTACAGATCAACTTAATTGAAACATTAATTTATAATGCACTACAGAAAAGCAGTTTTAAGTATGTCAACAGAGGCTTACAGTTCAGATAACCCATAAGTAGTAAAATGGTTTCACTATACAGAAATAACTCTTCTTCCTAGTGATGATGGTTATTGGAGCAAAATATAATGTATTTACAAACACTTGTTTTTAAATTGGTTTTGCTCATCCATAGTGACCAAATCAGCTTGAAACTAGTGTGAAATTATGAAATTAACTTTACTAATTATATTTGTGGAAAATATTTTCAATGCAGAAAAGTAAGATCAAAAGGTTAATTCATTGGCTTAGATTTCAGTAGTTACTAGCAAGCATAACTAGAATTCTATTTGCTTGAATCACATTTCCATGAACAGAAATAGCTTTATAACAGAATCATTCATGGAATTATGCAGAAATCAAGAGAATATTAGACAAGTGGACCTAGAGAAAGAGTTTTTGAGTTGTGCTATCATAGCCAAGTTCAAAAAATGAATCATACTTTAGGTACATCACCACGTATGTATAAATATATGTCTTTATTTAAATATCTCTGCTACATCAAGTAGAGATTGCAACATTCTTGACTTTTACTCTAATTACTGAGTAGACTTGTAGATTTAAAATCATTGAGAGCTCAACACATGAACATAGTAGAGAAAGATTAAATAACCCTTTCAGTGATATTTAGACCTACAGGTCCACTGCCATGTTGCTCTTTGAAAGAGCATTTTTTAGTTTTAGTTCAGCACTCACAATCCACTGATAATAGAAGCAGTCATTTGATGGATAGTGAAAAAGAGAAAAATTCTTTAATTTATTAATCCTTAGTCGGGCATGCCATAAATATGTATACAATTGGCCCTGGAGTGTTCAAACTTTTCATTCTATTACATATTAGAACAAAGATATTTAGAATGTTGTTTCTGTAATCCAATTTACCCTTATCAGGTTTTTTTATTGATAAGAGAAAAAAATTCTTCATTGTGATTCAAAAAATAGGCACATTTGATACAGTTTTTGTTTGTTTCTTAAAATATACTTGATTTTGATTTTAGCAAGGGGATATTCCAAATTAATACACACATATTTTTTCCTTCTTGCCAAACACATTTCTTCATGCAGTTCTTTGCCATTAATAATTGACCATAAGTGAAGCCTTATTGCCCCAGGAAACAGAGAATTTTAAAAGAACCCTAAGAGAAAACTATGTGAAATTGCTGGCTGTGAGTTCCAAAACTGTCTTGAAACACAATTTGGATTTAGATTGCAAGAGCCATACATTTGCAAATGTTTTTAAACATTTACTTCTGATAAATTTTCTCTTGACTACCAAATTAAAGTTTATCAATTTCTGTAGCCTAAAGCACTAAGAGTAGAAAAATGCAAGATGATAAAAGAAAGGTTTCGTTTTATGCAGAACAGAAGGTATGGAAAATTTCTGAACTAGGGGCAAGAATTTTGAAGAAGATTGAAAAAGAAGAGCATGAGTGTTTAGCTGTTTGTGGAAACTCTGCCTCCTACTTTCCTTTCACTGAGGAAGTCTGAGGGAGGGTAGCGTGGATTTAGCAGCAAAATTTCCAGAGTGGTTTAGGAGATGGCAAGAAATGGGAAAGCTACTTCCCATAGGATGTCAGCAGAGAACAGGAGAGACTTGTGTATGTAATGATGCTCTTCAGTGCTGGGGACATGCCTAAATTCCTTTGCAATTTAGATAATCCCAAAGCAGAAAAAATGGTGAACAGTAAGGGAAAGAACCCTGCATTTTGATCAAGTATTGTCTAGAAGAAGAGACAGAAGAATGGGCAAGATTAAAATTTTAACCATAAATAGAAGGATGAAAAACTAAATTGTATTTGGTTTATAGTGATAAACTTAATGTTTGCATACTTGAGTTTTGGGAACTATCAGACTGTGAAGTATGTTTGCTATATTAACAACCTTAAAAATCTGTCATTTCTTCTTAATATATGTATGTGAGAATCTATGAACTTACATGGGAAAAAATTTTTTATTTGGGTTGGTACATATATAACATTATATTTATTAAAATTGTGTTATTAAACATACACGCATGCACAGACACAAACCTCCACACCAAATTCAGTGTTTCCCAAACAGCTATCATTTGCTTACTGCCTTCAGTTTATTTCTGTAATATCGACACA
>NW_012144966.1:19881149-19881605 GCF_000956105.1 Propithecus coquereli
TATAAGCCCTATTACATTGTTATGCAATGGATCCACTTTTGTAAATATGTAATAGTTTAAAGCAAATAGGACAAGGACAGTTACAGGATCTGAGACAAACTAAGTAAATTTAAAGTCTTATTTTTGTGTTCTTAACTCTATTATGTTCAGTGATATTACTAATATTAACATAAACTATTTATATAAAATATGCTGAGGAATACTGGTATATCTATGTTAATGCATACATTTAACTTCTATTTTTCAGCCCAAAGACTACACTTGAATGGGAATTTGTCACACATATCAGTAATTATATAAACACTTGAATTCTAAAATTTGCAATTATTTACTTTGTTAAAAATCATTCCATTATATATGGCAATAAATACATTGAGAAATCTTATGAAAATTTCTGTTTAGTGAAAATTACGACTAAAGACAACTGACAATGGATTTCTTCAAAAAATCATTTTC
>NW_012144966.1:19886460-19887036 GCF_000956105.1 Propithecus coquereli
CACTAGTTATGCCTACTTATGTACCTCATGACATGTTCTGTTCTTCACTCAGAGAGAGTAAATCAACACAGAAAGACAGGACCCAGATGCCTTCTATGACCTAGCCTCAAAAATCACACTCCACCATTTCCACAATATGTTACCCTAATTAGTTCTATTCATTGAGAGAGGGACTCCAGTGATTTGTGAGTAGCAGGAGGCAGGAATCATCTGAGAGCTCTTGAAGGCTGGTTACCACAGAAATGCAGTTTAAAATATCCTATTCCATTTGAAGAAAAGAATGCATTGTGACTTTCCTTATCCCCTTAACCAACCAACCAACCAAAAACTTCCAAATAAATTTCAGATGTCAATAAAAAAGTATATAAAACCATTTTGACCTCTACATTTCTGTTAAGTATGCAGCATAAAATAGGATATACTCAGGTGTCAATAAAAATACATGCTGCTAGAAAATATTGATATTCATAACAGAAAAATTAAAAGCTGAGCCAAATATTAGACTTAAGTTCTTCTACCTAAAAGTCCAAAGCGAAATTGAAAATGCAATACAAAATCCAAGATATTCCGTATTCT
>NW_012144966.1:19887086-19889040 GCF_000956105.1 Propithecus coquereli
CAATAAATGTAATGTGCTCGAATCATCCCCAAACCATTTCCCCCACCACCTCCCCAGTCTGTGGAAAAACTGTCTTTCATAGAAACGGTCCAAAAAAGGTTGGGGACTGCTGCTCTAGATCTTTAGTTATTCCTCAGAATCATGGGTTAGAATCTATACTCATTTAACTATGTTTCGTTCTAAAGCATAGAATATAGTGATTTTCCAATGCTTTTCTAACTAGATAAAAAAGTAGAGTTTGGACATGCTATATTTAAATTTGAGTATAATTAAGAAAACTACTATTGCATTTTTTTGCTTACATTTTATGTTCTAGGAGAGATTTACAGTGTTTAAAATAAATTTAACTTTAAAATTAAAGAACCCTGTCATGTTTAGAGGGGATTATACTTAAATTGGCAGAAGCTGGAAGTGGAGAGTGAGTTGTAAATTAAATAGGTTTGTCGTACACTAAGAATAATGTGAATTTGCTGGGAGCATCTTACAGCTAGTTACTGTAATGATAGAGATGAACATTGTTCCCTTTTGAGTAAATAGATATATTATTAAGACAGGGATTCTTGGCAGATAACATGTTATTTCCTCCCAATTTTCTTTTAGAGAGAAAGAAGAGAGAAAAACACAAAAGAATGCCTCCCTCTCACTAGATCCTGAAACATAGCCACCAACTGGAGAGTCAAGCAAAGATCGTATGAATTATGCTGAATATAGGCATTAAAGAATCAGTCTGCACGTTGGATCTTACTTTCCTTCTCTGAAAATGAAGGATTGGGTTTAATGAGGTTTAAAGAGTCTTCTACTTCTTTCTTTTTATGATTCTATGTTTGTCATTTTTACACAATGGCTCTTAGGTAAATGACACATAATCATAAACCACAGTACATTTGCAGCATTAAAAGTTATTCTTTTTTTCTCGTAATTAAATATAATATGAAAACACAGCTGTTTACCGATTCCAGGTCTCCATATTTTTGGTGCTAATTTTAGGAAGCTAGACATATTAACTGTTTTATTATTAAAATATGATTCTATAAAACTAAACTGCTTAGACTATAGATAAAATGCTCTTTTTCCTAATGTAGCACTATGTGAAAAAGTTGTTAAAATGCATATATATAAAGCTGATCTTTTATGGATTCTTTTTTCCTAATACCAGCCTTTTTAAATTAGTCATGCAATTGTTAACATTTTCTAGTAATAGATTGAAAATAGAAACTTTTAATTTACTGAAGGATTTTGCATTATGTCAGAGTAACATCAAAATATTTATTATCAAACTGTCTTCTGAAACAAAGTAAAAATTGAAATAAATGTATTGCATTCTATGTATTTCTTACTATCCTATCAACTTAAACAAGTTTGCTTGGGCTGGAAATGAATTTGGTTCAACCATTTCTAGGTTCTTGTTTGAAATTTAATATATATATGTGCGTGTGTGTGTGTGTGTGTGTGTGTGTGTGTAGATATCTGACTGATTTAGATGCATATTGGAATCTCTTCTTAAACCTGAGTTGAGACTCTAAAGCTCTCACTGACATGATAGCCTGGGCAATAGCTGTGCTGACTCCATGGCTCCATTATGTAAATAAGATAATACACCTATTTGTGCCCCTCAAAATGTTACTGAAAACTGTGAAGAAATACATCGGAGTGCAATGTGCCTGGAAAATTTCTACAAAGCTTTTTATGTCTGGTTACCAAACTCCTCCAACTAATTACATTCATAAGAAAAGGAAAAACACCCCTCCTTTACACTGTATATAGTTTTACAAAATAAAATGAGGACAGAAGCAGCTTTTTCCTCTTATAAAATACATTAGCTCGATTTAGTTACATTTAAAGTGAAAATTATTATTTTTGCATGTATATTTTTAGGAACTGTTGCATCAATCAAACCTCTGTTTTTGGTCTATATAAATCTGCACATTTCCTATCAAACTATTATACTGAAATA
>NW_012144966.1:19890292-19891871 GCF_000956105.1 Propithecus coquereli
AAAAGCTGAGCCAAATATTAGACTTAAGTTCTTCTACCTAAAAGTCCAAAGCGAAATTGAAAATGCAATACAAAATCCAAGATATTCCGTATTCTCTCTTAGAGTTTCTCTCATGTCTGTCACTCTATGTCTTCGTGAGGAATATGGAAGTAAAGTAGGTTCTAACACACAATATTTTTGTTTATGTGAAGAACAGAAGACAAATGGAGATGAGGAAGAAGACCTTTGTTTGCCCCTCTCACCTGCTCCTTTCTGGATACTTGATTTCCTGGGAAGCCTACTTTACACAGCATTCCTTGTGGTCATATGACTAAGTTCTCACTCATGGAGTATGAGCATAAGTATATATGCAACTTCCACTATATTTTCTTAAAAATAAATGCACAAACAGAAATTCCCTTGGTGTGGAATATATTCCTTTTTTTTTTTTTTTTTTTTGCCTTTTCATCTGACTGGAAACAGTGATTCCTGGAGTGAACTTGGAAATGTGTTGTAGATGATAGTGTGCCCAGTTGGTGAAGGTTCCTAAAATAAATCCTAGAGTAGATATTACCCACTAGGGTCTGTTACATGACTGAGAAATAAACTTCTATCGTATTTGAGCCAAAAGCATTTTTGCTATGTGGTTCAGAATTAACCATAAATTAGAAACATGAATGAAAAGGAAGAAAAATACCACAATGTGCCTGATCCAAAGAAACAAGCTTGGAGAGGTAAAAGGGTAGATCTCCCTGTAGAGCTCAAACCAAATAAAGATTCCTATTCCACAGGGAATTCTTAATGCTGCTCAAAAGGAGGAACTTGAATAATTTTGTTCCCAAATTTATTTAAAGACCAACATTGATTGAATTTCCTGAACTACTCATCTATTCTGTTCTTTCTTTACTTAGAAAATTTCAAAGCACCCTCTGGACTATATAAAAAAGATCAGATATCATACATCAGAGGTCAGAAACTAGCAGCTGCAGCTTTATTTTATATTTTATTTCATAAGCACTTTGTCTGAAAAAATGCAAAACAAAATGTCTCAAAGGGTTGAGGCACTGTCATTACAGGCTGCACCACTGAGACCATCATGTACTGGCTTATTTATATCCTTATAAAGTATCCTTGGCCCCAATAATCACTTAAGTTTTTGGCCTTTCCCAGCCCTTCCTCAGTGTGCTTCTGCAAAACTAGAGATGGGCTTTGCACCATCTCACCTTCTGGCTTTGTTCATGGTACTCCCTCCCCTAGTTCATGTTCCCTAACTTTGAAGCATAGATCAAAGTTTCCTATTTCAAATGAACCTTCCCAGAAAACTCCTGGTGAAAATAATCTCTCTCCAGTGGATTTTTTTGGATACTTTATTTCTCTTTTAGAACTTATTAATTGTATATCAATTATTAACATGGCTTAACTCATCTACTGCACAATAAGGTCACAAGGAACTCATCATTCATTATCGTATTCCCTCAAGGCTCAGTACCATATGCAATCAATATATTTTGAAGCATAGATCAAAGTTTCCTATTTCAAATGAACCTTCCCAGAAAACTCCTGGTGAAAATAATCTCTCTCCAGTGGATTTTTTTGGATA
>NW_012144966.1:19891921-19893367 GCF_000956105.1 Propithecus coquereli
TGCTGCTATTGTTTGCCTTTGTTTTACCAAAGCCATATCTTGTTGAGCAAAAAATCTTTCTATTTAAAGGCAATTCCAGGTTTGCTGATTTGCCCCTGTAGAAACCCTAATCCAACCCTAGGTCACCTAACATCCATATGACCCCAGGTTCCCTGGTCCTCCAAACCATAAAATTCTCAAGTGTGTTAAGTAGCACTTCATCATCACATGGATTTATGTCTCAAAACTGTGATTGAAAACTTCCTGAGGGCTTAAATGCTGGTATGCCAGCTCCACTGCCATCTCTCACATGACTCACATTTATAGTTTCATAGAAAAATCCTTATGACTTCCTGAATGATGTGAAAGTGAACCTGATTAGCTGATAACTCTAATCAATATGCTAACGGAAATAGGAGGGTAAATACTGTAGTCCTATAAGCACATATAAAGAAGGCCCTTAACAACAGCAGAGAAAATAAATCTTTCCTGAGGGGGGAACATCTAACAGCACGACAATTTTCTTGACTGGAAGGATAGGTGTTTTAAGGTAAGACTATATACTTATTTGGTGTAGATGCTAATAGTTTTGACAGATTATCAGGGATTTAGGGGAAAACAGCTTGGAGGATGGGTAATAAGAAGATTTAGACAAAAAGCTCATGGATGGACCTTTCAGAATGTTAGGATGTTTACTGAGCAAAAAGTACCTTTGCAAAGAAGGCATTCGAAGTCAGGTAGATAACGTGATATGCTCTGTGGCTATCAAAAATACTCTTGCCTTATAAACTAAGTGGTTATGATAGAAGGAACAGGGGTTGCATAAACCTGATAGAGATTGCCACTCATCAATCTGACCTGGTTATTGCCAATGCTGACTGCCGATCTGAGATACACACATACACACACAGACACACACACACACACATACATGTATGTAATTTCTAGAAAATTTGGGCTAGGACATTTTTACTATACTACAGGGGTGGTTGACTCTATACCTTAATCAAAAATTTCTAGAAACTACAAGTGATATTTTGATTAAACTAGAAGAGAAATGGATGTTAGAAATAATTAACGATGTGGTATTGTGCACTTTAGAATATGTTAACAAGATTGATCTCATGTTAAGTGTTCTTACCACACACAGAGAAAATAAATAAAACACGTGCACACACACACACACACACACACACACACACACATGGAAATTTTTGGAGGTAGTGGATATGTTTAGTACTTTAATGAGGTGATGGCATCATGGGTGTATGCATATGTCTAAACTCATCAAAATGTATACATCAAACATGTGCATTTTTTTGTATAACTATGCCTCAATAAAACTTAAAAAAGTTGTAATAGTTAATGAATGTTGAAACACCTTTTCTGGGGTGGGTTGCGTGTGATTGAATTTCATTTGTATGGGGAATAGTAGCAGTGTGTCAGGCAAGATCAGCTTGTTACAGC
>NW_012144966.1:19893417-19895188 GCF_000956105.1 Propithecus coquereli
TAATAGGATATTGCACTAAACAAGAGAATGAGTACTTTGCTTTTATATACTCTACATTCCATATGGATGGGAAAGACTAACACAACAAATTGTCTACCTACCGGACTTAAATTAACTCACTTTTCCAAAAAGCAACTTTTCTACAAAGCTAAGGAAAAATAAGCAAGCATGATGACTGTTATACTTTAAATTAGTTTACATTGACCTCAGTTAGATTCTCAATAATGTCTTTCCCACCACATTTCTGTTATGCTTTCATCCTCCACAGTCTGCAGGGTCTGAGTCATGCCCTCTCCACTCCTGAAACTTTCCATCCTCAGCTGTTGTTTCTAGTTACTAATTCACTGAGAAAGGAGAACCAATCAGAAAAAAAATTTTCTGCGTACAATCTACTACATTTACCACCTCAACATGCAGACAAGCAACTGCACTCATTCCTTGCTTTTCTTTTGGTCCTTGTAGAAAGACTGTTTCTTTTCCTCCTATCAAGGCCAAACCATTCATTCGTGTATAAGATTTGACTCCTTTCATATCCTCAGGAACATCATTTTCTGATTGTTTCCTCTCTTTCCCAGAACAACTTTCCCCTTATCACCTGTTTCCATCAGCAAACAACCAACTTATAATATCATTCATGTTAAAAAAAAAAAAAAACCTGTTTCCCTATGTCCCTCTCCAGTGAGCCCAGAACCCACCATTTCTCTGTTATTTTTTATGGCAAAAATTCTGTACGAATTTATTTATTTTTGTTGTTTCCAGTTTATCTCCTTCCTTTTCCCCCTAAATGCAGTTTAGTCAGACTTTTGTCTCCAGAATTACACTAATATAGCTCTTCCCAACTATAACAATGGCCTCCATATTGTTAATGCTGTGGTCAGTCTTCTATGGTTAAACAATAAAGTTCATAAGTTGCATTTGACACAGTGAATAATTCCCTTATTCTACAAAAATATATTTTCCTTCACTTGGATCCTAGAAAACTCGTGACTCTTTTTCCTCTTACAACGTAATTCATTTCTCCCAAATAATTTCTTACTAATTTCTCCTTACTTTCCAATTTCTAATGATTGGAATGCCCACTAACCAGGTCAATAAACAGAATTTCCATTTGATCTGCCAATGGAATTCTAGGGAGGGATTACAAATGTTTACTTGGCTATTTGACTGAATCTTGATTCAGTGGTCTTTGTCAAATGAAATTGAGAACCCACATATTTCTTGGTATTCTATAGACAAAAAGAACCCAACTCTTAGGGAGACAGGAATATTATAGTAGACTTATCATTTGTAACATATCGGCCCTCCTCCTAGCTATGTCACACAAGAAGGCCTAGAAAACACTTCCTGGATCGTGGCATTGATAACGGATGAAAGAGGCTAACACTAGCCTTGGCAATGAAAACTCATTGTAGTGACTGTTTTCTGTTGACTATGGTCATCATGAGGTGCTATTCCTAAATGATATCTCTGCTTTCAGTGAGGACAATGGACTCCAGGAGTAGCGTATCAAAGTGTACTACGCATTATCTACATTCCTAGTGGGCATGCTTATCATAACAGAGAACAGGACCAAACAAGTAGTCACAAAATGTGAACCATGAGTATCTTGGCAGTGACTAATGACTATGGGTACTTTAATGACTTGGGAAGCCCAAAAGGTCCTACTTACCTGCACAACCATGACCATAGCAACACAGACACTCTTTGACTGGGATAAATCTACCCAGCTCTGCCTACAGATACAGTTGTTGATCTGGTAACATTTTTTTTT
>NW_012144966.1:19904263-19905213 GCF_000956105.1 Propithecus coquereli
CTTATAGTATATCCACAGTAATGGGAAAGAAAGCAGGACATGTAGGTGTAAATGCAAATAGATTGATTATTACAATTTTGTAAACTCATCAATTGTATTTTAATTTAAACCTCCTTTAGTTGGTATTTTTTTTATTTGCAGTTAAATATATCTGGAACAACATACTCCTCAAGATCAGAAATTATCTCATGGACGTCTTTGTATTCCCAAGGTCTTATTCAAAGATTGGCATTTGGTTGATCTCAATAAACATGCCAAATGAACCGGTGTACTAAATGGCATTAAAAGGAATGGAAATTTGATGTATTTAAATGAGGTTTCACTTAAAAAAAGAGACAATCCTAGTTCTGCAAAAGTTAAATTTTCACAAACCAAGCAAATTAAAGCACTCAAACCCTAACTGGCCATTTAAATGGCAACCAACAGATTCATAGTCCTTAATTCAAGAGTGTGGCAATGATAATGATGATGATCATGATAATGACAATGTTGTTGGTTAAAACTAGCCTTTATTAGTTAAAGCACTCTGCTACATAGTTTACATTCAATATCTTAATCTCTACCATAATTATTATTATTGTTTTTAAAATTTCAGAATATTACAGGGGCACACACGTTTTGGTTACAGTTTGCTTTTGTATAATTTGGGTCAAAGTTGTAAGTGTGCCCTTTATCCAGATAGTGTGCATTGTACCCATTAGGTGTGAATTTACCGCTCCCCCCGACTTGATTTCCGTTGAGTGCACATAAGTATTGATCGATTAGTTCCAATTTGGTATTGAGTACATGTGGTGTTTGTTTTTCCATTCTTGCAATACTTCACTGAGAAGACTGGTCTGTAGTTCTATCCAGGTTGTTACAAAAGATAACAGATCACCATTTTTTATTGCTGAGTAGTACTCCATGGTTTACATATACCACATTTTATTAATCTACTGTTGTATTGATGG
>NW_012144966.1:19905263-19906190 GCF_000956105.1 Propithecus coquereli
AAATGCAGGAAGGGATGGCAGCGACCAGGCTGGCTTTACCATAGGTTGCAACATCCTCAAACCTACTTTCCACTAAAAGTAGAAAAAAGAATAAAATATGAAATGAGGTTTTAAAGTTATCATTATTAAGTATTAAGGACCTTAATAACACTATTTAATATCTGAAAATGAATGACAGAAATATTATGGAATAGGATTGATATATCATCAAAGAAATCTGATATCCAGTGAGAAAAATGAGGTGGACATAGAAATATGGTGGCTCTTCTCGGAAAAATTAAAACTATCTGATCGCATTCATGATAAGCAAAAGGAGTGTCATGGACTAACTTAGGTTTATAGGGATCATTATGGCTCATATTAGGAGAAAAAATTGTAGAGAACAAGCACAGAAGCAGAAAGACTACTTAGAAGGCCATTGTAGTAGTCCAGGTGACAGCTGATGGTACAGTGGAAGAACAAAGAAGCATGTCATTTTTGAATATATTTGTCTGAGAAGTGGGTGAGGTTTGCTGATGTTGATTTGAGACAACAAAGATTTTTGTCCTGAGCATCTGGATTGAAATGTTGTTAACAGATGGGCAAAGAACTGGGAGAGGAGTAAATTTTGATGGTTTAGGAGTGTTAAATCTGAAGAAGTTTAATAAAGATCCCAGTAGAGATTTCAAGTAGGACGTTACATATTTGAGTCTGAAGTACAGGGAGGATGTTAGGGTGGGTGATATAAATTTGGGAGTAGCTAATGTCTAAATATTTATTGTCCTGGATTGAATAATATCACTGTAGGAGTGAGTGTAGACAAAAGGGCAAAGGAAAAGAACATGTGAGGCCTGATCCTGGGGCCATGATTGTTTGCAGTGTTGAGGGAGATGAGGAAGAATCAGCAAAGGAGGCTGAGAAGGAGTGGGTGGTGAGACAGAAAGCAAT
>NW_012144966.1:19907890-19908915 GCF_000956105.1 Propithecus coquereli
TCTTCAATTACAAATTTTCATGTAGCTGTGAAGTTAAGTAGTCTTGGGATTCATTTCAGAAATGAAACCATTTTAACTCAACCAAATTGTAATTGGATTTATTTATCTTTTCATTAAGGAAAAAAACTGTACTTTTATAATGTGATTTTGCAGATTTGGTCCTTAAGGGATCTTCATTTGTTTCCATTCTTAGGAGTAGTCTAATTCTCTCCATTCTAGAAAATAAGTATTATAGATTCAGCATAGGAAAAGGGAGCAAATCAGATAAGGTGAGGTAAAATTTTCATTGCATGTATACAAATGTTCTTTTGTCAAACTCTTTTTTGTGTAAGTCTGCACAAACATGGATGTATGTGGCTTTGGTGAATAATTAGTGAGGTTTCACTGAAGGCATTTGTGTAATCATTGCTTTATTGTTTCTCTATATTTGACTTTTGGTGACACATCAGCTGTTTTTATTTATACTGTTTATTTTTGTAATTTTCATTTGTCTTCATTCTTCGATATAAAACCTGCTGTACACATTATCAAATTGTAAATAAGAATTACGTGAAATTTATCGGGCAAGATGTTGGACTGGAGTCTGGCATTTTATATTGCAAAAACTGTTATCTGATTCCTATCAGCTTACCACATCTCTCACTAGTGTGAAGAACTAGCGTTAACTGTCATTGGCATTGGCAGACCTTGGAGTCTGTCCAGTTGAAGTGAGTGAACATGACATCTAGAATTCTCCTTTCCAATTAGAGTGCCTTTCCAGAAAGAAGGGATTATAGCAAATGCTTGGCAGTTACAGAGTAGAAAAATGTTCAATAACTCTTCTATATGGAGAGAACTTCTTACTCCATACTGTTAGTTTCATACTTTGCTTAAATAACTAGAAAAACAGGGTACATGTCTAAGCACTGTAAGAAATATAACTCCTTCCCTCTTAAGATTTAGGCTTAAAAGGACATTCATGTGGAACAAACCCACCATACTCAAGAAGTCAATTAATAAATCCTTTTGCTAAGTAGTATATAATT
>NW_012144966.1:19908965-19909429 GCF_000956105.1 Propithecus coquereli
TTAGGTGCTGTCATTGCTTGTAAAAGACCACGTGGGAGGGACTGCTTCATAAATAAATATATGTCAATGACATTTTGGAAAGATTTTTTTTAAAGATCTTAGGTTTGTTTTTTTTTTTCTCCAATTATTTACAGAGTTGGGAAAATGAAAGAGAAAAATTATAAAACAGCTTAGAGCAGGTCTAGATATATTCCTTCTCTCTATCTCTGTATTTCTCTCTATAATTCTAAAAATGCAAACCTGCTTCTTTGATGTTAGAGAAATTGCATCACCAACAAAAACAATCTTAAATGATATTGAATCTACATTAAAAGAATTTGACTTATTTTTTCTAGATTAGACATAAGTAGCCTCATGACTAAACTTTCCTTAGCAATTTCTTAAAGAATTGCATTTAGATGTTGTGATGGGAATTGATTAGTACTAGAGACATATATCTAGAAAGTAATATAAACTGTTAAAAG
>NW_012144966.1:19911909-19912887 GCF_000956105.1 Propithecus coquereli
CCTTTTTACTCACAGCATCAAGATAGGGTCCCAAGACTACCAAATCTATCCTTGGCCAGCTGTTTGTGCTGTACTTTCCTTGCAGCTTCGCTTCAGTGTTCTTGTTGTAGCTTGTTATTTGGTCTTACATGTGGATTGTACCCTAAGTACAGAATCGGTACACAAATGTCACTGAGAGTGGAAAGAGGAGTGAGTCTTGCCTTTCCCATACCTCCTAGGAAAGGTGCTGTTTGCTTAAATCGTAAGACAGGTACTGATATCTCTACTTCACATTTGTGTGTGCTACACAGAGTCCCATGTGTAAAGCAGCAATGAATACATGCTTTTGAAAGTTATCAGTAAACATACGATGTAAGTGTAAAGAAAAATACAATTTCAACTTCACGGTGATCATTCTTCCTTGTTAAACATAAGATATTTTCAGAAGTCCTGATGACTTACTGCTAATTAGATTTTTGAAAGAAAGTTGAGCAATTTGAGATAACTATGCTTTAGTTTCCAGATTTTATTATTATGCTCAATCCTTCTGATAAAGGATTAATTTTATTGTGTGAGACTAATATAATTGTTTAAGATAAGATAAGTAATCTAAATATGCATGTGCTGGTTTTCTTACTGAATCCTGCCATTATTTTGAGTTTAAATTAGCCAAGAAGAAACATAGTACCTTTTCTTCCATGAAGTTTTCCTACACTTTCATCCTTTTCTTCCTCAAAGATAAAAAAGTTCTCTAGTAGTCTCAAATCTAAATGTAAAATTAAACATATCAAAGCAGTTTATTAGTTATTTTTTCTTTCTCGTGTTGTTCTTTATTTTTTTTGTTTGTTTTATTTCAGGATATTATGGGGGTACAGATGTTTAGGTTATGTATGTTGCCCTTGCCCCCCCCAGTCCAAGTTTCAAGTATGTTCATCCTTCTAAAACCACTAAACTTTTAAAAATTGAGCAACTATCTGTTCTCACTTTTTTTTTTTTGAG
>NW_012144966.1:19915532-19917022 GCF_000956105.1 Propithecus coquereli
TAAAACTTACTTAAATTTAGGGAATTATTTCATGTCATTCAAAAGCATTGAAGCTTTGCTTGAACTAAACAGAATTAAACAAATTTACCTATGATAACTGCTTTTCTTAAAATTTTAAACTTATCAACCAAAAAATATTTCCTTGAATCTTGAAGGCCTCAGAAGTCTGCATTTTTGTCTCTGTACTTCCTGCACTCTTTACTCATGCCCACTCTCCCCAATATATTGTTATTTGTGTGTATATATTGTGTCTTCCCAGATAAACTATTTCCTTTAAATGTAAGGGATACTTGTCTTATACATCTTACCATCTCATTTCTCTAGAATGAAGCTGAGATAGGGATTTGGCAGGATTAAGTTTCCCAAGACAAAAGTTACATGGTTCAAAATTACATAGTTCTCTAAACAAACAAGAGAATATGGAAGAACCAGCTGATAACAACTGAGAGCTAGATGGAAGAGAAAATGACCACTGCCTGACCTTGCAGCTCATTATATGCTAATTATAAGGCATTAGCATGCTAAAAACACTCCCACCAGCACCAGGACAATTTACAATAACCATGACAACACCCAAAAGTTACCTTATATGTTTAAAAAGGGGAGGAACCCCCAATTCCTGGAAATCTCCACCCTTTTCCCAGAAAACTCATGAATAATCCACCCCTTATTTAGCATATAATTAAGAGATAGCCACAAATAGAGTTCACCAGCAATGTACAGAGGCTACTGGTGTAGCCTGCTCACTGTTTGTTTAATAAATGACATTTTCGTTTCCAACATAAGGCTCATGCTTGAATTCTTTCCTGCAGGAAACCAAGAACCCTCTTGGCCTCCAGGCAGGACCTCAGTTTTGGGATCCACTTTCCGATGTCAAAGCTTTATGCAAAAGAGGTTCTCATGAAATTATCAGTCTTGAGCATTTAGTTACAGAATGGTGGGAGTGGGGTACAAAGGTACAAGGGGTACCACAGGAGGTTAACGGCACAAAGAGCTAAGAATTATCCGAAGCCAGAATGTGAGGTATTAGGTGACATTTTTTCTCAGCTGTGAACGTTAGCCACCAACTTTAGGAAAACAGTAAAATATCTCACTGGAAATCTCATTTAATCCACATAAAATAGAGGCAGCATATATATAAATTTCATATAAACTATTGCTACACAGAAAAAAGCTGATCATATTTCTTTCTAAGCACAACTAGAACATGCTATAGCGCTAGAAGGGAAACTTTGCCCTCAAATCAAGTGTGAAGGTCCCATACAGTCCCTCTTCTTATGAGGGTTATATAAATGTTTTTTTAATTCACAATTTTAATAAGAGAAAAGAGTAGATTTTGTGATTCTAGGAAATATTTCTGATAAGTCACTACATTATCAGCCGGTAAATGCAACACTAATTTCTAGAAATTCTGTAAATGTCAAAATTCGTAATTGGGGTAGAAAAGGAGAAGTGGGAGAACGGTATCAATTTTTATTAATTTTTTGTGC
>NW_012144966.1:19928184-19929091 GCF_000956105.1 Propithecus coquereli
TGAGCACTCTGTAAATGATGGCTGATTTATTATTACCACTATAGACCAGGAGAGATTATTTAGATATAAATTTTTATTTTCTTTCTTACTCTATTTTTTATTTTTACTCTGGTTTACTTACATAGCTAAGTGTTTATATTCCTTTTCTGTTGCAGGTTAAATGCAGAAGTTATTTTTACACCATCTGCATTATTGGCTTGGGCTTGAAGGGATTAGTGGACTTGAAGAGACAAGTATTTTCAAAGGCAGGATGGAAACAAAGACTCCCTGAGGTCAGGAAACACTACAGAAAGGGAAGATTCTATTTCTGCTGCACACATGCAAGCATTTCTCTTGGATATATTCCTAAGAGTGGAAGAGTGGGGCTGTGGGATATAGTGGGAATATTCAACTTGAAAAGAAAATCTCAAATTGTTTTCCAAATGTTCTATGAATCTAAACTCACATAAGCTGCTTATAAAAGATCCTATTGACTTGTATTCTCTTTATCATTGGTACTGTCAAACTCATAGTTTTCAATCCATGGGTTGTGAACGGCCTCATTAAGACCAGGATTTGTTCCCCTTATTGCCTGTTTTCTCATATTTTTATCACTCATACATATTTCCTGTTCTGTGGAATGCCTGTTTTGTGGGGTGATATTCTAAACATCTAGCAACTGGTATAAGGAAGGCAGCAACCAATGTAAACAGATAACAAGCCAATCAGAAAAGAAGGGAGGTGTAAATGATATTAAGTCTGTATTGCTCTGTGCATGCTAAGTATTAACCTAAGCTTTTCACATCTTTTGTCCATTTTCTACAGGGTTGTATGTTTTCTCATTGTTTATTTATATTTTATAAACTTTATACATCAATCCTTTATCAGATATGCATATAAAAAGTATTTTCTTTCAACTATAGGTTAT
>NW_012144966.1:19929141-19930484 GCF_000956105.1 Propithecus coquereli
TTCTCAATCTGCCCACATTTTTTGGCTCATGGGCACATTTTCTGACCTCTACTTCTGTTTTTAGATCTCCTTCTCTGATCTCCTGCATTTAACATTCCCAAATATCTCACAAATTCTGCACTACCTGTATCATAGTTGACTCAACAAACCTCTAGCAGCCAACATGGTTAATATGTATTCACTTGACTTATTACTAGTGTCATAAAGGGTGATGATATTGTTGCTCTGAGTTCCTGTCACATAAGATTAGAAATACAGTATTTTATATTCCAAATCATCAGCAATTTTGTTCCTTTTTTTTCCCCCAAAAATAGATATTTAATTTATGGGGTCAAAATTCTTTAAATGAAACCCTTACAATCAGATGCATTTCAGAATTCAGAGAGAAAATAGAGTACATATTCTGTATTTTTCCTAATACTCCCATAGTAATCAAATACATCACTATTTCTTCAGTAGAATATAGAAATATTTACACAAGTGGAATTTTAAAAAGATTCCAAGCTCATGTCAGTTCAGGTCAGGTTTTGCCACCAAATGAGTTTTTTTTTTTTTAGCATATTACGGGGGTACAAATGTTTAGGTTATGTATGTTGCCCTTGCCCCACCCGAGTCACAGCTTCAAGCATGTACATCAACCAAGTGGTGCACACGGCACCCATTAGGTGTGTATATGCCCATGCCCTCCACCCATCCCCTCCTCCCCCCTCCCATCTGCACGACACCCGATGAATGTTATTACTATATGTGCACTTAAGTGTTAATCAGTTAATACCAGCTTGATGGTGAGTACATGTGGTGCTTGTTTTTCCATTCTTTGGATACTTCACTTAGTAGAATGGGCTCCAGCTCTATCCAGGATAATATGAGAGGTGCTAGATCACCATTGTTTTTTTGTGGCTAAGTAGAACTCCATGGTATACATACACCACATTTTATTAAACCACTCATGTATTGATGGGCACTTTAGTTTTCTCCACATCTTTGCAATTGTGAATTGTGCTGCTATAAACATTCTAGTGCAGGTGTCTTTTTTATAGATTGTCCTTTTTAACTTTGGGGTAGATGCCCAGTAATAGGATTGCTGAATCGAATAGTAGTTATACTTGTAGCTCTTTGAGGTATCTCCATGTTGCTTTCCACAGAGGTTGTACTCTTTTGCAGTCCCACCAGCAGTGTATGAGTGTTCCTATCTCTCCACATCCAGGAAGATTAATTGTAAAATGTTTTTTCTGAATTTATTTTTTATCATATTCTCTTTCTGTCTGTAATGAATATGTAGAAAAAGGAGAACACATCCATGAAAAGTAAATTACTCATTAAGAGGACTGGGTGGTATTAAA
>NW_012144966.1:19934872-19935416 GCF_000956105.1 Propithecus coquereli
TTTGTGCAATCACTACTACAATGAGAAGGTAGGATAACTTAAGGGGTCCTTCTCTGTATTTCTTTACACATTCTCTCTCAGAGGATTGTTCGTGATTTTCCAGTTTGAATTCTCCATTCAGAGTCCAATCTACATTAATTTTATTTCCTTCCAAACTTCCATTGCTTTTGTATTTTGCAAATTTTAATTTGATATTTACATTTCCTTCAGTTTCGTTAATACTTCAAATACTGTTTTTTCAACCTAGTGGGTACAAAAATTAACACTTGTTTAGTGAGTCCTCTTATTGCAAAGCAAAGATTGCTGTCATGTAATTTTTTTTCTTTATCCCTTACAAATAGTACATGTCTAGGTGAGATTCTAAAACACTATTTCCTTCAGTTTCGTTAATACTTCAAATACTGTTTTTTCAACCTAGTGGGTACAAAAATTAACACTTGTTTAGTGAGTCCTCTTATTGCAAAGGAAAGACTGCTGTCATGTGATTTTTTTCTTTATCCCTTACAAATAGTATATGTCTAGGTGAGATTCTAAAACATTATTT
>NW_012144966.1:19936721-19937222 GCF_000956105.1 Propithecus coquereli
TGGGTTTGAGTTCCATGTATAATGTGAGGCAGAGATCTATTTTCATGCTTTTTTTTGCTTTATGGATAATAAGTTTTCCTATTTGCTTATTTAGTTCCTGCTTTCCTCATAAGTCTCCCATAACAATGTTTTCACATATATACAGAATCTTGTATTCTCCCTTCTTTGTTTTACTGTTATGTATGTCTATTCCTATGCTGACATCATTGTCATAATTACTTTAGTTTTAGACTAAATCTTGATATTTGATAGGCCAAGTCCCCCATCAGAAGGATTTTTATTTACTTGAATCTTTGCTTTTTATTATTAATTTTAGAAAAAAGAAACTCTTCCAACTCTGTATTAAATCCTGTTGGTATTGTGGGCAGGGTTGTCTTACATCTATATCTTATTTAAGAGAGGAATGACATCTTTATCCAAATAAATCTCTCTGTGCATAGCATGTGTGTCTTACATTGCTCAAATCTTCATTTATATATTTCAGTATATTTTATATTTGCA
>NW_012144966.1:19939598-19941728 GCF_000956105.1 Propithecus coquereli
GTAAGTGGCCTATGATTCACTGAAAGCAAAATCACTATCTAAGACTGCTTAAAGTCTTCGGAATCTAGATGTTTTTCTCATATGCTAAACCCGAGTGTTAATGTACAGAGGGAAAATTTACCAAAGGGCAAGAAACCATTTTATTCCTCTAAATGACATTTGTGTGATCTAAAATAGTTAAAGCAGGTTCCAATGTGCTTAATATAAAGGATGCATGTTATAGTTAATCTTTGGATTGGTGAATATAATGCATAGGGTAGTATGAGGGAAAGAAATTACTTAATGGTGCTGCAGTGATGGTCCCGATTGCATGTCTTATATGATTTTTAGTAATATACAAGGAATTAATATCTGGTCCAAAAAGAGCAACTAGCATAGAAACAGAGCAATTAACCAAAAAAGGCTGTCTTATGCAATAATTCTTGAGACATTTTATTGAACGACCTGAGCTTTATCCTTCACTCTGCCTTCTGTGTGGCCTCAGGCCAATGAATTACAGGCTATGAAACTTTTTTCTCACTGGATGAATCATATGAAAATAAAACCTTTAGTTCTGTGGTGTTATCCTGAGAAATATAGTTTAACATCTAGAAAGTATAGTAAGAGAAGAGATTATTACAATTTAGCTGTCACTACCACAGTGTGTTATATAATATAAAGTATGGTAATAGGCCAATGATTAGCCTTAAAATTAGTGCTGAGTTGGAGCCTGTGTCACTTAGTATGAACAGATATGACTTTTACTGGTGTCTGATGGCTGATCAGAAGGTTGGATCACTAACGATTCCATCTACTTGTTGCAATCAGGGGAATCTCTGACCATCTATTTCTTGGCTCTTAGTATTTGTGACTGCTTAAATAATGATAATGCTTAGGTTTGCTATTTAAGGGCTGAAAAATGGAAGAGAATATTTATCTTCCCAAATTCAAAGTGATATGAGACTGTGATCTCTTATATTTCTGAGTGCTGATGGGTAGTGCCCTGAAAGTGATTGGATTTCTGAGTATTGATGGGGAGTGCCCTGAAAGTGATTGGATTTCTGAGTGTTGATGGGGAGTGCCTCTGAAAGACCTCAGAGAATATGTTTAAATTGAGGTATTAGGGAGGTTAGATTTCAAGCACTGGAGTTCCATTCTTGCAGTAATTTCTGTGTTTTACTGAGGATTCAGAAGCATATAGCAGCCATAGTACCAGAGTCCAGGGGAGCTTAGACAAGAAGATTCCCAATGACTATGTTGGGTTATTTTATAGAGACCCTTCCTCCATTTTCCAAGTGGAGGTGTAAGCCTAGATCTTTGCAGGTCCCTAGAGAGCTCACACAGGCTCTAATAGTGTCTAAGCTGGATTTTCCTGGTAGTCCAGCATGATGAGATCCCTGAGTTGGATATCAATAATTTAAACAAAATTAAGAAATGCAATGTGTATTATACACTGAATCTGTGGACTGAGTGATGATTCCTATATTTATTTGAAATGTGCTAAAATTTAGTCTTTTCAAATATTATTTAGAAAACAACAGGAACAATTATGATTAAAAGGCGCTGGGAAGGGAAATGAAGAAAGCACTGTTAGGTGAAGAAAAAGACATGAGACAGTCCATATAAAACTTGCATATTGTTTTCTGGGCAGTTTGCTGGGTCTTTTTATCTCCCTCCAGGTCAGCCAACTGTCATGCCCATTTTCAGGTTCAGTGTCTGTTTAGATATCTCCTTCTCTTTGCCACCCTCTCTTCCTTTTTATCTCACCCAGGCTACACAGGGGATCGAAACAGTCAATGAATTCTATTTGTAGCCCCTATTAACCTAAGAGATCTACATACACCACAAGAAAGGGACCCACCCCTTTGCCAAAAGTCAGTACACTAATTCAGCCTTTTTCACATCAAAACTAAAGGACCAGGGCCTTCCAAGGCCATTTTCAACTAATGTTAGGATGAAATAGTGTAAGAAAAAGGGGGGAACAGGAATAAAAATACTGGTTTTCCACATGTCCCGTTAGGCTTCTTGTGTAAATGAAAACTTGCTAAGGATATTTTATTTAGATAAGCCTTGAGTTGGGTGTTTTCCTCTATTGTTCAGATTGGGAGAATTAAGAATACTGTCACAGTAGACGCAAAAATACTTACGCAC
>NW_012144966.1:19942972-19944328 GCF_000956105.1 Propithecus coquereli
GTTCTTTATATGAATGAATTCACTGACTTAAAGCAAACCTCTATCAGTGTTCATCGTGAACACTTTATAAATCTAGCCACTAAGACCCAAAGAGTATATGCATTTGCCAGTTGTCACCCAGATAGAACATTATCAGATGGGATATAAAATCAGGCATCTGGCTCCAAAGATTGCTAAAGGGAAAATAAGACCATAATTATAAAACAAATTACTTTTTCTCACAACTAGAATTTTAGATATATTGAAGACACAAAAACCATTTGTAACTATTATCTCAAAATATGAATTTTGGTCAGTTAGTTAATATACTGTCAGCTCTTTAATGATTTTAGCTTGATGAATGTTTAAATATTTTTGTCCAAATTTATAAATTATTTTCATTATGAGTGCTGGTCTTCGTAAGATTGACCACCATTACTAGAAAGTGGAGTATTCAATGTGTACTTTCTGTTCATTCAACTAAAGACAGACCCTTTTGCTTTGACACTTACCACAGAACAATCACCTTATGCTTCCCGTTGCTCAAAAATGCACACACACACACAAATTGATTTCAGGACAGATGACATTGCATCTCTGCACAGAAATAGGTAGAAGTACCTGCTTAAACAAGAGTTCTGAATCTTTTTCAATGTATGCCACACAGGCAATAGGTCACTGCTTTTAAAACTATGTTCCCTGTATGGGTAAGGTTCAAGAGAGTGGTAGCAAGGTGGAATTGGGGGTGGATAGGAAGGGCAGAATGGTGGACTGGGTTTCAGGTCTCGCTTCTTCTTTAGTTATGCAGTTCAGCTGTAAAGTAAATTCCATTTAAGATCCAGTTGAAGAAATAAGCCTACTAATGAAAACAGTTAAATAGTTTGATATTATCTTCCAAATTCTTGGAAGATGGTGATCAGACTATCCCCTAATTTGAATCTACCCTAACTCCAACTATATTCCTTTCCTGAGCAAGGCAGCTGCTAGTTCTGTCAAGCAATTGCGACTTGCAGGGTGAAAATGTAGTCATTGGCTTACAGAGCTTCTGACTATAAGAGTTTTTATGGGTTCTTCTCATCTCTGGACTATATAAGACCCTGTGAACCAAGGTAAGAACACTGTGGATAAGTATCTGAATGCAGGGCATCTGGGAAGAGCTTGGCTCAGAAGCCCTTGGACCTCACTGGAGAAGAGCAAGATTTTCCCTCCTAAGTAAGTCTGGTTTCTTTTCCTCAAAAGAAGCTGAAAAACAGATGGAAAACAGATGGCCTCAAGATGCCTCTCACATTAAGGATTGGAACCTGAAGGAAGAGAAGCTTCCTGTTACTACCTAAAGAATTGATTAAGGGTTAACTATTATTTTAAGGATTAAGCCAT
>NW_012144966.1:19945888-19948610 GCF_000956105.1 Propithecus coquereli
GTCTCCGACCGTTTTGACACCAGGGATCGGTTTCCTGGAAGACAGTTTTTCCAGGGATGGGGAAGGGGTTACGAGTTGGATGTTCATGGGGAGCACTAGACCTGGATCCTCCCGGGCTCAGTTTGCAGTGGGGTTCGCGCTCCTATGAGGGTCTGATGCCACTGCTGATCTGACCGCGGGGGGAAGGGGGGGCTCGGGTGGCGATGCCAGCGACAGGGAGCAGCTGTGGGTGCAGGTGGGGCTGCCTCTCAACGTCTGCTGTGCCGCCCAGTTCCCAGAGCACAGGTGTGCGGCCTGAGGTTGGGGACCGCAGCCTTATAGCACCTATCCGGGATGAAAAATGAAAGCAAAGATTTAAGATTAGGATTATAAATGGAAACAAAGCCAAAGATATAAAATTATTAAAATATTATAAGCAGATTGCTTCCCATAAATTTATAAAAATTAATTTGTAAACCTTAATGAAATGGATAATTTTCAGCAAAATATACAATATTCAAGTTTACCCAAAAAGAATCATAAAGCTTGAATAAGACAAATAGTATTCCCTTCTTTTTTCTTCCCTTCCCTACTCTAACCTTCCCTTTCCTTTGCTCTTCTCCTCTCCCCAGCCATCCCCTCCCCTCTTCTCTCTCTCTCCTCTCCTCTTCTCTTCTCTCTTCCCCTTTTCTCACACCCCATCTCTCTTTTCCTTTCTTTCTCTCTTTCTCCACTTACACTGCCATGTTTTGAGTGATCCAATTAGGAGAGCCATGTGGTGAGGAACTGAAGCTTCCTGTCAACAGCCTTGAAATAAGCTTGGAAGTGGATCCTCTAGCCCCAGTTAAGCTTTTGCTTGACCACCAGTCCTGGCTGACATCTTGACTGCAACCTCATGAGAAATGCTAAACCAGTTTTTTCATGCAGCTGCTTGGATTTATTAAGCCAATTCAAGGGTTCATAAATGAATGGTTATATTCTATGCTTTTAGGACTGAAACACAGAAAGCTATACCATTTAATGAGACAAACTTTAAGGTAGATATAGGCTTTGTTCAGAGTGGGCTGTATTGTAGGGGGCATTCAGAAGAGAGTGGAGCCAAATAAATAAAATAGCAGAAGAATTTCAGAAAGAAGGGTGGAGGTTTATAAAAAACACTCCTTGCATACTAACTTTCTTCTTGATCACATTGCTACACCACTTTCCTGAAATATTATTCTTTCTAAAAATAATCTTTCTTAAATGAAATTGTCCTTTTATTCTTCAAATTGATTTTTATCATTTCCTTATTTTTCACCTTCAAACTAACATAATTTACCTATATGTTGTCATAGATAACATTGGTCCACACAACTGTATTTCAACTACTTTGAGGCTGATTATTAGGGCAAAGTTTTCCCTGTCAGGATCTGGCACATAGTATATTCTTAGCATATATTCATTTACCGTAATAAAAAGTGGCATCAAGAAAGCTTAAACAAAGTGTAGTGATGCATCTGTGGAACTCCAGCTCAGAAACGTATCACAAAATACAAAGTAGGGGTTGTGTAGAGGATATAGAAACCCAAGGTCTGAGAGGGAAGTTTGATTAGCTGCTGAGTCACAAGAATGCAGAACCCGAGTTCTTCAGAATCCTTTTACAAAAGGGCAGTATTGATTTCAAAAAACGTCATTTGGGCTGAGTTGGCAGAAAGAAGGGAAGTAGACTGAGCTGAAAGAGGTTGGTAAGAAGGCAGTCAGACAGTTTATGCCATGTAGCTGATTCTGAGTAAAATGATTACAGATAGAGATAAAATGCATGTACTCCAAGAGGTATGGATTCCCTCAATTTGAGAATGATCCTCTCTTCCCCTATGTTATATTAAGGGCTTTTCATAAGAAACACAATTTAAGCCTTAGTCTTATGCAATAGGGTTTTGAGAAACAGATTTGGTGAAATAAGACTTTAGGCTAGACCTGAGGCAAAACAGAAGAAATTAATGAACCATAGCCTTAGAATACTTATTTATTATTGTCAATATTCTGGAATAAAATCACTTTTCATTCATGCCAGTTATCTATCATATCACTCACCAAAACACTTACCGATGTCCTTTTCTAAGGTTCTGTTTTACAGGTCAGGGATGGAAAATGTACATATTTGCAAAAGACACAAGTGGCGACATTTTCCTAGTGCTCATATTTCTAGCCACTAATGGGATGAAATAAAGGCGTGAGTATCAGCACATGAGTGTCTGCTGTGGGTGGCAGTAAGTCAGTCCCTGGCTCCACTCTCTCTCATACTTCATTCAGCCCAACAGAGGAAATTTAGGAAGTAGAGAGTTTACATTGAACATGAATCTCAAGATCATGAAAAAGGTTATTTTTGATGCAGTTAAATCCAAAAAGTATTAAACACAAACACATAGCATACTTTTTTTCCCCCCTTCACTTCATTATCAAGCTTCTGCAGCTAGATTAAAATAGACAGCATGTTGTTTTTGGTATTACGTGTGTGTGTGTGTGTGTGTGTGTGTGTGTGTGTTTTAACTTCTCCCCACAGGCTTCCTCACACCTATTAAAAAGATAACACTGGCTGGGCATGGTGGCTCACACCTGTAATTCTAGCACTCTGGGAGGCCTAGGTGGGAGGATCACTTGAGATCAGGAATTTGAGACCAGTTGGAGCAAGAACTAGACCTCATCTCTACTAAAAATAGAAAAATTAGCCAGGTGTGGTGGTGCGAGCCTGTAATCCCAGCCG
>NW_012144966.1:19949490-19951002 GCF_000956105.1 Propithecus coquereli
CTCTAGAAGAACTTAATTTCTACACACTTATTGCTTTGGAAAAATGGGTTTTCAGATCTACACTGCAAAGTCCAGACTTAGCATTTGATATATTAATGTATTTATATTTTCCTTTTTATTGAAGCTTAGGAACACATACATGACATTATATTGGTGAAAATATTTCAAACCCCAGGGAGTTTAATATTACATCACAAAGGGAGGCAAAAACCAAATATATGTTATTGAGATAAATCTTTTCTTTCTGATAAGTGTTGAGAAATAACTTTGATAAACCAGATACCAAATTGCCAAGAGAAATTATAATCATGGTAGTAAACTATATTAACATATTCCTTTTTTTGAGCTCATTGCTCACACAGTTTTCACCCTTTCCAATTAAAAGCATGAGAGCCATCTCTACTATAATACTTTATGCGCTTGAACAATGCAAGTATTCCACAGTGCAAAGCTCCGTCTGCCAATTTTGTATTAGATGTAATTAGAAGAGGGCTAATTGTATAGTAGTTTTGAGAATGTTGGTTTTCAGTCTTATAAAAGTTCTCAAAATGTATAATATGCTTATTGATATTGGGAATCTCAAAAACTTGAAAAGGCATTCAATATATCACAAATGTGTTTGGTAAAAGACATTTCACTAAATTCTGTTGTGTGAATGGACTTTAAAGAAATGCTAGAATTTTGACAGCAGTGTAGTTAATGTGAGGGCACAATCCTAATTTTATATATTCCCTAATATTGTATATATTTATGCACCAAGTTCACATATTATTGTAAAAATACTGAAAAGTATTATTTGGAAAAATAATTTCAAATCACACCACTTAGAAAAAGCCAATTAACTTTAGTTTTATTTTTATCATTTTACACACTTAAACTCGTACCTCCACATTCACAGCTATAAATATTTTATACATATATATGAATATTTAGGGGTTTTCTAACATCTTTCTCAACTGAACATGTTTTTATGAGAGTTTCTCCAGTGACTACTCAAGAAAGTATTTCTTTTTTTTTTTTTTATTTCAGCATATTATGGGGGTACAGATGTTTAGGTTACA
This sequence comes from Propithecus coquereli, assembly GCF_000956105.1. Taxonomy (NCBI): domain Eukaryota; kingdom Metazoa; phylum Chordata; class Mammalia; order Primates; family Indriidae; genus Propithecus; species Propithecus coquereli. The sequence continues at coordinate 19,950,552 of NW_012144966.1, forward strand.
TATGTTACCCTTCCCCCACAAGAAAGTATTTCTTGTATACCTTTTGAGCAAAAAAGTAATAAATGTTAAAATTGAGGTAAAATTTATCAGATAAATATGAAAAAAGCAAAGTGATGATACTATTAATATTAGTCACAGATATATCAATGAATAACAACTCAAATAGGAAATACCCCAAATGTTTAACACCTTTTGAAAGGATAAACATATTGTAATATATCTACAGGATGAAACATTATTCAGAGATTAAAGGAATTGAACTACTTACAGATGTAATAGCAGATAAATTTCAAAAGTGTTATGCTAGGTTAAAGAAGCCAACTACAAAAGATAATACATTATATAATCGCATTTACATGAAACTGTAGAAAAGGTAAAATTACTGTGATTAAAAAGCAGATCAGTATTTGCCAGAGCTGGGGGAAGGGATTGACAGCAAAGGGCCATGAGA
>NW_012144966.1:19951052-19951955 GCF_000956105.1 Propithecus coquereli
GCAGTACAAAAATATTGTCGGCAACTGAAGTATTAAATATACTCAATTTTTAAAAATCAAAATATTAATTGAAGAAGATGATCACACTATCAATGTCTGATCTTCAAGACCTGGAACATCCATTGAAATTTATATTTCAAAATATAAAACAGAAATACATATAATAATATGGTTTAGCAGGTGCTGGTTGTTATTTTCTTTCTCCTTAGTAATAGAAATCTCATTTAATTTAAAGCAATCAGAAGACATCCTGACCAATGAAGATGCAAGTTGGCATTAGCATGGTAGAAAAAGATCTTGGGTACCTGAAGACCTTAGAACCATCATATCTGAACTGAACTACCTTACCTTTGGTCTTTTATAGGAGAGAAAAATAAATTTCTACTTTATACAAGCCACTCTTATATAGCAGAGACCAATCTGAACTTACATTGATGACAGCCATATGATAATTGTAAGTGAATTGGAAGCCAATTTTAAGAGGCCTGTTGTGAGAATGTTTGTAGATGAAAAAAAAAAAGGAAGACAAAAATGTGGAAGAATTAACTAAAAACAGAGGAATGGCATTTTCCTGAACTGAAGAAACACGTGGGTTTTTCCTAATGAAATGAACTACAGAGAAGGTTGGTGGAAAAACAAATAGACCAAAAAACAAGCTTAAGTCAGCCAGCAAAGGACAAAGCAAAAACTGTTAAACGACTTGATTAAAAACAATTAAAGTAGTTTATATATATTTTAACTACAAAATAAGAAAAAGAGAATTAATAAACATTTTGTTTTCACTACTTGGAATTTAAGAATGTAGTCTTCAATAAACTTGATCATGTAGAAATTTATAAATGATAACAAAATAAATTGAAGGAAAATTCATATCAGAACTTATGAAAAATCTAGAGTTGTGAT
>NW_012144966.1:19964451-19965613 GCF_000956105.1 Propithecus coquereli
CCTTTGGAAAAATACTGGACATCCAAAATTTGATTATGATTATAACTTCCTTATGTCTTTTTTTTGCCTCCCCCCGACAGCAGTACCCTCACAAATGTATTTTTGTAATCTTACTTTCTCACATGGCTCCTTTAAAGAATGTCAAAAATTGAGAATATGTGTGTATAAATATTAATATACGTGTGTGTATAGGATCTATACACACACACACAGACACACACACACACACCATAGCATAATTTTAAAAGTCAAGCATAAACAAAGTTCTCTCTATATATGGAATAGAAACATTAATTGGGAGTTAGCTAATGGAATAGACATTGATTGAAATCATTCTATTTGACTAAACTCTGAACAGTACTAGGATACAGGGACGAAGAGTATGATACCTAACTGAAAGATTTTTATAATCACATAGATCATGTAGTTGAATGTGTCGGTTATGCTGATGAAGGAAAGAAATATCACACTCAAATACGGTAATTAAGGAAAGATCAATGAAGGTTTTCTTCACAAAGCAGGTTTAAAGAGAAACAAGAAGGAGTGGCTTACAACAGTGGGGAGTCATCCAACGCTAGCCCTAGAGGGGCAAATGTACTGAATAATTACACTGAAATCCACAGAGAACTGTCACTGTTGGACAAAGCCAAGGCTTTTGACAGAGCAGTATAGAAACTACAAATCTGTGACCCACCAGATAAGGAGCCTGAACCATAAAATATTTCCTTTTTGAAAATCTCATTTTTTGTGTGCCTCCATTAACTTCACCAAATCAAAAGATAGACAGCAAGGAACTCTGGGAATGCAATTTATAGAGGTGAGTTCCCCAAGGTATAGAGCAGAGTGGAGGAGATTGAAGAGCCAATCTAGAGGGACAAATGGACAATATCCAGTGACTCAAGGACCACAGTATTAGAAATACCATGTGGTAGATTTTATAATAGAGGTTTGGAGAGGGTAGAGATTAGACACAGAAGAGGGCATATCAATTTATATAGAGGGATTCTGGGCAAACTATAAATGAAGTGATCATCTGTGGGCACATGATTGAACAATGTTGAGGATGAGTTCAGAAAAGACAGATTGAAGGAAGATTATTTAGAAAACTATAACTATTTTTTTAAACAAAGCATAATGAGAGCTTGAACTGAGGTAATGCTAG
>NW_012144966.1:19965663-19967231 GCF_000956105.1 Propithecus coquereli
AAAAATATTTCTTTGGTTTTGGTTCCCATATACAATATTTATTTTTACCTTAGTGAAATAATAGTCTTAAAATTGCACAGAGAGAGAGAATATGATGTTTTTTGGAATTTCTTAAATTCAAATTTCAAACATCAAGAAATAGCACATGAAGGAAGGACCGATGTGTAAACCATAAAATAGGAGGGCTAAGAATGTGACACAAAAGCTATTTCTGCCTCACAATAGTTCCACAAAAAAGATCTAAGGGAGCAAAAAATATAATGATAAAACTTTAGACTCTTGGGTTTCGTCACTCCTCAGGTCAAAGGTAAGAGTAAATGGTAGAAATATACAGATAGATTTGTGGGACTATGTGGTGGATTTCAATGTCTTGAAAGCTTACAAGGCTTTCATAAAAGTTTTCACAGCTGGCTTTGTCTTAAATCTAACATGGCATGTTTATGATAGAGTGGCACTGGCTGTGGAAGGTGCTAGGTAGATGGGCCTGGGCAAAATCTTATTAGGTCACATAATCTCAGTGTAGAGAAAGCAGTAGAATTTTGCTCCAGGAATCTCATGTGGGTGTGAACTAATGTATCAGAAGAGCCATAGACTTAGAAGGAGGTAGCTAAAGAATACAAGGATCTCCCAGCTGGAGTCAATGGTAGAGCCATAATAATTAGCAACAGAGTTTGATCCGACATGCAAATGACCTGATAGGGCCTGGCACAAAACAGCATATAAAGTGCAGGCCGCCCAGTGGGCTAAGTTCTACCAGAATAGGGACTTAAAAAAAAGACCAAAGATGTAGTCCAAGTAGAATTAAACATCTTAACCAGAGAGAACTAATATCACTCAGCCAATATCCATTTGGCAATGAAAGCTTCTCACGTTGCCCTGCATGTAAAGAAAGAGTAGGAGCGTATACATCTTTAAAAGAGGAAATGCTCAAAGAAGACTTTGTTTAAAACACAGATACATATAATTGGAAAGAACAGGCTTTTCTGCAATTAGTGAAAACGGAAGTCTGAAATCAAGTTACAGGAAATAAGTTTTTACCTTTATTTGATTTTTGAATGCTTGTCTCTTAAATAGAATCCTTATAATAATCTTGCCAAGTAAATGTCATCATCTTCTTGTTTTGGATAAAACCAAAATAGGCTCAGACAGATTGATTGACTTTCCTAAGGTATCAATGCCCAGTGAGAAGTGCTGACAAGATTCAGAACCAGATCGTGCGTGCTTCATCCGCACCTCAATGTCTTTCTCTCCACTTTCTCTCAGCGAAGTAGCTGTAATTAATGGCTATGCTAACATTCTGTGATCTTTCCACTCTGTGAAGTTACCTGACAGCATCTTTGCAGCAAAATTTCTGTAAAAAGATTATTTCTGCCTTATTCCATTAAGCCCTAGGGTATGTGGCTTGGGATTCAAAAGATCATGCAAGGACATGAAAGCCTTGGATAGCTGGGAATTATATTTTGCTCCTAAGATTTAGTGTCTGAAATTTTGAGTTTAATTATCAAGTCTTTGACTTCCTGAGGGTATGAACTTTGCATAACTCCTTTGAGGCTTAGTTTTTTAATCTG
>NW_012144966.1:19976116-19978044 GCF_000956105.1 Propithecus coquereli
AATATTCATAGGATCAACAAAGTCTTCAGATAGAAACTAGTACTTTGAAAAGGTAAAAAGCACCCATATAAGCATACTTTTATTTTGTCTTTCTTGTGAATAAGATGGGCCACTTCATCTCAGTAAAGACTAGTCATGTCTTTGCTAAAAATGTTTACTTAAGTCAATATCAATAATCTTCCTATGATTAAAGTTATACATGCATAATGCCTTAAAATTTATGAGACACTCATCATTTCAATGTTTTTGTTTACATTATTGGTACCATATTCAGAATATGCGAAGTGTCTTTTCTTTGGCAGAAATTCTTGACTAGACTTTGACCAAACTTAGTCAGTCTCCACAATTTTTTCCTAGACCCATCTTTGCATATCCTTGTAAACTCCAGTTTCAACAAGAATCCTGCTAGGCCATTTAGCAAAAACTCCTCACCCTCAATATCTGACCATCTTAGATATTTGAGGAGGCTCCTCATCCTCCACCATCCTCTTGGTGATGTCTATTCACCCTGCCTGACTTTAGCAAGAATATTGTTAGGTAGTTTAGCTAAAATCCCCATTGCGCCTTGTCTTAGTCCATTCTGGCTACTGTAACAGAATACTATAAACTGAGTGGCTTAAACAGCATTTATTTCTCTCAGTGCTGGAGACTGAGAAGTCCAATATCAAGGGACTGAAAGATTCAGATTTTGGTGAAGGCCAGCTTCTTGACTCATAGATGGCCTATCTTCTCCCTGTGTACTCACATAGCAGGAAGAGGGAGGGAGCTGTCCAGAATCTCTTTTTTAAGGGCAATATCCCATTTTTTAAAGCTCCACACTTATGACTTAATCACCTATCAAAGGCTCCGCCACCTTCTCATACTGTCACATTGGGCGTTAGGATTTCAACATATGAATTTTGAGGGGACACAAACATTCAGTCTATAGCACCACTGATGTTTCTTGTTAGTAATTTTCTATCCACTGACTTCCCACTGTGCCCCTTGGCTATAAATTCCCACTTACCCATGCTGTATTTGGTTAAGCCCATTCCCTCTTGTACACTGCAAGATCCCATTACCATGGTCCCTACACCCATCACCATGCCCCTTCCCTTGAAAAATTTTGCATTATTGTCTTTAACAAATATCATAAATATCTTTTTTCGAGATAGAGTCTCATTCTGTTGCCCTGAATAGAGTGCCCAGGTGTCAGCCTAGCTCACAACAACCTCAAATTCCTGGGCTCAAGCGATCCTCCTGCCTCAGCCTCCTGAGTAGCTGGGACTACAGGCGCACACCACAATTCCTGGCTAATTTTTCTATTTTTAGTAGAAATGGGTCTCGCTCTTGCTCAGGCTGGTCTTGAACTCCTGAGATCAAGAGATCCTCCTGCCTCAGCCTCCCAGAGTGCTAGGATTATAGGCATGAGCTACTGTACCCAGCCAACAATGTCCTTATTCTAATACTAAGGAAATAAGATGATGTCACTAATAACAGGTAGATCACCAGAGAAAGAAACTAGATTATGTGTCTTCCTCCATTCATTACTTCATTGAGAGTCATTCTCAAAGTGTTTTTAAGGTTTTCATGTGTTAGAATATTTGAGTAATTAACTGTCTTCGATACCACCTTTGAATAGACTCTCAATGTCTGTACCTGGTATTTTCACCACTACATCACCACTATCCCTTGGAGTAAATGAAGTTACCTTCCAACTTATTTTGTGAAAGAGATGGCTAAATTGGTTTCATAATTCTTATCTTTTATTAAAAAATAATTGATTATTGAATATTAATATGTTTTAGGCACTGTGTGCATATATGTGATATAAGGAAGGAAAAAAAATTAGCCTGACTTCACAAGAGTTCACATTTTCCATGATTTCTTTCCCACAATTTCCCATTCTTTAAGAAAAGAAATGAAAAAAAAAAAAAAGAAAGAAAAGA
>NW_012144966.1:19978094-19979022 GCF_000956105.1 Propithecus coquereli
ATGGAAAATAATGAATCTTTATTCTCATAACAAACCATACACAAAATTAATCTGATTTAGATCAATCCTACTTTATGCTATGCACAAAAATTTATTACAATTGGATCATAACTGTAAAAGTAAAAATTAAACATATACATGTTCTATGGAAAAAATCAGATGAGTATCTTCATAGCTTTGATAGGCAAAGGTTTCTTAGAGGCTACACATACAGTCCTAAATATAAAAGAAAAAATGAAATATTTTATCAGAACTAAAAATTTCTCCTTATCACAATAATAATAGACTGTCACAGAAAATGAAAAGTTCAGCCACAGATTGGGAGAAATTAATTAAAATACTGAAGATACATGAAATATTAAGAATCATGAAGAACTCTAACAAACAAATAACAAAAGGAAAACTTACACAATTAAAAACACAAAGAAGATTTGAAGACACTTCCCAAAAGGAGATTTGTACATTATCAAGGAACACATAGGAAGATACTAAAAATGCACACTCATCAAGGTAATGTACCATTACAGTGAAATACACTTTACACTCACTAGAATGACTTAAATAAATTGCAAGAGCAAATGTTGGTAATTGGAAATCTCTTATATTGCTGGTGACAGTGTAAAATTGTACAACCTCTTTGGAAATCGATTGAAAGTTTCTGCTATAGTGAATGATACATTACTCTCTGACCTATCAATTCTATAACTGGGTATTGATCCAGGTGAAATGGAAATATATTTCCATAAAAATATTTGGATATGCATGCTATGTTAGCTGTTTTTTTTTTTTTTTAATAATAGTCAAAACTAGAAACAGAGCAACTATCCATGAATAAGAGAATGAAAAAGCAAGTGTTGGCACATACATATATTGAAATACTACTCAGCAATAAAAGGAATCAACTGTTGATACAAGTAATATGAGTAGA
>NW_012144966.1:19982177-19996064 GCF_000956105.1 Propithecus coquereli
GAATTTAGTGTGATCATATGAGCAACCCTCAGTATAAAAATATGATGGTAGGAAAGAGAGACCTGGGAATGAATACCTCTCTTGCATTCATTTACCATTGAATAAGAGAAAGGAGTATACATTGGCATTTTTTGTCACCCGAATTTTTATCATTTTCAGACAGAAAACGTGTTTGACTATGCATTTTATTAAACTATTTAATTTTAATTTCAGGTGCTAATTCTTAAAATTTATCCTTTGCTGACATGCCCACATTCATTTTTAGAACACTTTTTTCTTAAACATTTTTTGAAAGATGTGTCTGCTTTGGCAAATGCCCATGATCTCTAATGTTGATTGAACATTATAAACAGACACATGAAAAGTTAGCCAAAAAATGAGATTTATAGTTGCTTTTCACAGAAAGGACTATAGTATGTGCTCTTTAAAATGCATTTTTTCATGATTTACCTTAAATATAAACAATTATTTTAAGTGTATCACTTGTCACATTAAATTACAGTGATACTGTTCCAGATTTCTCTATCTCAGGAAAGATCTATAATGATACAGTTACTATAATATAAAGAATACTGTAAAGTATCCTTTTACTAAGAAATGACATGTATAAACTGAATATATCAGGAAACTATTCAAACCAGTGTGTAGTCATTATTTCTGATACTATTACCTAGGGCTTAGTAATGCAGGGTTTCCTTTGTAGTACTATTCCTAGGCTATAGCTGTATATTTCTTCCATTAAAGAAAAAAATGGAAAATGAAAAACCAGGCTGTTGAACTAAAATAATGTACTCAGAACTCTTACAATGTTAGTTTCCAAAGTTCATGATTAAGCATAACTTGAAAGCTGCTTTTATGTAAAACTTTAGTTTGGGAAATAGTATATGTGGTGATCTGTACTTACAGATTTTCTTTTTCTAATTGTCCAAGGAAACCATAAATACATTGTCATAGTTAAAATTAAAATAATAAAGAACTATAAAGAATAAAACAGATACAACATCATTTGCTCTCCTTTTTAATATTACTTTTATCTCCCTGGCGGTGTTTCTCTCTAGTTCTTTTATCACACACATTTAAATGCACATGTATGTCCATATGCATATTATTTATTATCTTCATTAAAGTAAATAAATATTTTATACGTATTGTTCTATGACTTATTTTTTTCCTAATGGCGTAGCTCTGAGATCTTCCAAACTATGCCTTATTTTTCCTTATGCATGCTTAATATAAATATTAATATCAATACATTATATATTTATATACATAAAATGCTGCCTTGATTTACACAAACATAGATTGTTTAAAGTTTTTAAATTATCTGTATAACGTCTCAGTCAATATCCTTGTGCATACATATATGTATACTCAATTGCAATTTTAGCTACAAATTGAAGTTAAATAATGGTATAACGTGCAGTTTAAATTTAATGGTACTTAAGAAAAAAGAGTATGACCCAAACCTAGCTGCTTATTTAGATTTTTGTTTTTGTGTTTGATTTTGTTTTCTCTTGCTCTGTTGTCAAAATTATTCTAGATAGGGATTTCTAAAAACTAGTATCTAAGAAAGATTTCATTGTTCTATAGTAAAATGATAGGGAAAATTAAAATTTTTCAAATTATCCAAGAAATAGAAAAAAAATATGTGTATGTGTGTGTGTTTGTGTAAGTAAATAGAAAACAGAGACTGAGATTCTGTCAACAGGTACACTACTACCATATGGTTCCTTTAGTGCAGGTTCTAACTTAACAGAAGGCAGAGGAGACACTAAAAACAGTCTTGCATTACCAGTAATGTTAGCAAAAGCAGTCTTTTATTATGGAACTCAACTATCTTTGCTAGGTTATTGCATGTACAATGTGAAATTGAGGTTTCTGTCTAAGGGACTGTGTAGCTTTACATGTGATCATCAAACTCAGACTATAGGACACTAAGATGGTTTTCAATCTTCAGTATGGCTTCTGACAGAACAATATTTCTTTAAAGCTGGGAATAAAACTACTATGTCTTATGTCTCCTGGATTTCTGGCCTCCTGATTCCCTGCCACTAGGCCACCAGTACCTCCTGATTTCACTTAAAAACTAGTATACTATTCACAGAAGGATTAAACCACTTAGGCATTCATAACTTACCAATAGTATAAGTGGATGTTTTCCATCAACACAGAATATTTAAGGCCTGAACTAAATTTATCAAACCACTTCGTGTGATTAAAAGTTAGTAACTATTTTAAATCCTTATTTTTGCTTTGAGGTTTTCAATTTTGCATTTAATTTTGCAACATACAGTAAGGAAAGAAATGGAATCTCAAGTTCTAGCTTCTCTAATATACTGTGGATGAAAATTTCCAGAATTATCCTCCTTTTAAATCAAAATTACAAATAAAGAGAGTAATTTTTTCATTCATATATCAAATAGTGTTATAATGCCCACTCCTTGTGAGGTGTAAACACTGTAACATCCCAGAGGTAAAGGAAAGGACAAAGCAAAGCCCAAGAATTTTGAGAGAGTTCAGAAATAAAAAAAATATATATATATTGGTATTTTTGGAGTGAAGTATAGGTAATATGTTAGAGAATTTGGATTTCATTCTGAACAATAATAAACCATCAAAGTTTTACTCAGGAGAAAAATATGTTCAGATTCATGCTTTATAATGCTCATTTCGAATAGAGAAGGAGAATAGATTTTAAGAAGAAAGCAAACCGCAGGTAAATCAAGTCCGTATGTTACTACAGAAATCTCGCAAAAGTTGACAGTGACATTAACTGATGCATTTTTTTCAGAGAGATAGAGAGAAAGTGTTGGGTTTGAGAGACCTTGACAAGGACACATTACTTTACTTTTGATAGTCAATTACTAAATTGTGAAGTGATTCTTAGAACACATGTTCTTCAAACACTAAGTGTTTTCTCTAATTATCAGACCTACTCATGAGACTTGAAAGATGCAACTTGGCTTTTATTTTTCTTGATGTATGTGAAAATAAATCAAATATTTAAAATAATTTTATTGCCTAGGAAAATCATTAATTTCTTTAAATATATAACTGTATACCCTCTGCTTGAAATTCCAAATGTTCTATTATTGTAACTGTTTTGAGAGAAATATTTGCGCTGTGTTTGGCATCCTGATTATTAGCTTCCAGGCGCATGTGGGAATTTAAATTATAGCAGAAAATAATAAGCTGAATCAATTAAGGGCAGCACCCAGCGTTCATAGACTTCATCTCTAAAATGGAGAAGACAATGATCACTTTTGGCACCTTTGCTACACTGTCAGGATTAAGAAGAGACTAGTTGAGAAATGCTGATAAACAAATCTTTTCTTATACATGATAAAAATTGTAATGATTAGGACTACTAGCTTACCTTTCCTTGAGGAAAAAAAATATTTACATGATTGTTGAATTTTCAGGTTATGTAATAACATTGGAATTCTGGCTAATGAAATAGCAGACTGAAATTTCATAGCAGTGTGAAATAAGTTTCTTTTAAAAATCCAATGGCAATAAAAATGCATGGAAGTACAGCACTTTTCAGTCTTTAAATACGTAAATAAATGCAATGTGAACAAATGTTATAGTTGTAACATAATCAGGATTTATTTTCAATACCAGTCCTGGGGCCAGCTATTACTAAAGTCATATTAGCAGGGCTAAAGCCTCATGAAAATGTTGATAATGTTTAGAGCTTGAATTAAGAAGATTATAACTCAGGCATATTGAAAAATTTCCATATACAAGTGCGCTTTTTAATTTTTTTAGTCTATTTCCAATAAACATAATTTAAAGCATTGGAACTACATGATTTATACCAACTTCTGCCTTCTACAAAGTTATGTTATGATGTAGTCTTATTTTAAAGGGTCCCCTACCTCTTAAAAAATTGTACTTTTATTTCCCTTGTTTATAGCATTATTCATTAGATTATCCAACATTATTTAATACGTTATATATTTTTTAACACTAATACGATGAACTATTAGAGCATTCAATAGACAGAAGCAGATCACTAATGATACCACAGAGCTGTCCTAAACTGCCCAAACACAGATTTCTGTAACATGGAAAAGAATTACAATCTTATTTTATTTAAGACAATGAGGATTCAATGACAAATGGTAGTATTAATTATGGACCGTCTCTGGTACAATGCTTTAGGCTGCCATAACATAAAATCATGACTCAAACTTTCTTATACAATAAAGAAATGTATTATTTTTACCAAAGTTAAAGTCCAAAATTAAAATGGGATAATGGCCTGTGTGATCAATGGCTCACTGATGCAAGTAGGAGTCATTTACTCCCCGTCAGCCCTGCAGTACTAGTCAGAGTGAGTGGCTCTCATGGTTCTGTTCTCCTAGTAACATGGCTACCAGGGGCAGTTGGAGCCAAATTCTTTTTTCTTGTCAAGCAAGAGGAGTCAGGGAAAAAAGAGGGAAGGAGACTTTGGCCAAACTTATAATATAAATCTTTCCTTTAATCTGGGTCTATTTACATCACATTTTCGCATTTTGAGCACTAACAGTCACCAGAGAATGCCACACTCAAATTGGCTCAAACTCATCAGCATCTATTTCCAAAATTGCTGCTCTCTTTTCCCTGAGTTACAAGGGGGATCCAGATGTCTGAACCAAATTAGGTTCTTCCTGGAAAGGAGAATAGGAAACTAGATGCTAAATAGCCAATCTATGCTATCAAATATCCTGCTAACTACCAAATCTTGTGAGCACTGTAAAATGAGTAGAGGAGAAACTCTATCCAGAAAAAAAAAAAAAATCTATAAATATCCTAGAAGTTATTTTTAAGTCTATGATTTATTGACTTTTAAGTTATAGATTAATTTGAAATACCATCCCAGTCCAATAATTTGACACAGGTCTAGAGAAAGGTAGCAATGTGTAGATATATTTAAAGTAGATATATTCATTATTGTAATTTTGAAATGCTACATGATTTCTCATACAGAGGGAATTTAGTTGGCCTTTCTGAGTCTTGATTGTAATAGAAAAATTTAACATAAAATACAGATGAAGTGTTTACTATATGACTGATGCTTTTCTCTTTGATTTTTATATATTAAATAACTTAAGGCACACAAATATGCTATGAAGAAGTGATTATTTTTACTTTTATTTAAAATAAAAATATAAAAGCATAGAGAGGTATAAAAGTCTCCCAATAACACAGTTGGAGAGTGGCAGAGGTACACTTAAAATCAGAAAATGTGACTCTGGAGTCAGTGGTATTAACTACTACAAAACTGCCAATTTATACTAATTTGTTCAATACTATTAATAATTACCTTTTGGGGCATCTAAAATTGATCAAAATGCTCAAGATAATCATGGACAGTGAGTGACTCTCTTTCTGGATTTTGTTTCAATATTTTGCTGCCTCCAAGCTTAATTTCTTTCAAGAGATGTATTGGAAACCATATATTAATGTGGCTTCTACACTTTTCTGTTGAGTTCTACTCTGTTGAGTTCGCTATTGTACAGACTATAATATGCTATTGAATTCAGGCTTAAGGTTACCTGGAGAAATTTTTGTAATTCCAGGGACATTGCTCTTTTAACTACTACAATCACAGCAATAAAAACAATAAACATATACATTCTATCTTATAGTAGAGGTACATTAGTCTTTCAAAGACATACAGTCTTGAAATACAGATAGATATATAATAAATGAAAGTACAATAGCAACTTCTTATTGCATTCCTGTGTTTATTTGATCATTTATTTATTCACACACCCATCCATGTATCCATTCACTTATAAGAGTGGTAAGGCCAGTATGGAAGAACAGTACAGCATCATGATTAATATCAGAGGCTATGGAGCCCCATTCCATGTTTGTGAATCTATAGTTTCACCAATTTTATCATTAAGAATTTTGGTAAAGCTTACTTAAACTCTCAGAAGGAAAATAGCTATTGTTTTGTTAAATATTTATTGTTAAAATTCAATTAGTTAATGCATTCAGATATTTAGAATAGTATCTTATACATACTAAATGCTAAAAAGTGTTAGGTATTATTCTTTATTCAGAAATATTTATTGAGTAAACCATTTCTTTACCCCTCTCCCTTTCTCCCCTACTAATTTCTGACTCATGGTATTATTCCAGTTTCTCAATTTTCATCCATGGCCCTGACATTTTCTATTGTCAAAGTCTCTTCACTGTCAAGAAAAATGTTTATAATATTAAATTGGAGGCAGGAATGTATGCAAGTAGCTGTTAACAATATGGCCTGGAATTTTATAAAGAGAAATGTCTAGTGTAAACTGAGAAATGTTTTATGGTGAAGGTAAAGTCTGTGCTGAAAAGCAGCTGTAATTTATGACCCGCAGAAATATTGGAAGGATTGGAGAAGAGGTTCGATGAATAAATAAAACATGAACAATAATATAAATACCACGACATTGTAAGGTTAAGTTTTGGAAATAGCAAGCAAACTAGTACGGCCTAAGATTATCTTTCTCACTTTCTGTAGTTTCTTGTTTACAAACAGGAGAAGTGATGCAGTGTGTTAATGTTATGATTTAAATATTACAACTGTGCTACTTCTAATGTTTGCTAATTATCCAGCTCCTGTGACATGTCAGAAATTATGTCAGGCATGTCACATTTGTTTTCTTCAAAGTGGACTTCAAAGCAATCTTAAGGAAAGATGTTGTATCCTCATTTTAGAAATGAGTGCCCTAGAGCTTATGTTAAATAACATTCCCATGTATTCATGTGAAAGAGCTGGGATTTCAATCCAGATTTGGTTTAACTCTAAACACTGCTCCTGTTTGTTTAGCAAGATTCTTCACACCAATTCTTCATACCTCATTTATTTAATTTGAGTGGTCTTCCTGATTGATTTGTAACAGACATTCTGTTTCCTTTGAAGAATCAGAAAATATATATTTAAATGTTTGATAAATAAAATATAAAGTAAAGCATAGCTTAAACCATCTGAAGTATAAAAATTCTTTAAAATATACTATATCTTTAAGCTAAATAAAATAAAAAAAATTTAAATAGTAATCTTAATTTCACCTTCAAAGGGGATTTTCAAACTGGGTCCTAAATTATGTACTGAAACTTGGAAGCATCAACTTTTTCTTCTTAAAAAGTTAATTTTTAAAAATTTCTTATTAATAATTTTTGAACATGAATATTGGTTTTATTTTCTACTTGAGAAGTAAAATCATCACTGCTGAAAGTAATAGTAAAGGACATGAATGAGTACAGAATAAATACATGGAAATTAATATTGACCCCAAACATGGACCATTAGAATTTTATGATATCAACATGTCACAACATAAACTATTAGGAATGTAATTGAAAATTCCAAACATCTAGATTTGTTTGATAAAGTTTGCCTATTCAAGGGGTCAATAATTTATATATAAAAAAGACTTTCAAAAGCCAATCACTCAAAACTCTTATTAAGTTTGTTTGCCTTCATTTTCTTGCAATTCCAGTGATTCAGGCTCTCAAAACTCTGGCTTAGTTTGAACTCTCAATATAATGACAACCAATTCTTTAATACATAGTCATTGATACATGAAATAAGGACAAAACTCTTTTCTACTTTAAAATCCCAATGGAGATCTCACTTGCAACAAATTTAATCCTAACTACCTCCTTTCTAAGACATAAAGGCAACATTTATTTCATTTCAAATTTTCTAAGCTGAGACACACAAAACAGAGATGATGCACAGTAAATGCACTCTTGTGAATCGAAGTGACAAAATCTAATGGGAAAGAGAGAAGGAGCGGTGACAGGAGAGAGAGAGAAAGGGGGAGAGAGAGAGAGAGGGGCCTCATTTTCCAAATGTAAATAAATCCTCTCTAGGGAGAAGAGGGAAAGGACTCTAAGTCCATTACCCTTTGGAATGTAAACAAATGGCTCCAGGGGACATAACCTGTACATCTCTCCAGAGATTTCTATTATTAATTTTCAAAGCTCATTTGCTTTTTACTTATCCTTTAACGCAAGTTGCCAGCACTCTGTTTAGCAAATTCTGACTATGTAGAAAAATGAAACAATTCAAGGAACGTTTTCTCTTGATATGTATATTATACATTACATCTGATAAGTTTTAAAGATGAACACAAAAAATAAGGAAAAGTTATTGTGTATTAGAATTTAAAGAGTTTTGGGTGAAATTTTTAGAACCCACACTAGGTAATAGTGGGTTACTATTCATTTTCTAAGAGGAGAAATAATCTTTTGTAAGCATGATTTTAATATAAATTAATTGAAATTTATTTGAAGCACATATCAAATATGCATATTGATTTTAGGAAAAAAATATTGCTATCCAAGACCTTACATTTGCTTTAGAGATTCTCCAATTAAATATAATTAACATTATATTTTTATTTCAGCTATACATTTTTTATTATTTGCTCTGAGATTTTCCTCCTCAATAAAGAAAACTAGATAACAAATTTTTATTTTATTGTAAGCTCCATGAATGGGAATGATATTTTTTTATTTCTACTCATGTTGATACTTTTCATATGATTCACAACACCTGGCAAATAGTAAATCATTCAATAAGTGTTTTGTTTTTGATTTCTCTCCTTTTTGCTCCTTGTCATTTTTAATAGATAAAAATTTAGGTAGTGCAAAGCACAGATATTGAATGCAAAATTGGTGTCAAGATGTATGCCGATTTTCCCTCCGTTGGGTGACTTATCTGTAAAGTGAGCTGTAAGAGTTCTTATATAATTTGAATAAAAGTCATCTGTCAAATACATGCATTAGGAATTTTTTTCTCCCAGTTTTTGGCTTTTTTTAATTCCATTACTGCTTCTTTAGATTTTAAGATCTTCTTCTTAAAAAAGTTTGACAAACACAGTTAAATTTTTTTTCTTTTATGATTATTATTTTTTTATGTCATCTTGAAGACATTTGTGTCTATTTTGTTGGAGAAGATATGTTCCCTACATGTACCTGTGAAAATCCCAAGTGTATAAAGACTTTAATTAAGTGTTGTACTCTCTTGAAGGTTATATATGAACATATATTTATGAATTGAAAGTAGGAAATGGCATATTAAATAACACACAAGATATGAAAATTTTAAAATAATTACAAAATACCAATGTCTCATTTTAAAAACTTCGGCTCATCAAAATAAATTGCAAAGAAGGTAAAAAGACAATCTGAAAATTAGGAGAAAACATTTTAATTCAAAAAAGAATAAAATATTAGTGTCCAAATACATAAAAATTAGAAATATAGAAAAGTTCAATGAAATGCAAGAAAAAGTTAGGAACGGGCATTTTCCCACAAAGGAAATACACATGGCCTGTCATTGAACTGTGTCAATGTTTTCAACTATTTGTATGTTTCCCTCCCTTAGAATGGTATTGTTCAGCCTTGTTAACTGGCAAGTGAATAGGGGGGTGAACATTCCCATGCTGCTATTTTGGGGTTTGGTCATTTAACTTGCACTGACTAAAGGTATGTCAGTGAACATGGTCTATGTTGTACATGAGCAGAAGGTGTGAGAGCTACTGAGTATTTATGCCAGTTCTCTTACATTTTTCCTTTCCCCTAAGAAGATCATATTCCAAACAGAAACTTTTCACACATGCTTTATGCTGGAATGAAGAAGATATGTGGAGAATACCTCTAGGCAGCTTACAGCACAGAGCAGAGCCATAGCTTGGGGCAAAACCACAGCCTAGAACATAGCCAGGGCCAAGTAAGAGCTCACATTAGTGAGAATTAATCTTTTTTCTTGTAAGCCACTGAAGTTTTAGGGGTGGTTTGTTACCATGGCCTGTCACAGAAAAGTTGATTAACACATGGTCCATAAATATAAAAATGTGTTCCAAACATTTGGTAATTAGAAATGTAAGTTTGCAAAAAAAAAAAGATGAGCATCCATTTCATTTGTCACATTTGAAATGATACAAAATGCTAATACCAACTTTTGATAAATTGTAAGACATAAAGAACTCATATCCACTTCTGGTATAAATTTGTACTACCATTTCGGAAAACCATTTTAAAATTCTGAATAATCTTGAACGTGTTCTTAAACAAAGCATTAGCAATCTGTTTCTAGGGGTTTTTCTTGGAGGAATTATTATACATGGGCATCAAGAGCAGAAAAAAATAGCCCATTAATTTTTTTCTGTATTTAACAAGCATTTATTTCTTTAGCCAAAAATGTTAATTTAGCTATAATAATGGAAATTAAAACATAAAATGTCGAACAAAGTCATTATTATAATGACTTATTTTCTTATTTTTGTTCCTTTCTTCTCATCTCTCTGTCTCATTTCAAGGGTTCTGAACATTGATAGCGTGAAGAGAAATGTGAAATCCTAGCCAACTTTTCACCATCAGGTACAGTAGACAATATTTTTCTTTATTTATTATACTTGTTCTGTAAGCAAATCAAAGTAGAAATTAAAAATTTATTTTGGATAGCACCCTTTGTGCAGGTAAGGTAGAGATTTCCATGACTTTCCTAGTCAGGGGCAAATTGCACATACAATGTCTATATGAGAAACAAAAGTTTGCTTTGGAGACAAATGTAAACCTATCCACCCCATGATAAAGCATTTCACTTCAGGAAAGTGTGACAAATGTATGAATATAAAATATGGTGCTTTGAAAATTATGCTCACAAAACATGAGTTGTTTAGTAAAAATCAGAAAATTGGGTGAAATTAATTAAATATCAAAAGAATCCATCTGGTTTACTATTGAAAGTAGGTTTTTTTTTTTTTAAAAAATAAAGTCTGGAAAATGTGTTTGCTTTTCCTAAATATTTGCAATTTGTTAATGTCAATGATTGGAAATTTAACAGCTACTGTTTGTTGATAGTTAAGTGGAATTTTTTTTTCTTTTCATTAACAAAAGTAATTTATAAATTTCTGTTCACTGACGGAGGAGTGAAAACTTTTTTTCCTCAAAATGCACAAAGCAAAATTAAAAGAAAGAAAGAAAAAAAGGAGGGGAAGGATGTAACTATCTTTAATGAAATGAATGAATAGCATTAATCCCAACTACACTCTGACCACCCATGATCTGAGAATGTATGCTTAGCTTTTGCTCTTCTCCCTTGATTTACTCTGCTAGTAAGCTCCACACCAACTGGATTCTTCATTCTCTAAATAAAGTGTCCCAAATATATAGAATAGTGCCTCTTACGTGGTAGACTTTCAAAAATGTTTGTGCAGGGAGTGAATAGGTGGCAGAAATTTCATCCATTATTCAAGATAAAACATCCAAAACACTGTTGTGACAATTAATTATCTTTATTAGTATATTTGCATAATCATCATAAAAGAGCATCATTTTAATATAAGAAATTCAAGTAAAATGTAATAGATGCACCTGAAAATAAAAGAAGTACTTTTTCATGTGTAATATTTCTGCACAAAGTGAAAACATTCTAGAAATATTTTCTTTTGAAATGGATTTCTACTAATTATACCAGAATGATTAAATTTATTTTATTGTAAGTTTGAGATATAATTGTAAAGATATAATAAATTGCATGTATTTCATAAATATATATGAACATATGTTTATGCATATACATACAAAAACTTACAAATGTGGGTTGAATATGCACTACTTAATTTCTTTACAAAATATTTATAATTAAATAGTAAGACAGAATAAAACTCTTACTTGTAATATACTTTCTATTGTTATCATATTAGCATAATATCCATGTGTGTGCTTCTTATCTTTAGAAAATACTATAGCATAAGAAAGGTTGAAGTTCTAGAATCCTGTGAATAAACCATATTTAGTCTCTTAATTCCAATGTCTCCTTTTAAATCAGATATTGAAAGAAATAGTGACTTGGAATTACCAGTCAGCCACATAATATCAACAATCAATAATTATAAGCCTGATGTTTTTTTCTACTATTTCCTTGTACTCCTACCAGCATCTCCCTCGTTGTCTTGATCATGAAAAGTCCTGGCAAAATACTTGTTTTAAAGGCAGAAGAGTGTACGATGATTTAAGAAAAATATCATAGAAGAATATTATTCATTTTATTATGAAAAGTGAAATAAAATGCTTATGTAGAGACACAAATTATCATTGTTTCATTTTACTGTTCAAGTGTGCAATAAATGTTACCCCATATAGATGACTAGGATGCACACACAGTATGGCCGTGTCAGCAGTTACAGTCGGCCTCTATTCTGATAGACCTGAGTCAAGGCCATACTGGTTGTTAAGCATTTTTACTATTGTTTCTAAAGGTAACCGATATTTTAAAATGGTTTTGAGATAATTAAACTTTTTTTTTCAAATTGGGTCTATCAGGTTTGTATGTGTGTCTGAACATATTTGGTTGGGGGGTGCTCAGAATTTTATTAAAGAAGAATTAAGGAAAGTCATTCTCAAAGTAGGGTACTATAATTTGAGTGTAGTAACTGTCTGGAAAATAAATAGATATAATTGTTTCTAATTGCTACCCATTATTATTATTTAACTCGGTCTCTCTCTCTTCCTTTTTTGAACTGTACATTGTGGCAGTCAAAGGGCCATTAAGCTTTCAGTACATTTTTGTTTCTTCATTAGTCGGATATCCTTAGACACAGGCAGCCTTGAAATAAATTCTGTAATTGCAAAAGTAAGATAAAAGAGAAAATCACTGATGGAACATATCAAAAGAACAACAGGAGTCATTATGAAATATTAAGCCAGAACAGGAAAGAATTTGAAATGCAACTGTGTCTTGTATATTCTTCAGAGCAAATTCTTACCTTTGCCTAAGAATGGCTTGTTCTGTTATACAGTGATTATTACTTTTAATAATATGTGGCATACAAGTAGGTCATAAATATCAATTTACATAATACATATATTTTAAGGTTGAAAATAATTTCAAGCAAAACAAGTTAAGAAAAATTTTAATGAAGACAAAGTTAAGATCTAATTTAGTTTACATGTTCATAAAATGTTAAAGGATATTAAGTAAAATTGTGTCCTATCTAAATGTGCACAATTTTTCCCAGGAACCAGTGAAACTTGGAAGGTATATAATTGCAAGTAAATAATACAATAATGAAATAAAAATACTTTGGATACATGTCTAGTGTCTCTGCAGGGATGATATAGTTAGAGCTTCACAGGCCCTAGAGCTAAGAGAGAAGAGAGTGAAATCCGACATGGAGCCTGGCAGGGAACTATAGCAATTTCATCACTCAGAAAATGCATATAGCCAAGACCAAAAGCCACATTCTGATCCCATGAAAATCTTCCCTTTCAAATATACAGTTCTGGGCACACATAGTGTGCTTTACAAATACAGATGGTTCCTGACTTACAATGATTTGATTTACAATTTTTCAACTTTGTGGTAGATTTTTCAAGGTATTAAATGCATTTTCAACTTACAATATTTTCAACTTACCATAGGCTTATCTGCACATAGTTCCACTGTATAAGTTGAGGAATATCTGTGCTTGCACAAGTGATTTGTTCTTTATAGATTTCAGTATATTTATATTTAAAGGTAATACTATAAGATAATACTAAAGGTAATACTATAATGTACACTTCATACTATAAGGTACTATAAGGTACACTTCATTTACACAAATAAATGTTAAAACATATATATGGCATATATATTATTATTCAATATTATTCATAATTGTAATTAAATAGTAGCATACCTAAAACTGCACTACAAAGCAAGCAAAGTGGCTGCATATAAAGCAGCCAAGAATAATAGGATAACATATTCTGGTTAGAGCCATAATACTGACTTTTCACTATTAGGAAATTTCCAAGGTTTAACTGAATGTTATCAATGATTTTCTCAACCAAATGTAACTGTCCAGTTTATAAAAACACAGTAATCTATGTATACCATAGAGT
>NW_012144966.1:19996939-20015388 GCF_000956105.1 Propithecus coquereli
TTCAAAAGTTGTGTTTTTCATTGTAGAATCTATTTTTATGAGAGTTAAATATTTTAAAGCAAATATTTATAATGTAGAATTTTTCAAAATAAGAAAGGGATTGAACAAAAGACAAATAAGTCAAGTAGATGCATTAGCCAAAATTTACTGCTCTCATTTGCTATTTAAACTTTCTTCAAGAAATCCTTCCATATTTTAATTAGCATCTCAGCTTTGCATCTTTAAACAAAAAGGAAGAAAGTCTTATAATATTTAGCTTTGCTAAAAAAAGGCAAGACTAATTGCATGCAGAAATAAATTCTAAATTATGCATGTTTTACCAGATTGAATATATACATCCTTTAAATTATATTAGTCAAAATGTTCCACCAAAGTCAAAATGTTTTAATACATGTTTGTATTAAAACTCACAGAATCACCTTTGTAATTATGGTTAAACCAGAGATATATCAAGAGATTTACATAAAATATTTCATCTATGGGCTTGTACGTACATAGATTTTCCAGGTTTGAAGTGTGGACCAAAGCCTTGTCTGGACAACTCCACTGACAATCTTGCAAGAGTATTATTTTTAAGGAGTGGACGTTGTTATTTCAGAAATAAGCATCTTATTACTTAATAAGACATTTAGCATTAATGCCTGTGGGAATAATTTTGATTGTGGTTTCAGTCTATGTAAACCATTCGGTGTTGCCTCTGGATGGTAAAGTACTTACTTAAACTTGTCCCCTCTTGTTGCCATTATACAATTTACCATGTCAGTTTTGACAAATGCCATGAAAATCAATTAGGTTTAGATTATAAATGACATTGAAATTAAAAAATACATAATAATCAAAAATGACAAGGAATATTACTTGTATTAATTCATTTGAATTTACAGCACATGGAGAGGGTTGTCTTGTGATTTATTCATCAAAAGGGACTCATTCTTACTCGTATAATACAGGTTTTGATTATCTTGTATATCAGGCAAAGATAGAAGCTTTCAAATTTGCGACAAGACATAGCTTTCTCAAGTTTGGCTGCCTTGTCCTTTTGAAGTTATTTCTTACAATGTATTGCAAGTCAGGACTTTGGAATTCATTGGTTAAACCTTCTGAGAGAAAGAATTAGGTCCAACAGTTGAAACAGTAAAAATCGGGCTAACATTTCAATATGAAAGGTATACAGGATCAAGCAATATATTAAATTTCCTCCACAAAAACCTAGTTGTATTAAATTCCATCCTATAATAAATAACAACACTTTACTCAAAATTGATTTTTTTATATATTTCCACTTAAAGGTGAATTTGACTGTACTTTTTCAGCTGACTTTGCTTCTGTTTCTGAACCAGCACAGCTTTCAAGAATACTTTTAAGGGGAAATTAATGCTTTTAGCTGTGTGCATTTGGATGACTCAGCAAAAATATTGCTGAGTTGATGACACCTCCTGGAGCTCAAACCCAATATTTAATGAAGTCTCCTAATGTCTTGGCAAGTGAAAGAATAACTGAATGTCTTCCGAAGTTAACAACAAATGAGAGTCTAAGATAGTTCTTTCTTTATTATGATTTCTATTCAGATATATTTCTTTTGCTGTTTATAATTTAAAAATCTCTACCCTGTTTTTAAAGGTTTATAATCCACCTACAAATATTGGATATTGATGAAACAGCTCCCTCCCCAGCAAAGTTACATACTTATTAAAATTTTTTACTTC
Source organism: Propithecus coquereli (assembly GCF_000956105.1). Lineage (NCBI taxonomy): Eukaryota > Metazoa > Chordata > Mammalia > Primates > Indriidae > Propithecus > Propithecus coquereli. The sequence goes on from NW_012144966.1 coordinate 19,998,646, forward strand.
ATTTTACAAATAGATGAATTATTAAAAATAATGGTTCATACTATATTTTCATGGTAAATGTTTACTTTAGATTTTGATTAATATTACATCCAAATTGCTTGAAAGTTGAGTATATTTGCTGAACTATTTTGTCAAAATTCATTACCCCGTGAAAACTGACATGTCAAAGAATAAAATGTTCACAGTGCTTTACTTTGACACTTCTATTTGAATCATATGTGAGTCATGTTTGGTGTCTACTTAAAAAGGGAATTAGAAAAACCCACCTAGAAAATGTAATGAAAATCATCTTCTATATATGAAACTACTTTTATATTAAACTATTACCCCCCTCAATATATCATCTCTGTTTACTTTAAATTTGTTTTCATTCATTAACTAAGCATGTGTTGAATACCTAAGCAATACTGTTTTGCAGCGGTTCCCAACCTTTTTGACACCAGAGACTGGTTTCTGGAAGACAATTTTCCACTGAAGCAGAAGGCAGGCGGAGCTCCGGCGTGATGTGAGTGGTTGGGAGCGGCTATAAATACAGATGAAGCTTCTTCACTCACTTCCAGCTCACTCCCTCCCTTTCCTTAGTTTCGTGGAAGACAATTTCTCCACCAAAGGGGTTGGGGGAGGAGGGCACAGTGGAGCTCTGTCTCCCAGTCACTAACAGGCCTGAACCAGTACAGTCCGGCCTGGGGGTTGGGGACCGCAGTTAGAGCGCCTAGGAGTCTGTGACGAATGCTTTCCTGTAAGAATAAGGAGAGTGAAAGATGAGCCAGACTTTTAGGGAAGGCTTTCCAGATTAAGAAGAAGAGAAAGGAATAGCTCTATAAAGGCAAAACAGGCATGAAACAACTGGGAAACAGTAAGGAATGCGGAGACATTGGGGAAATGATGGAAGAAATATATTGTAAGATAAATAAGAGATCAAGAGATTAAGTTCCATGTCTTCAATATTATGGCCATTCTCCATGCCTTCCCACTCCACCCCTGCCCTGCTCTTTCATCTGATACAGGACTTTGAGAGGAGGATTGGAGGGTGACAGGTTTTTATGACCTCTTTTCCTCTTTTTATTTTTAAACTAATAGTTTCCTAGTAGTCAGGTGGAGGATATAGATGAGTTGAGGAGACTATTGTCAAAAAGAAAAGTAAGCTGGAAAACTCTCACAAGGAGTAAAGCAAGGAGATTCTGGAAATACTGTGACTAGAATGTATGTCTCTTCCCTCCTGGCTCAAATCGAATTTATTCACTTCTCTTGAGCTAAGAAGACTTGGGTTCTGTTTGGGACTAGCAGGGAGACGTGGTGTGGGGCTTTTAGCACCATAGCAAAAATGTGGACATCTGCCTCTCCTCACACCAGAACGCTACACTCAGAGATTTAGCAACGAATTATGAGGCTAGGGTATGCTTTGGTTTAGAATAAAGTGTACCAGAGAAAGAACTAGATCTAGATCACTTGAGACAAACAAACAAAAATAAAACAGTAAAGGTATTAAATGTTATAGAAAGTAGAGGAAAAGTAGGAGAAAGAGAATCTTGTTTTTAAGGCAAAAAAAGTGTTGATCCAGAAAGAATCGATACTGGCTATTTAAAGGTCAAGAAGGGTAGAGACAAGAAAGCACCATTGGATTCAGCAAACGGGATGCTTTGTCAGGTTGTGAAAGGAGACGTCTCATTAGAGAGGCAGGGACTACATTGATATTGAAGCAACTGAAAGATGGGGAAATAGAATAAGTGAATACATATTATTTTAATAAAACTGGAAGGAAAGTGAAAGTTGTAGGTAAGTCTGTCTTGAAGAGGGCATAGGATAGAATGATTTTGGATTTCTACCTGAGAGAGATTGGAACATGTTTCAAGCTAAGAGGTAAAAGGAGGAAGGGAGAATTATATCAAAATGGTTCTTTAATTTCTTGGATTTACATAGGTTAACCCTCAAAATTCTAAAGTGCACACATTTCCTAAACCTCACTTCTCACTCCTCCGTGGATAATAGGTGAAGTCAATAAAAAATGTATATACTTGTTGCTAAGAGGAAATGTACACTGAAAATAATCTATTTAAAAAATATATATGTGTTTTGTGTTGGTGTTTTCACTCAGAATTTTTAAAATGTAATTTACAGTGTCTTCATAAGGATCTTGGATATTTTAAAAATTACAATATTATCAAATATCATACATACAAGACTCGTCTTTCATTAAAGGCAATATTTTTTTCGGAGAACAACACGTACCATAGTATTGAAACTGTTAAAGACTTTTTGTTAATTTTTCATATTTGACTGAAGACAAATGTTTTATTTTCACTTGACAGTAACAGTTCTTGAAATGAAGCATGTATATGAATCTTTTTAAAAAAATTGATTTGGCTTTTCACAAAGAGATTGGAAGTAGTATTCAAGTCTTATTTTGTAGGAGAATATTTTTCATACCCTGGCTGGTGAATGACTCATAATAAATGGTAAGAATAGTCTAAATTGATATTTCTTACAGGAGCTGACTGAGAGCTATTAAAAAAAAGATTGAGTGCAAGGAGCCTCTCCGTGTCACCTATTTATTTCAAAAAGTTATTTTTATAATATTTACTGTGCACACTGAAAATACAAACTTAATGCTTATGTTCTTTCACAAAGTGAAATCTATTAAACTGCTTTAATAACTATTATTCACATTGTTCCTCAAGTTTATAAGAGTTTAAAATACGGTAAACTCTTTATTCGTAACTGAATTTTTACTTGTGATTGATGGGTTTGGAATCCAGCTTAATGAAATCTTACCAAACTTTGAAAGAACATCATTTACTTAAGTGGCATTATCTCCAATTGTCTGTACTTCCCATCATGTTCCAAATTATATCATTTAAAAATTAAGAACTTTTCTTCGCCTGAGGTTTGGAAGAGTTCTTTCTCATCTTGGAAGTTACATTATTTTCATCAACAAAAAGTAATTAATTCATGGGAGAAAGCAAACGAGCATAATACATTTCACTTACTCATCTCTTTTGTTTAGTTGCTTTTATTCCTTTAGAAACAGTTTTATAAAGAAATTCTGAATAACATATACAATAACAATCAATATGCTACATGTTGAATCCTTTTCTTCTCCTCACCTCTAAGTGGACCCAAATGCAAGGAGGTGACAGTGGCACAGAGAGCAACTCAAACAGCAGACTCAGATATGACTCTGGCTTTCGTACCCAGAGCCAAGGAATGAGGACTTTTGCCTTCCCATTCTTGCTGCCTCATTTCTGGAATTCCATTTCAAGTAGCCCTAGCACAGATAAGACTAGACAATAACCAGTTTTAATTACTATAGGATGTATTACTTACTGATTCTAATAAGAGTTCGTGCTGTAAGAAGCAGGTCAACAGGACGCAGACATTTTCTGTTTTCTTCTCTGAAGCGTGAAAACGCAAATTCATTTTTGAAAAATTTATTCGAAAAATATAATGTTTTCCTGTCATGATCTCTTTCTCTGCATTGCATCCTATATTTAAATTTTTTCTCATATCTTCTGCCAATGTGGAGCTTACTTATTGTAGTTTATTTAACTTCCGGTGGTTTTCTCGTTACGTAGAGGTTATTGGAAGACTGTATCCAGGACCCCCAGAAGTGGATCATGTCCAGTGTAGCTGGGCCAAAATCTTTAGTCCTAGCTGGTCATATCTCCCCATACCTTTAGATATCTTCACTTTGTTGGAAAAGAAATATAACTCTGAATTCTGAAGATTTTCTGCTTCTTTTGTCTCTCTCACCTCAAGTCTCTTTCTTCCTGTTCTTAAATTGTAAGTGACCTGTAGTTTCTTCTGAAGTTACTATTTTAACTCTGTCTACTTCTTAACAGCTAAGCTTGGTATCCTTGTGCCTCCTTCTGTATCACAAATCATTCTCAGGTCAGTATTTCCCACCAATCCTTATACACCGAATATAAATCTCCATTGAGCTGTGATAGAAAAACTTTAAAATAAAGCTTCAAGTAATATGTAAAATGTTAGTTTCACACAGAAAAATAATTTTAAAAAAGGAAAGGAAGAAAAAGGATGCATCTTCCAGAATGTTATAATGCAATTAATACCTAATAAGTAGTCGTACAGACTACTTATATTTTAGAAAAAGATAAATTAATTTTGTGGGCTTTCTATAAAAGATTATAATATTTAGTGGAAAATGTATTTATTAAGAAATGTGCAAAGATAATGTTATGCTTTGAAAATGTTAGATAAGCTTTTATAATATGAAATCCTGAATGAAGATATATATTGTAGAATTGTTATAAGTGAACCTAAATTACTAACATCATCTTTTATGGCGTTTAACACAGATTAGAATATAATCTCACACTCACTGACAGAAGTAGTCAATATTTTGGTAACTGTCCTGCAGGTATTCGATAAGCAATGATTTGGAGCTATGGCTATTTATCTCATTTATTTTCTTTCTAAGTACTTGTATAAGTACCCTGGTATAAGAAACATAGAATTGTAATTTTCTATAATACATACGTGTTTGACTGTACCAAACATTGTGTAAGGCACTAGAAATGACAGGCAGGTTTCCTGTTGTGTTAGAACATAGCAATGAATGTCTTTCGGCCTCACAGTATTCCCATCAAGAAAAAAATGATAAATACTTATATATTCAAATATATGAAACAATGTACCTTGAAAAACATATGAATAGCAGATAACTCTTTCAAAAATATGGTCTCTAATAATTGATAATATCATGTTAGAGTATTATTGCAATCCTTGAAATTTCACATTAAACAATGTCCTTTTCCCTTCTTTGTTGACTCATGTAATCCCTTAGTTGAACCACATGATTAAGGAATTAATCATGCAATCTTTTAGTTTAACCAGTGTTATCTTTTTAAAAATTTTTTTTGTTGTTAATTCTGGGATTTTTAAAATTTTTTTACTTTCCAAATAAAATTCCACCCTCTACCACCATCTCACTATTCTTCTCTTCTTGTAGGAAGTCTTTGACCTGGAAATTGACACCACTTTTTTATATCTTCTATGTTTTTGTATATGTTATACCTTGATATCCTTTTGTGCCTCCTCCTTAAAATTTCTCAATCTGATCGCCTACCTCACTGATTTTTTCTTTAGATATTCATGCTAGTATTTAACTCATCTATGTGGTACTTTATTTTAAATAATTTCCCACATTGTTCTATCTTGACACTTTTTTGTTATTTCTTATTCTTGTCGGATATTGCTAACATCTTTCCCTATTTCCTCAAATTTTTATTACACTTTTTTCTAGTTTTAGGTCTGTCCTTTCCACAAATTTTGGTGGTCTTGACATATTGTTCTCCATTATGTTAATTTTCTTTTGAACTATCACTTGTGGTAGTTAGACTCTTTAAATGTCTGTTTATTTGGCCCATAAGTTTAATTCCCCCTGGAGTTATCATCTACTCTGCCTTGTAATGTATCCTGTGGAAAAAATTAAGATGAGGTCCTGGTCTTTATTAATGCAAGTCATTTGAGAAGTGGTTTGTAGTGCTGTTCTCTCAGGGACCCTTTCTTTCATGGATCAGACACCTCCATTGCTTGTTAACCAATGTCTGAAAGCTATTATATAACATTTTATTTTATAGCTATTTACAATGAGAGGATAGCCTAGTAATTGATCATTTATGAAAGTCTAACTGAGGGTTTTGAGGCAACTGATCAATTCTCATCTGTATTCATGAATTTCTCATGCCAATATTACGTGCTGATCTGCTATTGGCTTTCCCTCTAAACAGCACTTTAGATACAGGTTATGATATATATCTAATTTACTAAACAAAAAGCAAGTAAGAAGGGATATCTCAAGCAATGCAGAATAAAAGCAATTCTTTGAGAAAGGTAATTTCTTTGATGAAGAAGAAATTAATGTTCATCTCAAGTCAGTAAAAGGGAAAAGCATAACACACTAAATCTGTCTTTTCCAATCTACCTTTCTTTACCACCTCCAACCACCCTCCCCTCCAGGCTATAATCATTCACCCAACACCATTTCAAGTATCCTTCTTAGATTTTCTCACAGTGTCTTATTATCTCCTTCATATCCATGCCCACTTTTGTTTCAACAGTTTCTTTAGGACTTCTTTAGTGGAAGGAGATGGCATCTTTTCTTAGTTCACTATCTCGGCAAGAAATCAATGTGTTTTTTCTCCCAAATTCCTTGTAACCTCTTTTCCATATTCCCTCCGCATTCTATTTTATTCCATCCATCATCCACCTGTTTCTATAAATCTACTACTACATTTTAACTTTATTACTATAGTAATTTGCAGTTAAGACGTGATGGGTAGGCCTTAAATAAAAATGGTCTTTTGCGCAGAGCATGGCTTCAGTAGAAGATACATACTGAGGTATGAGTCCAGGCAACAGATAAACTATAGATCAATTAACATATTAAGAATATAATTTGCTTCTAGGCAATGAAAAGTCTTGTAATGATTGCTTGGGGAAAATGGTTAGATTCATCATTTTGGATTTGTGTCTCTGGACTCTATGAAGAATGATTTGAGAGGGGCAGAATTAAAACCAAGGAGTTACCTAAGTTGATGAGTGGTAAGACTGGAGTTACAGTAAAGAGAGATAAGAGAATGGGTTTAACGAATTTTTGGTAAATTCTTCAGGATTAGTCAATGATAAAATTTGCAATATGTGGTAAAATGAAGAACAAAGGATGTCTTTCATGTTTCTAGTTTGGATATTGGGATAAGCAAAGGTGTTGTCATTTAAAATGAAGAGTACAGAAAGATAAGATTGATTGTTAAGAGTATTTTGGTTTGTTGAGTTTAAATAACTGTGAGACATACAGAGGGAAGTCTGAGGCTTGTAGAAGAGAGTAGTTGCAGGTGGTAATTTGGAATAATTTTTAGTTCAGTTATTATTCCAAAAGACAATATATTGATGATCTTGCTAAGTCAGGTTTTTGTTACCTATTCTCACTCTCTTAAATTTAATGTCAAATTTTTAAATATTAAAAATGGATAAGAAAATATTACATATTATAATTGTGAGCTGAAGGCAATCAAATAAAAATATTTTATGTTTCTGTAATAAAACACCTTTGCATAGTGTCCAAGATAAAGCTGATATAAATTCAGTTATCTTCCATAGTAAGCATTCAAGCAGGAAGATTTTATTTCCCAGACATCTAATATAGAAAATGACTTCCAGTTACATGAAGAAAAATTCTGTTTTCTGAATATAAAGAAGTTCTACACAGTCCTTTAAAAAATGTGACACAGGTAACCAAACAAGCTTACTGAGCTAAGAGTTCCAATCTCCTCATCTATCAATCCCTTTGATGTGATTCCCAGGAAGAGAAAATTTATTACAAATGTGTTGGTCTTTGATTCTGCTCCATGACATGTAAAATAGGCCCTAAAGCCAATCATAACAACAGCAGCAACAGCAATAAATCCAGAACTGAAGGCCTAGATAACCACATGTGGAATTAGAGCTTGGATAATTGGGAGACAGCATACCATGAAGACATCGTGTTTACTACACACACATATTGGTATGCTTATATACGCAAGCAGTATTGTTGAAAGGTGAGGAAAGCATAGCTCCTTTTTTTCTTTCTGCATAAGAAAAGCTAATGGCAAACAATATAGCTGAAAAGGTACAGTGCTCTATTAAGAACATTTTCAAACTTTCTGTCTCTTTAACTTTAGTCTTGACATTGCGTACACTTTAGAATAGGCCCTATTATAACTTTTCTGACATTGTGACATTACATCTTGCTTCCAGCTGTGTTGAATATTCCACAAGAATATTTTTGTAGATAAGATACAATTAATGGTGCCAGAAACTCTCTCGACATGTAGGAAACACAGATTATAGCTGGAAAGGTGGGCCAATAATAGTTTAGCTGTATCATCAGCTAGGCCTCAGGGATATATACAAAACTGAGAATCTCATCCATGATTTTGTACTATGTTAAAATTGAACAGGATAAAATACAGATAAGAAGTCTTTTTACCTAAGTGTTCAAGTTTTTTTAGTCATAAAATATCAGCAGTAGTTCTGCTGTTTTGAAACTCAGACAAATTTGGGGGATAAATAATCACATTTTGCTTTGTGTTCTAAGGGCAAATACTACATGATCAGATTAATGAAACCAGACAACCAGTATTCCTATACATTTAGAGTCATAAAGGTTTTCTTATTCATTCCTGCCACTGAAATAGCCTGCCAATGGAAGAATATACACTTTTTAAATTCTAATATATAGAATTATTTTTAAACACAGTGAATACATTTAAAATGCTCACCATCTGCATTTATCCTTTGTTTGTTTTTTTTTTTTGAGACACAGTCTCACTCTGTTGCCCTGGCTAGAGTGAGTGTCGTGGCGTTAGCCTAGCTCACAGCAACCTCAAACTCCTGGGCTCAAGTGATCCTTCTGCCTCAGCCTCCCAAGTAGCTGGGATTACAGGCATGCGCCACCATGCCCGGCTAATTTTTTCTATATATTTTTAGTTGTCTGATTAATTTCTTTCTATTTTTAGTAGAGACGGGGTCTCGCTCTTGCTCAGGCTGGTTTCGAACTCCTGAGCTCAAACAATCCGCCCGCCTTGGCCTCCCAGAGTGCTAGGATTACAGGCGAGAGCCACCGCGCCTGGCCCTGCATTTATCCTTTTAAACTCCCTCAAACTCTTCAGAAAATTAGCTATATATTAATTCAAGAAAAATTATACAATGTTTGAAATATCAAGATATATTCAGAACACAAGCATTAGAATAGGAAGCAAAGCTCTACTTTTATTCCGCATCTTATTTTCCTAAAAATGGAAATGCATCGGAAGCATTAACAGGAAAAAGTGGAATTATTAATTAGAAGGTGTGAGTATGATTTTCAACTCTACCATTTACTATTTATGTTGCATAACACAATTTTCTGTAACTTAATTTTTATTATAGGATTGTTGTGAAAACCAGCCTAAGATTGTGAAAGTGCATTTAATAATAACAAAAAATATAAATTTAATTGTCACTAGAAAGTGTTTTTCCAAGTGGCAAAGGGCCCTTAAATTTCCATTATTCAATATCTTATAATGTCATTGTATGTCTTTCTTCTATAGAAAATTTAATGTTTTACTAGTTATACAAATGTAAAATGTAAATATTATTCTTTATTTCAAAAAAATACTTGGTGCAATTTTGTTACCATTATCACAGTTGGAAGACTTTTATTCTCTTCTTACTTCTGTCTGTGATATAAACTTTTCATTACATAGTGCCTAGGCCCTACTTTTATGAAATTCTTTTAATAATACTGACACAATTTCCAGAGAAAAGATATTTGTAAAGAGTTATTACTGTGTTATTATTCTACAATGCTTTCTTTCTTCCTCTACAAATAGTTCAATAGTATATTTGGCAAATTCCAAGAATTTTTATTCTAGTACTTACAAAAAGTAAATGAAACATATTGAAAATCTTCCATGGATATAATCCTAGCAACAACTTTATACACTTCTGTTCTTTATCATGTCCCTGTAGAACACAACACTGGTAATAATTATAGGCAACATTTACTGAGCACTAACTAGTCGTTCACACTTTTCTAAATATTTTATACATTATCTCAATTAATTAAAAAATGGCATAAATCCTGAGCCTCAGAAAGTTTAAATTTCCAAAGATCATCCTCTTAAGGCAGGATTTTATTTAAGATCAGTTCTGACTCCTTGTACATATAATTACAGACTGTCACATGACTGAAACATATCTTTAGAGGGACTGAAATATGATTGGTCAAATTTCAAGAACACATAGATCAAGCTAGAGGGACACTAACGCTTTACCCACCAGATCAAGAAAGGCTGATAATCATAAGCATGTTAGATCAAATTTCCCTTGAATGTGCTATTTCACTATATTTCAAAAAAGATATTCCATTTCAGTATTATCTTTTCCATCTTTCTCTGTCTTCAGAGTTTAGTCTGGACCTTGCCAGGGAGAGTATTCAATAAATGCTGTTGAATTAGGACTTGACATGTTGGCCTCTCACATTTCTACTGTGAGAGAAATATGGAACATGATGAAGTAGACAAGAGGGCAATGTTGAACTGAATGTCTACTAACTTGCAAGCACATTTTGTATATCATTGCTTTTGGTTTGCACCACAAACAATAAGGTGGTTATTTTGAATCTCACGTTACGTGATGACTCATTTTCTCAAGCTAGTACAGTGGGTTATTTGAAGAATCAGGATCTAGGCCCTGGCCTGTTTAATTACAAATCCAATAGTTTTCCAATCAGTCTACATAAATTTATAGAAGAGTTGAAAAAATGTTTCTTATCCTCACTGGCACGTTTTTGACTCAGTTCAGTAGCTACTGGAAGCTCCATAACCTTTTATTCTTTCAGGTGACTAATATTTCATGGAAATACAGGACAGAAATATCCTTGATGCACACATAGCAGCCTCCTGCCCTACAACATAGATATTTCTTACTTTTGATAACATGGAAGACTTCCATTTGTAGATGTAGCTAAGTCAGCTTTCCAACTTGAAGGTCAAAAAAATCAGAATTGTCTTTTAAATTTGAGTCTGCCTGCCTCTGTCGAGTTTGCATTGCTGATAAGACATGATTAACCTTCACAGAATCACCTACAATGATTTTCTTTTCCAGTTTAGTAAAAATACATCATACAATAAAAGTTTGGGTTATATTCTTTGGTGGGATTTCCACTATCATCCTGTTCATGCTTAGCAATGTTTCTTTTATTTTCTTTTTGTTCAGTAGTCAAATTTCCATAAAACATTCAGAATATCTAATTAGAAAAACAAACAGCTTTCATAGATGTGAAAAATCTTGCATGGTTTCTCCTGAGATGCATTTTGCAAAATGTAAATTATCCTGCTGAGCTGTGTGATTTTTGCTGTTTTATAATAAACAGGTTATGTGTTAAAAAGAAAAGAGCAAAAATCCCTGAAGATTAACCTTGGTTTGGAAAGTTTTTTGAATATACAAAATATTATGCTGTACAATATAATTTTATGGAAATTTAATACTAGACTTTATTTAATTTATACACTAAGTTATGATAACTCTAAGCTTTCTAGTCTGATTTATGCTGGAGGAACTGTGGGAAAAGAGGACATTATATTGTGGTCATGCTCAATAATTGCTACATGCTGTAAAGATTGTGCTATGGTAAATTGAAATAATTACAAAGTTATCTGTACACTATGACATGCTTTCTGTTCTCCTGGGATGGTGCGCCAGACCAGAAATTCTAAAATTTCACTTAAGCTGATAATCTCTCTCCAATTAATTGTGAAATATATGATCACCAGACAAGAGAGAATACCAAAGTGCAATAAAGCAACTATGTCCTAGATTTGTGAAGCGTATGATGGATGAGAAAAGACTGACCTTGGCTGACCCAGGATAGGAAGAGAGCCATTAGGATATATGGGAACCTGTCATTCTTCATCTTATATTAACAAATATGTAATATATGTGTCTCTGGAGAGACTTCAGAAAAAGAACAGTAAAATGACCAGGCATTCTGTCACATTTAGAATAGAAAGGGTTTTAAGAAATCATTGTTCTGATGATTTTGTATTTTTATCTTGTGTTTATTTATATTTCTGCATGTGTGTGTTATTAAATCAGCATAATTTATTTTTTAATTCACATACACATTGATTCTCAAAATTTGTAATGCTACATTATAGCCTAAAATATGATATACAAATTTGCCTAATCTTGATGTATGGTGCAAATATCTGAATTTAAAGAAGTATTTTCCTGAAGTTAAGCGAAACCAAATCGTATAACAGGCATTTAGGAGAAGTTTAGGAGAAACTTTCCAAATAAATACATTAATATTAGATAATAATAACTGTTATGTATGTGTATGTACATGTGTGTATGTAGATCTGTGTATATATGCATACATATATATCTATAAAAGCAGATTACATGATCCATACCATTTCTATGCTCCCATGCCCTTTTATGGCATTTAGCATAAAATTTATAGTTATTACGAAGATCTATAATGCCTCCTCTGATCTGACTTGTCTACATGTCCAATCATACCTTCTTCTATTTTTCTTACAAAACAGATACAATGTAGCATCACCAATAATAGGATCAACTGGCATCATGATCCTTTTATTAATAATATAATGCACCGAGAAGAATCGAATACTATTTTGTTATTGTCTAAACCAGAAATGCATAACCTGAATCTAATCATGAAGAAATACCAGACATACCCAAATTGAGGGACATTTCACCAAATAACTGGCCTATAAGCCCTAAAAATTGAAATGCCTTGAAAAATAAAATGGAGGGGCTATTCCAGTTTAAAGTAGATTTATTTAAAAGAGAACAATTTTCCAAAGGAATTGCAGATATAATTCCTTTGGTTGGAACTGTCAGCGGTTAGCTACTCTTAAGACCAGAGGATAGTAATTTCACATGGGAGGTTAAAAAATTGAAAAACTACTGCCTATTAAGAGATCTGACCCATAGTTACCAGATACCCTTCCTATTCCCTTGATTTCAATTTAAAGTCTTCAAAATTTTATTGAGTTCTAAACAAAGTATAAGTTGAAAATTGTGAGAGACCATGCTTTCAGGTATGAGGCACAGACCCTTCCCTCAATGAACTTAGAATAAACTTTATTTAGCTATAATATAAATTATAAAATTATTTTTGCTGTCTTTGGAAAACAATGATGACTAATTAGTTCTGGCTTTACATTTCCTAGAGACAGGCTGTCTATAAATACCTTATATTTTTAAAACATATAAAATATTAGAACTATAAACTGTGCCCATCATTTTTATTGCTCTCGAATTATATATTATTATGATTTTTTACTTATATGAAAGAAAATGGAACTTAAGGCTTCTTTCAAAAGTTTAAATAAGTTTTTAATCAAGTGAATAAAACACAATGAACCTGGCTCATACCCATATCCTAGCACTCTGGGAGGCTGAAGAGTGAGGATTGCTTGAGGTCAGGAGTTCAAGACCAGCCTGAGCAAGAGCAAGACCCCATCTCTACTAAAAATAGAAAAATTAGCTGGGTGTGGTGGCACATCCCTGTAGTCCCAGCTACGTGGGAGACTGAGGCAGGAGGATAGCTTGAGCCCAGGAGTTGTAAGTTGCAGTGAGCTAGGATGATGCCACTGAACTCAAACCAGGGCCACAAAGAAAGACTCTGTCAAAAAAAAAAAAAAAAAAAAACAACAACAACAACAAAACACCACAATGAGCCTAGTCTATATTCATAAATGTTTTCTCAGTAAATTAAGTTATATCTTAATTATATTGAGATTATGTTAACTCATATTAAGAACTCAATTAGTGGAAATAAAATGAATCTAATTTAAATCCTTTCTTTTGATTTTTTATGAGAATTAATATATGTGTATGGCCTCCTGTACTAATCTATATTAGATTCATTAATTCACTAAATGTTTATTGGGTATATGTCTTGTGTTAGAAGTTGTAAAGGTATAAAGGAGAACAAAACAGACATGGTCACTGTACTTCATTACAACCTAGCGGGAACTCTGGGTTTTAGCATGGTTTATATGGAATGTTCCAGGATGGAGGTTATCAAAGCACAGAGAAATATACCGTGAGGAGAGATTCTCTTCCCCTTTTGATTTCTCCTCTTCCTTTTATTTCATCCACATCTATTAAGATCCTACTGTTTGCCAAAGTCTGTATCCAGAGTTCCATCCTAAAGAGAATGATAGTCTATTAGGAAATTTAATCATTAAATAGAAGCCCTACTGAAGTTGATTTCACTGTCAGCATCTTTTTCATGGACACTTTCTCTGATCCTATGGGTACCGTTCTATTTTTTCTCATCATTTCCATTACTAACTTGGAAAATTTTCATGTTGGATTTTTAAATAAATGTGCTTTGCAGTTCTGTTTGTGCTAAGATTTATTGCTCAATGACCATGAGATTTGCATACATACAAGACATACACATTCTCTTAACACTTTGCTTCATTTCAGACTGGGTAGGCAGTTTGTAGCGGAGGGAAAAAAAAAAAAAATTGCAAAAATACTGGTTGTAGAGTTTTGCAGAGACCTGAGTAGAGAGACTCTTCTGAAATCAGAGTCTGATTCTCTAAGTCTACTGATTAGAAATCAAAAGCAAAGGGCAAGATGCAAGGCCAGGATAAGACAGGGTAAAGCTTCTGCACAGCCAAAGAAACTATCACAAGAGCAAACAGACAACCAACAGAATGGGAGAAAATTTTTGCATCCTACAAATCCAATAAAGGGCTAATAACTAGAATCTACTTGGAACTCAGGAAAATCAACAAGAAAAAATCAAACAACCCTATCAAAAAGTGGGCAAAGGACATGAACAGAAATTTTTCAAAAGAAGACAGAATAATGGCCAAAAAACATATGAAAAATGCTCAACATCTCTAATCATCAGGGAAATGCAAATCAAAACCACAATGAGATATCACTTATCTCCAGTGAGACTGGCCTTTATCAAAAAGTCTCAAAACAATAAATGTTGACGTGGATGCGGAGAGATAGGAACACTCATACACTGCTGGTGGGACTGCAAACTAGTGTAACCTCTATGGAAAGCAATATGGAGATACCTTAAAGAGATACAAGTAGAACTACCATTTGAGATCCAGCAATTCCATTACTGGGCATCTACCCAAAAGAACAAAAGACACTCTATGAAAAAGACACTTGCACCAGAATATTTATAGGAGCACAATTCACAATTACAAAGATGTGGAAACAACCCAAGTGTCCATCAATATATGAGTGGATTAATAAAATGTGGTATATGTGTACCATGGAGTACTATTCAGCTTTAAGAAACAATGGTGATATAGAACCTCTTGTATTCTCCTGCATAGAGCTGGAACGCATTCTACTAAGTGGAGTAACCCAAGAATGGAAAAACAAGCACCACATGTATTCACCATCAAATTGGTATTAACTGATCAGCACATAAGTGCACATATAAGAATAGCATTTATTGGTTGTCTGGCAGGGGGGAGGAGGAAGGGGGGAGGAGGGGATGAGTATATACATACACAAAGAGTGCGATGCACACCATCCAGGGGATGGACACGCTTGAAGCTCGGACTTGGGGGGGTGGCAAGGGCAACATACATAACCTAAACATCTGTACCCCCATAATATGCTGAAATAAAAAAAAAAAAAAGAAAGAAAGAAATTGAAGTCACTTTATTGAATACTTTTTGCACCAGGGCAGAAGGAAAGTGGCTCAATTTCACAAAGCAGATCATCAAACAGTGACTGAGGTGCAGTCTGGGAGGAGTTTTGAGAAAGGTGGGTGGTCTAAGAGGTAACGCAGCAAACTGGGACAAATTCTACTGTAGCAATGAAAGGAGTAGATCGATTTTGGTCTCAGAGCCACTAAAGAGTCCCTAGGATACAGAGGTGCTGACTCCAGATTAGTTAGTGTCTATAACAAGGACAATTAATCAGACACTAATAGGCATTAGATTGACATGGATCAGTTCCCACATGTAGAGCAATGCCCAACATCATAAATCAAGGTGAATATATGCATGAGCTGCCAGAGATTTTTTTAAAGATCATGCTTCCATATAACTTATTTTTGTGACTAAAAAAGTATTCTAATATTTCTATTATGATATATTTAAATTTACTTTGTATTAAAATTTGTCATGTTTTAATAAACAGCTTATTAGCTCCCATAAGGCAGAGAGGGAAACTGCTGCTTCTTTTAGAATCCATCACAGTGCTTTAAATTTATTATATAGACTTCTATTCTCCCTGTTCCCACCCTTTCCTCCTCTTTTCTCCATATGGCACCTAGAATATTTCTTTTAATACATGAATTGTATCATTTTATCCCCTTACTTAAAGACCACTCACCCTGACTTCCTATTCTATGTAGAATGATCTAAATTTCCTGTTATGACCTCAAGTAGGGCAACCATATATTTCTGACTTAGACCACAACACCTTTGAGAAGGAAGAGAGAAACCATTGAAAATTAGGATAGTGTAACATCATTAATGGCTGTCCCAGTCAACCCTGAATGTATGTTCATCCTGTCATTTTATTCCTCTCCAGCTTCAACCCCTGAAAATCCTGATTACACTAGAGTATCCACGGCACTTACTTAGTGGTTGGCATATGGTAGGCACGTTATTAATAAACAGTCATAGTTGAATGAATGAATGAATGAACAAATTGTAGATTTTTGTTATACAAATTTGGAATCAAATTTTCTAGTCATATTTCTTGCTATCTTAAATCTTTCCGCAATATCTTTCTTACTTATTTTTATATTTTACCTCCTGGATTGTGTTTACCATTTATCTATATGTGTCTTAGTGTCCTAGGACTGCATTAACGAAGTACCACAAACCGGCAGGTTAAACAGCAGAATGTATTGTCCCTCAGGTGTGGAGGCCAGAAGTCTGAGAATTGCTTCCCTGTTTCTCTCCTAGCTTCTGGTGGTTTGCTGGCAATCTTTGGCATTCCTTGGCTTGTAGCTCTAGCACCCCAATCTCTGCCTTCATCTTTACATGGCATTCTTCCTGTGTACTTACCTGTCTCTCTGTCCAAATTTCTCCTTTTTATAAGGACACAGTCATATTAGATTAGGGCCCACCCTAATGAACTGATCTTAACTTGATCATCAGCAAATACCCTAATTCCAAATACGGTCACATTGACAAGAACTGAGAATTAGGACTTCTTTTAGGG
>NW_012144966.1:20015613-20036054 GCF_000956105.1 Propithecus coquereli
TATATAGGACCAGGGCATCCAAATAGTAAAATTAACTTCGAGTAGGGCTGGATTCGAGTAGAACTGCAGGGATTGACACAGAGATAAAACACAGGCCTTCCCTTAAAGGTAGACTGAGAATATACTGTTGTCTTAATTTTTGGGGTCAGCTGTTGCTTACCACTCTATTAAAAGGTTTTTTAATATGTCTACTTTTCCAACTTAATTTTGGGTAAGTTTCTGTGCAAGTGTACATGTTTATACACACTTTAGTTTCATTAGAATACTTTCTAAATTTTTTTGAGTTATGACAAAAGAATAGTAACAAATTTGGAATTAGATCTCAATAGGTTCTGAAAGAGAAACTAAGAGAATAAGGTAATATGAACCTTCTTTGGGTTACACATTTCTGGGTAGACTGATCACAGAAGTATAGAAAATTTGTTTGATCTTTGTATGTATTTTAATGTATTCATGTGATTGTTCCAGAGGTCGGGAAAGTGAGAGTGGGATCTGATGGTACATTGCAGATTATTGGAGGGTGTGGGAGTATAGAAGTAAAGGAAATAAGTAATATAACGAGAAAAGAGAAATAAAATATGAGGCTGGGAATGCTTAAATCAAGTAACTGAATTCATTCATTCCAATTTAGGGCTTTTTCTCTGAAGATGTGTGTCCTGGATGGTGTTAACATGTATTCCATTGAGTCAGTAATGCTTGCCTGCGCGATTTTGCGTGATTTACAAAGATAGTAGTTGTTTACATTTCTCCTCTATTGCATTGTCCCCTTCTCCCCAATTTCATGTCTGTCTCTCCTTTCGAATCTCCCCTTTTAAAGAAGCACATTATTTGAGACTAAGGAGGCAAATTATTTCTGTCTCTCTTCCTCTCTCTCCCTTTCATTTGCAACTAGGCAGCGCCTTACAAAGGGTAGTGCTTGGTAATTGCTTTTGGAATTAAACTGATTAATGATTGTGGGCTTTCTTAAGAAGGAATTTAAATCTCCAAAAATACTTACAGTTTTGTGTCACAGTATTTTGTTTTTTACTTAACGAAAGCCCAAGCACATACACAAACACACACACACACACACGTACTTCCAAGAAGTGGCATGTTGGATCCAACTTGTGGTAATTTATTTCAGTTGGGTCCATTTGTCAAATTTTCAGGTACTTTGTGTGTCAGTTAAAAGAAAGCCATAACTAAAATGAAACCATGTACCACAATGGTAATAAGCACTCAAACATCACAACTTTCCAATAATTTTCTATCTTTTAGTAGTATGGATTATCAGTGCTCTTGAGGTTTTTATTAATACCTGTATTGGTCACTAAGGAAATTTTATGGTTCTCCAGAGGATGTGTCATATGCTACATAAGAACAGGAGCGAAGAGGGGATGGTTTATGCAGGTTAGGCTTAGGGAAATTATTTGGTTGGTTCATTTTCTTTATTGTTTTTGTTTGTTAGTTTTAAATAGACCTTATTGTCATTTTGGATTTAAAGAAAAGTTGAAAAGCAACTACAAGGAGTTCTTATATACCCAGCATCCAGTTTCCTCTATTATTATGCTCTTACACTAGTATGGTACATATGTTACAATTAATGAACTAATAATGATACATTACCATTAACTAAACTTCATAAATTATTTAGATTTCTTTAGTTTTCTACCCAAGGTCATTTTTTCTGTCCCAGGATCTCATCCAGGGCATCACATTTTATTTAGTAGTAGTGTTTTCTTAGGCTTCTTTTGCCAATGACAGGTTCTAAAAGTTCATTGTCTATGACTTTATAAGTATTGATCAGTCTTGTGGGATGTGTCCCACTGCAATTTTTCTGATGTTTTTCTCATAATAAAACTGGAGTTGTGGGTCTTTGGGAGGAGCCCAGAAGTGAGTGTCATTTTCATCGCATCATATCAAGGGTGTATATCCTAACGACATGATTTATTGCTTGATGTTGGGTGTAGTCACCTGGTTGAGGTAGTGTTTGCCAGGTTTCTTCACTGGAAAGTTGCTCTTTTTTCTCCCTTTGGATACTATTAGTCTTTGGGAGGAAGTTGCTATGTGTAGCTCATACCTAAGAAGTGGGGAATTACATTCTCTTCCCTGAGCACAGAGTGTGTTAGTGAGGGGTTCTCCAGAGAAACAGAACCAGAACCAATCAAAACTTCAATCATGTGTATAACGATGAGGAAATTTATCAAGGGACTTGGCTCTCATGATTATGGAGGCATAGAAGTCATGTGTAAGCTGGAAAATCAGGAATGTTGGTGGCATCATTCAGTCTAAGTCCAAAGGCCTGAGAAGTATGTGGTGTGTGTGTGTGTGTGTGTGTGTGTGTGTGTGTGGTGGGGGGGTGGTGTATGGAGTGATGGTGTAAATTTTGACTGAAGTCCAAAGGCCCAAGAACCAGGAGTGCCAATGTCCCCAGTGCAAGAGAAGATAATGTCCTAACTCAAAAGAGAGAGAATTTGCCATTCTTCTCCTTTCTGTTCTATATCTTACACTACAAATTGGATGATTTTTATTCACATCGGTGAGGGTGATCTTCTTTACTCAGTTTACTGATTCAAATGTTAATATTTTCCAGAAACACCCTCAGACATACACCCAGAAATAATTATCTGGACATCCCTTAGGCTCCTCAAGGTGACACATGAAATTAACCATCACACAGAATATTTACATAAATTATCTAGTATTATTCTGCATGGCAGACTTGTGTCTTCTCTAATTTATTTATTCAATCATATATTTGTATCAGCATGGATTCACCGATACTTATTTATAGTTTGGATTATAATCCAAAACTACTTCCTTCTTTTTTTTGCTCAAATTGTCATAGTTTTGGCAAAGAAGAGCTTCCCCTATTGGCTCCTATGTGCCTTTAACATATTCTCATCAACATGTGTTTGAGTGTGTGTGTTTCGAGCACTCCTTATTTTCTGACATGTTAAGATGCTCCAAGCTCATTTTTTATATTTCCTACCAAGTACTGGATCTAGCCATTTCTCCAAAGAGTTCTGGCTTCTTTTATCAGAGGACGATATTAGAAACCAAGAAATTTGTGCTACATGTGCTCATTGCTATTGGGGTATTGTTTTAGGACCACTAAAATAACCCATTATATGAACCTATGTATAAGCACACACACATATATAAGTATTTTTATGAGTAACCAGATGTCTCTACAGTAAGCCAAACACGAGTTCATGCTAATGTCTCCAATTCTAATCCATTATCACATGGATCATTTTAGCCTTCTCCATTTGTTAAAATGATTTGGTTTTGGTTTGGATTTAAAATACATTCTGATTCTTATTTCTGTATGTGGTTTAAAATACTTCCTGTGTTAAAAATACCTCAGTGCCAAAAATTACTTAGAAACAGGTTAAAGAAAGAGACAGAGAACCTCAAAATCAATAATGATAAATTTTGCTTTACAGGTGAATAAAACAGAGGCTAAAAAATTTTCAGCAATTCACATTAAGTACTTAAAACAAGAATCTAATAACCTCAGAGAACTCAGAACAGACAGTTGAGTACAGAACATGATAGAACACCCAAATTAGAATCCTCAGAATCTTAGATTAAAGAGAATCCAGCATTGAACATTACCTCACCCCTGAAAGGAACAAACTATTCTTTTCATTGCACCAGTTAGAAAATTGGTATCAGATCACACAGTAAATATGTAAAGAATATGTAATGATACATAAGTGTTTATATGTGTGTGTGTGTGCATGTGCCTGTATACATGTATTTGTCATCTCACAGTGTCTTATTGTTGTAATGCTTCATAATTCTTTTATCATATTTATAAATGCTATAAAATTATTAATTATTAAGCCACCCCAGTTATAACAATATAGGGATAATCATTCTTACCTATTGTAATATTTTGATTATCCGAGTAAAAAGGCTGAGTAGGACCCGAGAGAACCTGAAAATAGAGAGGTTTATTTCTTCCCGTATGTGCTACATACTTAGTAAGCAGGACTTACTATAGAGTAGGAAAATATTTGGACTTGAAATTAAGAATTTAATTATGTTAACACTTTAGTTCTTTTTGGCTGTGGAGATTATTCTAATATTCAAAATATCAGTACCATCAGCATAATAAGCTTTTCCCACATATGACTCAGAGTATTAAGGGATCATGGAGTCGGCTCGTGTAAACAAGAGCAAGCAAAGGAAAATTAAGCGTCTTGTTAATTTGTATCTTTTAGTATTCACTGAAATAAGAAAATGTGGGTATTAAAAGGCACTAAGCAGTAAAATGCAAAATGACAGTAAGGCAGCTTGTATTGGTAAAGGCAAGAGAAATGATTAATTTTTTTATTAAATAACACATATAATTGAGGATAAAAGTAGTAGCTATGATTGTGAAATAAATTATATATTTAATGAAGCTTTTTTTACTAAATTTATCAAAATTGTTGGTATTTAGGAAAATAAGACAAGCTAAAATGGAAACAGTTATGTATCATTCCCATAAAGTCTAGTCTTTCATATTTTCATAAATATAAATTGTGTGTAAAGAATAGGCTATATTACTAGAGGATTGAATCACTAATTTTCCTCACTTCCCACACAGACCCTGTCCACACACACACACAAATATACACACAATCCTGCATAATTTAAGAGAATGATACATTGTGATAATTGCCTACACTCAGCCTAGAAACGTTAGCGTGGAGAAAAATAGAAAATGGCCTCTAGAACCAAAAATTGGCAAATGGAAATATTTTGCCAGGCTTTTATGCATCCCAAGATGGATAGATGGCTCTACCGTGAGTATCCATTTTAATGCATATGGGGGTGAAATATAAAGATAGAGAAACCATTTACTCCGGATGCTTCCTCCCCTCTTTATCCACTGCCCTTGTATAGCATATTGTTACTTCCTGTGGAGCACCATAAAATTCTCTTAGCTAGAAGTGTCTCAGATATTGTGCCTTATTAAGCATTTCACATTCAAAATCAGGAGGGCTCCATTTAGATTTTAAAGACAGAATGTAGTAGAGAAGAGGAGAGCAAAAATTATGTGTTTGTAATGACCCTGCTCATGGCATACCAGAAAAATAATCATTCTGATAGTCTCATAATGGAATTTCAAATTCTTTTCTATTGTCTCTCTAATTAATCTTCTCCTCTGTAGTAAATCAGAGCTATGGATTTATTCTTTCAGATATGCAGAAATGGGTCTGTTTTGTTCTTAGAATGTTTCTGGTATGATATGAGGCTGTATTACAAGCAGTTTAAGGGCTGGAGAAAATTCTGATTATGGTAGACTGTTATCTTAACATCAAGTTACTGTATCTTTTGTATTTCTTCTTCTAGCAACCCTCAGTTCTTTCCTTCTTTTGATAATATCATCCTAACTTTCCTGGAAGGAGCTACACTTAATTTTTAAAATGAAATGTCAGTGAAATTGTTAGTCATGGAATGGGCCTAAGACCTAAGATAGGCCAACATAAATTTCCATTTAGAGTATTTAAATTTCACACTACATTAGAATGAAAATATACTAATCTAAGTAATTTTAATCATGGCACACTGAAGAAATTGCTCTTGTATTTTGATACCTAGATCAGAGAACTCTATTATCATTGTCAATCTTACATGCTGGTAGCTCAAATTTTCCCTATTTTTTTAGCTATTTCGTACTTTTGAGTAAGATTAAATATATTTTACTTGTTTGCAATTGAAAATAAAAGCAAAACCCTTATCCTGGTATCTAAAGTCCCTACTAGCTTGTTGCTGACATCTGACATACTCTCTGCATGAACTGTCTTAAAACATTTTAAGTTTAAATAATATAAATATGAAATGAATCATTAAATATTTACCCAAACTTCTTCTTTCTTTAAACCTTTTATTTTACTTATTTTTTGTTTGCCATTTTATTCCTATTTCTTCTCCTGATTTTTGGCTTTACGTTGACACCTTTGGAATTCATATGGCTCTTGGGTCCTCTTTTACCCTATGGCTTTATCCTTGCTTTGGAATCTCAAGTCTTATCTCCTTGTCATATTTCTGTGAACAGCTACTTGTGCAGACTCTGTGCTGGTGCCTTTCATTATTACCTGTGCTTTATTGCTATTGCTTACAGCCTCAGTCTACGCTGTCAAGTAGCATCTGGGATGCATGTGTCAATTGCATACTTTTATTATGACCTTTTCCTGAAAATTCTAGAGAAGCTGAGCCCCTGGTTTAGGGTTCTTTCTCAACTCTCTAAAGCCTGGGCTAGTCATGGGGAAAAATAAATCAATTAATTTTATTAAGGTATTTTTAATAACAAATGATCAAAGAAATTAATTTACTCATTTAATAAAACATACTTTAATTGTTATAATTTCTCCACCTATAAATGTGGCCTCAAAATTAAATTCCTGGCCGGGCACGGTGGCTCACGCCTGTAATCCTAGCTCTCTAGGAGGCCGAGGCGGGTGGATTGTTTGAGCTCAGGAGTTCGAAACCAGCCTGAGCAAGAGCGAGACCCCGTCTCTACTAAAAATAGAAAGAAATTAATCGGACAACTAAAAATATATAGAAAAAATTAGGCGGGCATGGTGGTGCATGCCTGTAGTCCCAGCTACTCGGGAGGCTGAGACAGGAGGATCGCTTGAGCCCAGGAGTTTGAGGTTGCTGTGAGCTAGGATGACGCCACGGCACTCTAGCCCGGGCAACACAGTGAGACTCTGTCTCAAAAAAAAAAAAAAAATTAAATTCTTATGAGCAAAGATGTTAGCATGTGATCATATATATGTGTTCTTGGATATATTTATTGTTATGGCAGACTCTTTGAGCCAGATTGCACATTGAGCCAGAAAGTTTAAGATGTCAAAAGACAGAAACTGAACAAACCAGACTTAAACTTTATCTATATTTCTTTACTTTCTCTGCCTAAAGTTTTTCCTTTTTTCAGTGTCCATGTCATCCTACCACTGCATTAACAATATTCATTTATGGTTGATACACACAATTGGAGGCTTATGTGTACTTCACAGTTGAATCTCTAATAGTTTGGAAATACTGCCCTAAATTTTCAGTGTCTTTACTTGATCTCCTGGGATGCTTACAGAGCTAAATCTCAGTAACCCTTGCTCATGCAAAGAGAAATTTTAATGATCTTGAGCAAAGGTTAGAAAGAAGAGGATATCTAAGCAAAGATAAGACCCTTGGTAAATATTTTTAATTTTCCCCAAATGAAAAAATGCCTAAGATGATAACGATGCAAGATGAATTGCAGTGGTTGAATTACCAAGCAATACTCAAAAATTTATTAAGAGTCTTTGTTCCTACAAGTAATAAAAATCACTTGTGGGCTAACAGGATTCAGGTTCCCATGAGAATTCTTTTAAGGGGTAAAACAATTAAAATTAGATGATATTTCTAAATTTTCTTCTTCATTCACTCTTGCATTCCTGCAACCTCCGCTCCATTAATACATTATTCCACTGCTAAGAAGAGACACAAGATATAAAAAAGGAATACATGCAATTCCTATTTTAGTGTCTTAGTGAAGTAATAAGAGCTAGATGCCTCTGCTTGGCCCTAACTAGCTCCCATCTATGTGAGATGGGGATAATTTCCATGTCCCTACATCACCAGATGACAGCTATTGCACACTATGAGAAAGGATATAGAATATTGAAGTTCTGTAACAACATAACTAACAGAAGGAAAGCTGGATCTCTATCATGGAGAATAAGGGGCAGCTTGGACGTTATAGAGGAAATGAAGATAAGATGGACTATCCATGGACATCACTAAGAAATATGAGTTGCATGTATATAATGTCAATAATAACAGATGAGGCTTGAGTTTTGCGGTACTTGGCAGTATGTCATACTGTTCCATCATTATGCCAGCTTCGGTTTAGTGCATCCAAGTTGCTCCTCTGGTTCTCACAACACACCTCAGACATGCTGCACTTGTGTTCCCAGATCTCTTCTATCTGTTGAGTTTTAGTGATGATGCCAAACTCTTCCTCTAAAATGAAAAAGTTGGATTGTCAGAGGGACAATGACACTTTGGGGTGATCAATAAATTCTAGAACAATTTTAGAATTTTCTAAAAGATTCTAAAAACTAAAGTTATGATGTTAGAGTGCAGAATATATTTTAGAGAACATCTAACCCAATACAGTGTACTTATTGACAAAGGAATTAAGGCTGAAAATATTAAATGACTATCAATCTGGGAAGCATTAAGACTGGCACTGAGGTCCTAGAACTGCCTTTCCACTGACTTCTCATTACAGGGACAAAATAAGTCAGCCTGATGAAAGTTAAAACTTAAAATTTGGGCCAATTAAAATCTAATAATTGACAAGTTTAGCATTCAACAAGTTTTTCTGTAAATGGCCATATAGTCAATATTTTAAACTTTATCCCTGTTGCTGAGTATTTTAAACTTTAGGTCCCTGATGCAAGTACTCAGCTCTGCCTTTATAGTGTGAAATCAACCATAGACAATATGTGAACAAATAGGAATGGCTAATATTTCTATAAAATGCACAAACACAGGCCATTGACCGTATTTCCATATTTTGCCCAAAAGCTATTAATGTTTGGCATTCCTGGGCTGATTTTGTTGATATATATATAAAACAAATTGCTTGAGTGAGGTAAGGTAATGATTTCGATGAAATGGTTTTGGAGTTTAGTTTTAAGAGCACTTTAAAAAGGCCAAAATGTTATATTTTGTCTTCTCAGGTATGTTACCAAAATGAAAGTTTGTTTTCCCTTTATCTATTGACACCTTAATAGCTAACTACAAATCTGTTTTGAGATTATATCTACCTGAAAATACCATTTATAGCAACAACTCAGTAGCCTACTTGAAATGAGTAGGTATGAAGTGATTGAAAAGGTGATGTTCACTTTACAGGACCAACCACCACAGCATAAACATATATCCTATTAGAAATCTTAAAAAGTATATGTACCTGACACAAAGAGTGCAATGCGCACCACCCGAAGGATGGACATATTTGAAACTCGGACTTGGGGGGGAGAAGGGGGACAAGGGCAACATGCGTAACCTAAACATCTGTACCCCCATAATATGCTGAAAGAAAAAAAAAGTTATTTTTTCAGCCCCATATTTGAAGTTAGACAAATTAAACCATTGTCCTTTGTTATAATAAACCTTGAATGAATTACAAAAAAAAAAAAAAGTATATGTACCTGAATATCACACTCTTAAGAATCATTCCTAAAAATAAATAAATAAATAAAAACAAGAAATGGCCGATTAAATTAATTTGTTACCTGCTGCTGTACAATCTGGGCCCATTATCTCAGCTCATTAGAGCTTGGTGTTAATGAGGCCAGGGTCAGGGTTTCATTCCCCATATGAGACAGCAAGTGCCATACAAAGACAGACATTCTGTTCCCTGGCTTTAGAATGTACACCCTGTTCTACTGGTATGTTTCATAAATAATTGCAACTGGCCAGAAGTGGTGCAAGGGAATGAATATACAAGGCTTAGTTCATCCTTACTACTAACAAAGAATATTCAAATACATCTTCATGAAAGAAACAAAATTATCTTCACACACAAAGAACACTGCATTATATTAAATATACTTTCTTCATATACTTAATAGATTCTAGCTTCAAAATTTCTCATTCATTTTGACATAATGATTTATTTGACCTCAATTTCTATTGCTTTATTAATGTATTTATCTGTCAGTTATTATGTTATATTCTTGGAATATAAAATCAATAAGACCTCAACAAACTGACAGTGAGTATAATACAAGATTTGAGTGGGTACATTTTGGTAATATAATTAAAGTTTAAGCCTGTTAGAAATAATGATGCTACTCAAATACTTTTAGATGATAATTGGTGAAGTCATGCAAAATCACAAATCTTGTCTTGCAGAATAATTTTTTCTCCAAAAGGTTTATTTGAGGGAGATATAAAGACGAGGTACACTGATAGAAAATCAATCATCAGGGTATTTTATTATTAAGAAGATTTTGGCTTCCAGGCAAAGCAAAATAGAAATCCAGAAAACTCCAATAATCTTTCTGGATTATATTGTTAGAAAGGTAAGGACCTTTTTACACTTTCTCCATATTTTTATCAAAAGACTTCATTTCAAGCCCAAATCTTATCACTGTCTATCTGGTGTGTCCAAAGTGGTCTACACATGATGGTATTGGAGAGTTCACTTAGAATACTCTGAGAAAGTACTAAATCAGCTTACTTTTCTAGTTGCAAAGGTTATAGAGAAAAGAGCAGGAGCCACATTTATATAATAGAACAAACCTTTAGCTTGCAGACAGCATAAGAGAATTGCAGGTATAATTAGCACCAGCAAGTCGGCTAAGTAAATTAAAATTACCTTTTTGCACAGATGAGGAGCACAAGCTTGTTCTGTTTTCTATCTATTCACATTTTGGACTTGCTACATTCTCTCTATATTACCATGAGAAAGTTAGCTAACCACATTAAATGGTGGTAACCTCAGGTATATTATAAGAAAGAGAGTATGCATCATATAGCCAGGTACTGAGCAGGTATGAGTATGTTAGTTCCTTTTTCTTCCTTTAATGTCATCTATGACTTTATTGATCATGTGAAATTAGAAGTAGAAAACAAGGCTAGTGTAACCCACAGCAAATGAGTATGTTTGATCATGATACGATTTTATCAGATGAAAAGACAATTAGGTAAGGTGAGTAAAGCATAAACACATGCTAATGTGCATGAAGCGTTTAGGTAACATCAAGAAACTTATAAAACACTAAAGTGAAACAAATGTGAAATGGAATGCCAATCTCCAGAAACAGTAAAAATGATCTTTTTCTCAACTTTAGCTTTTACATAAAAAACCTACCACCCATGTTTAAGAAAGTTCTTCTTAACTTCTAAGGTACAAAGTTAACTGATGAATAATGATCAAATATTAAATTTCTAAACATATGAAAATACTTGTACCCTATACCAAAGTATTAATGAGTCTAAAATTATGAATATATATGGACTTTGCTCAAAATGATCAACCAAGTACATAGACTTTTGTAAGATGTAAGTATATATCAGACCATGAAAAAAAGTTTCAGTTTCCTTTGAGTCTACTTTAGTTAACATAAAAGTATTCATATAAAAATATGAGTAGGTAGTAGCAACAAGGAATGCTATTAAAATGTAGTTGCAATCATGAAAAATGACTTCTAATGGGTTTAATACTATCACATCCAACACTGAACTGGGACTGAAAATTCCATTTTCTCTACATTGGTACAATTTGTGGTTAAAAGTCCTAGAAAAGAATGTTTTAAAAGAATGGGTAATCAATACAGTAGCAAACTGTTATCAAGGCTCAAATTTAAAAGGTAGGAAGACACAGGGGCAAGAAAACAGTGGGCATTATCTTGTTGCCAGTATCCTGGAAGCCATCTCCAGAGGGGAAACCTGAATTGAAGCCCTGAGTGAAAATCTTTGTTTCCTACAATGTACCTTAAATCTCAGGAACAAACAAAGCCTTGGAAAAGACATCTAAAAATATGTTCTGTGGTATAAAGACTCTCCCTATATAAAAATGATTTTTTAATGATTGATTTTTGAGTTAAAATGTCACTGTTATATACTCTCTTTTTCATTTTCAGATACAGTGAAATGAAATGAGCACAAAACATTGATTACACTTGCAGTTAAATTTATGTCATTAGAAGGTAAAAGTACAAGCATAACAACATATTTCTAAGCACCTGATGTTAGGTATCCCCAGGATCACTGCCAATTTTCTATCCATTTACTTCTAAAGAAAATTTTATCCTTTTTCCCATGACTTCTGCAAGCTGTCTTGCTCTTGGAACATTCTCAGTTTGCGAACTGATCTCTAATAAACATATATTTACACTCCAAAGCTGCATAATGCATTCATTCTCAGCATGGGGGTGTGCAGCTGTTATATGCTAGGGGTGAAATTTATGTTCTGAACAATTTTGAAAGAGAAAACTTTCCTACCAAGGCTCAAATTTTTCCTCAAAAATTATTCCAATCCTATATGATTTTCCTCTTAGTAGAAGAATTCCCATCTTCACTTCTGCAATGCAAAGTCAGTGCTGTTGTTAAAAGAATTCTAAGGGGCAACATCATTACCTTTCCTGTAGAACACGTTCATGTCTATAAACCGCTAAAAATAGTGTTATGGTCCTGCTCAAAAAGAATTATATCATGTTTCCATTGGTCACTTGTATTTGGTGTATTATTTCCTTTTACCCATAGAGCCTGTCCCTCTGCAGAAGCTGACAATGGTGAGAATTTAAAGCTGTCAGAACACGATGTCTGATGCCAAGAAGAGGCTTCTTGAGCAGTGTCCTGACCATCCAGACAAGAAAAGAAACTGATTGTCATATGTACTGTCATGTGTGTCTCTTTCCATGGCAAACATAACTCTTTTGACAGGTTAACTCCAAAATCCATCCAAGTTTATTTTTAAAATCAGTAATGCAGGGTTTTTAACTTTGCCCAAATACTTGTAAAATATTTTTCTCTGACCTATGCATAAATCTGTTTTGAGAACAAACCTAAGCATTAATACATTGATGTGAGGTAGAACTCACCGGCTGGAAATCTCAGTAGCACCCTTAAAGCTATAAATCTGATGTATCTTAAATGTCTCTGTTATTTAGCCTCTCCTTTTGGTGATCCTTTATAGTGCTTTTTTATCTTACCTTAATTATAATGATACTCTACTCACTTGGAGATGTGCCATTGATCTTCCAGTCTAATCCAACTTCCATAATCCTACCAAATATCCTGCTAAAGACATGTACTAATCATATCATTATTCTGTTTAGAAACTTCTTCAATTGTCTGTACGTACAGCATGATATATACTATATTTTGATAGCTTCTAAAACCTTGGAATTTCCCAAATGATAGGAGTGTCTTTAATATTCAGGGTGGGCCCTTGCAGCATACCTGACTTTGTGCTAAAAAGACGACTCAGGATGGGGCTGATCACATCACAAAGATGAACCATGTGATAGAAGGGTTGGGGCTTTGAGCCAAATGATAGAGCTCAACCTCCTGACTTTTGGGGAAGGGAGCGAGGCTGGAGATTAAGGGCAATCACACAGCTAATGATTCAATTAATCATGCCAGGCAATGAAACTACTAATAAAAACCACAGAAACCAAGAGTTGGGTAAGCTTTCTGGTTGGTGAACACAATATAGGCCAGGAGGGTAATGCATCCTGATTCCACAGGTAAAGGGGATGGAAGCTCCATGTCCGTGATCTTCCCAGACCTTGCCCTATGCGCTTCGTCATTTAGCTGGTCCTGCTCTGCATCATTTATATATTTTAAAAAGTAATTGTTAACTATAGCACTTTTCTGAGTTCTGTGAGTCATTCCAGCAAATTATCAAACCTGGTGGGGTTGTGGGACCCCTGAATATGTAGCCAGTCTGTCAGAAGGGTGAATGGCCTGGGGACCCCTGAACTTACAGCTGTTTTAAAGGCAGTTTTGTTGAGAAATGAACTTTTAAAACTGTGGAGTCTGCGCTAACTTTGGTTAGTTAGCATGAGAATTGCATCGCAATATTGCCCTTACTAAAAATTTAGCTGATCTTCAGATATGCTTAGTCTTTGTGACTCCATCTAGTAGCATTTGTCTTTTGTATTAAAACTATACAGACCCTTCCTACTTATTCAAAAGAATGTTAAAAATTAATTAAGCCCTTCTCTAAGTGTATGGATTGAGTTAATTATTCCTTTTCACTGAGCTCCTCAGCTCTTGGGCTTTTCCTTGAGCCTTGGTTTTGATTTTGGTTTTAGTTTTAGTTTAGTCTTTGGGATTATGTACACGCAATTGATATTATCATATCTGACACTTGATATCTTATTGTTTTCCCCATCATCCCTTCATCTCAACTTTTATTCCTTTTCCTACTTACAGACATCCATTTTAATAAAGGTATGTCTTGCCAATTCAAGTTCAATATGTTACTTAAAAATGCCTAGGAAAATGTTTGTATATTTTTAATTTCTGTAAATGGTATTATACTATATATTTTTTGAATTTTACTTTTGGCTTTGAAAATAACTTTTAAAGATGCATCAATTATGTCATATATAATTGTAGACATTACTTTTTACTGTATAGATAGATTCTGTGTGTGTATATATATATATATATGCATACACCCACATATAAATTATTGTCTTTTTTCATTTTCCCAGCTTTTAATTTTCTGCTGCTACGAAAGATACAGGAAAATCAACTCCCTATACATTTTTTCATAGTAAACAGTTTGAAAACTAATCCTTGAGTAAGATGCTGTTTCATGACATATCCTTAATTTTACCGATTACTTCCAGATTCCTCTCCAAAGTAGCTCCATGAGTTCATAGTCCCACCAGGAATACATGAGTATTCTCATTTTTTTAATTCCTTACTAGTGCTTCATATTGCTTGACATGATTTTACTCTTCCTTCATAGAAAGTGCTCTAGTCTTTTTTTTTTCTTAACTTTTTATGGTGCTAGCAGAGATCATTTTAGTGCAAAGGTGTGAAAAGCCTCTACTGTGGTTTTCTAGAGTCAACTACTTTCAGTTCATGCTATCCCTTAGGGGGGCTCTGTTCTTCGGGAATCCACTCATTAATTCTGCTGCTGTTTCTGTGCTTTCCCAGTGGTTGTCACTCTCTCCTTTAATTGCCTGAACTAGGCCTGGGAAGAAGTTGAAGAAGGGAAAACGATGAAGGAGGAATAAACCTCTGTAAACTTAATGTCTGTTTCTGTGTTTCTGACACTAACCTGAAGGTACCGTACCCCGGTGGGCTGACCTTGCTGCTTTCCTATGTAGAAGAAACAATTGAATTGTCTATGATGAATCCAGGTAAACACTGGGAAAAGCTCTTTTGCTCAATGCAACCCCTATCTATATTCCTGGTCCACTCCCACTTTGGTTCCCCATTCATCCCACAACAGGATTCAGTTGCCTTC
The DNA here is from genome assembly GCF_000956105.1 of Propithecus coquereli. Classification (NCBI taxonomy): domain Eukaryota; kingdom Metazoa; phylum Chordata; class Mammalia; order Primates; family Indriidae; genus Propithecus; species Propithecus coquereli. The sequence goes on from NW_012144966.1 coordinate 20,030,582, forward strand.
TTGCTTCCCGAGTTTTTTTTTTTTTTTTTTAGCTTTTCTGAGGTAGGTTCTGAGATCTATAGAATCACATTTCCCATCTGTGACATCTCTGATTTGAAGTTCAAGGGAAGGAATTAAGAATTTATGCTAGAGTTTATACATCTTCCCTGAAAAATTTTACTCTAATTATAACTGATATTAATTTGCAGCTATGGTTATTTTTATTGGCCCAATTTACCCTTGAAATACTCTTGTAGCTAGAATCCATTCTAGAGTAGGTTAGCCATAAGTATTTGTGAATTAAATTAGTAAATGGTGAGATCTTAAAGAAATTAAATTTGCATCAAAAGAATAACTATACATACTCAAGGTCACAATGTTAGCATATTAGATCCAAGGCATATGGAGACAACATAAAGACAGTTTTAAGGCTTCCTCAGGCTTTTAATCCATATGTATATGTGATATATGCGTGTCATGTATGTTATATAAATGTTTATAGGTCTTCCAATGGAATTGCATCACTTTAAAAATGTTCTGTGAAGTGCAGTTTCTTTATTGAGTGCAGTCACTAGAAGTCTTCGCTCAGTAAAATATTTGTGCTAATAACATGATATTTGTATTTTATTTGTATCTACATTTACTCACAAACTCAAGATTTGACTATTATGCATGCAGAAATCTGGCCCAAATATTTTACATCTCCAAATGTAATTTTGAATTGCAGGCCTATCTTGTCCATGAACTCATCATCTGTATTGAGGTTGCTGCAATAACTGTTTTTTATTTTTATTTTTTTAAATCAGATATGGGACTATTATTTGCAAGTAACCTAATTCCAACTTAAATAATAAAAGAGAATTTTGGGTTTACAAAGTGAAAAGGTAGAGGAGGGCAATTTTCATATCCAGATTGATGTGGCCTTTGACTTCATTTCTATATAGTCCTGTGGTCCTGAGCTCATCTAGGTGCAAGATTCATATTCAGGCTGAAAGATTACTTTTACCCAAAGTTAGAAGTTTTCTTTTTCACATCAGGAAAGAGAGAAAGGGAGGAATACCTGCCTTACATAATAATTGAACAAAAGTCCTGAGTTTCATTGGATTGGACCATGATGAACCAATCACTGAGGGTATGGAAGTGCCATGCTCTTACTTGCTTAGTGCGGGAACCCAGCCCTTCCCTGAAACATTGCTGTTCTGGGAGTTCTGAACTTGCACTAGTCAGAATGCACAGGTGGAGTCAGTCAAGGAAGGATCCTGTACAAATTGCCTGTGTGTTCCACAGTAGAGGAGAGGTGGTTTCTCAATGGAAAAATAGGGTGCTATTAGGGAGGAGGAAGTAGGGACTGCTGGATGGGGGGAGCAAGAAATGCTCACTTCACCTGCTAATTGTCATCATTTTTGATATTCCTCTCTAATCCAGTTGATTCCCGCTTGAAACTACCACTACTTTTATCTTCCTAAAACACTAATCTGATGATGTCATTTCTTTTGTCTGAAGTTTTGCATAATTTTCCATTGTTGAAAGAGTCAAATTCACAAGACCTTTCAGGATAAGAACCCAACATATTTTAGGGCTTAAATATTATAACTGTTTCTGCACAACCTTTATTTTTCTTCACCAAATAAGGCCATGAACTCTCACAGGTCCACATTTTTATTCACAGTGTAACTTCAAGCTTCTTTCCCTTCCCACTGAGTGAATTCTGCCTGTAGTTTTGATGTGTGCCTCTAGTATTGCCATTGTTGTGAAGTCTTTCCCGACTTTTCCATGACGTTCCATGATGCTACTGCCTCCTTTGTGATTACAATCTTTATTTTTTTCCTTTGACAGTTCTTTTGTGGCTCTCACAATTTTTTCCCTAATATTGATTTGCTTCTACGTAATGTTTATTCATGTCTTCTAGTCACTTTAGCTATAACATTGCCATATCTGCTTTGCATACATAATACACTTAGAAAATACATGTGAATAAACAAGCAGACATTAAATTTTCTAGGTAATTATTGATTCCTAACCTTACTTCATTCTTTATAGACCTGGATAGGTTGTAACAGTGTTAGATAATGTATTAGCTGTAGATGAAAGGCCAGCTACTGGCATTTATTTGCTGCCCTTATGAAGTTACAGCAATCCATTATAGACCAAAATTGGCTAAGACTTTCAGGCCAGCCTAAGATAAATGATGTGTGATCATTATGAATAAGTCTAGTCTATTAATGTAGAATAAAGATAATGCTGCATTGGCTATAATATTCACTGGGTTTGTTAGCATATGTCATAGGTCCAGAGAAGTGTTTGGCACATTTAGATATTTAGTAAAATATAAGTTGTTACATTTATAATTTTATTATAGATCAAACCAATAGATATGAGTACCTAGAGGGACAAGGCTATATTTAATATACTTTATACAAACAGCATAACACCATAGTAAGTGTTCACAAGTAATTTCTTGAGGAAAGACATGCATGCACACAACAAGATGACTTTTTGAATGAGTGGGAAAATGATCTCCTAAAATATTCTTAGATATAAAATGGTATAAAGATATAAAAAGGATTGTTACGGATAAATATAAATGAATAAGAAGTAAAAGAAGCAAATAAGTGAATTATTTAATACTAAACAAAATTGTTTTTAAAATGTGTTTAGTTATTTGAGTCCTCTTAAGACAGTTTTTCAATTGTTTCTGGAAACTTTAAATATAAGGAAAATGAAAATATTAAGACATACTCCACAAATATGATAGGGCAACATAAATTGTTTTAGTGCTGTAGTTAGCCACACGTTCCCTAGAAAGATTAGAAAAGGAAGAAAAAATAAATTGGATGAATGTAGCAGCCTAAAGCTAAGCTAGAATGAGAAGGGTAAGCCATGAGTGTATACATTGTGCAAGGGAAATCCTTTTTTAGTTTTCATTAAAAGACAGAAAAAAATTCCTTTCTTTATCATGAAGATTTCATTCAACCAAGAGAAGAAAAATAGGTGTACAGAAAACTGAAGAGTTGATAGGTGCTAACTTTTGTATGGGAAACACGATTTCAAAATAAGTTATTTTATTGTATAGTTGTAGTTTATATTTTTATGAGAGAAGGTATGTGTTCATTCATTTATTTCTTATCCCCCAAACAAACCAAAGAAATTAAGACCTCAAAGAAGACGTATAGTTCTATAATTTTTTACTTGAAAGCTTACATTAAATTTATAATACTTCCCTCTGGACTATGTTTTATAATCTTGATAAAATGATTCAAATGGCCCCACAGTGATGATGTGAGTTTCACTATAAAACAGGTTAATACGTCTATAACAGTATACTCATACATTCTCTAATAGCATGCATATGACCAATCTATTTTTATTGAAATTATTTAATTTTGGAGGCCTGAGTTAATACCTTCTTGCCTCAGGAGGATAATATGATGTTTATGCTTAGGAACCAGAAATGATAAATTTAGCCATGACACTCAGCCTTTACATAACTATGCATTGCCTTTAGTTGCTGTGTTGCTTATCAGAGCCTTAAGCTATTTGTCTATAAAATAAACATATCCTGCATTTACAGACTCTTTTGCCCATGCTATTTTCTTTATTTTTGTACTTGAACTCATAGTATGTAGAAAAGAAGGTGATTTATTCAATAGATCTATATTTATTGGTTAAGTCTTATGTGCCAAGCTCTGTGCTGTTTTTAGGGAAGCCATGATCAACAATGGAGATAAGAATTCTGTCTTCACATTCCTTAGGTCCAAGTGAGTCAGCACACTGAGCCGGCTATCACAATAGTGTGTGATAGTAAGTTAAATTGTTGATAGAATTGACATATTAAAGACTTGGTGAAGTCAGCAGAAACTGAATAAGTGGGAAAACAATCTCTTAAAATATTATTAGATATGAAATGATATAAAGATATAAAAAAGGATTGTTACTGATAAATATAACTGAATAAGAATTAAAAGAAGCAAATAAAGTGAATTATTTCATACCAAACAAAATTGTTTTTAAAATATGTTTAGTTATTTCAGTTCTCCTAAGACAGTTTTTCAATTGTTTCTGGAAACTCTAAATATAAGAGAAATGAAAATATTAAGAAAATAGCCCACAAATATTACAGGGCAACATATATTGCCCTGGGAAGTCAGAAGTAGCTCAGCTAAACTGATTCTCTGTGACACTACAGTACTGGTTCTCAACAGAGGAAGATTTGGCTCCTTTGACCCCCCCAGGGGGACGAGGGAGGGGGAAAAACACACACACACACACACACACACACACACACACACACACACACACACACACAATCTAACATGATATGTGGCAATATCTGGAGACACTTTTAGTTATCCTGACTTATGAGTTGTGACTGCATCTGGTGGGAAGACACCAGAGAAGCTACTAAGCATCCTACAGTATACTGAAGAGCCCCAACGCCCCACCAAAAAATCATTTGTCTTAAAATGTCAGTAGTGTCTAAATTGAGAAATCTTGTACTAAAACAGGTATACAACACTGTGAAAGCAGAAATATTTCTTCGTCACCAATAAAATGTACAGTTACTAAATACTGTATAGGGAGATAACTTATTTTAACAGGTGCTTTTTAAATACCTTGTTTTTGTCACCACAATGTAAATAAAGGCATAGACAGTGTGTTGTTTGTTTGTTGTCCCCTATCCTTATATACTTCAGGTTTGGTTTCAGAAAAAATTTAGAGCGATCATAAAAATTTCTAGATGGTTCACTTTATGCCTTCTCTGTGACCTTAAAACAAAGTGTCTTCTGTGAATGACTGTCTCTGCTAAACGTTAAGTATCTCCTGGCCCTATCTTCATAGTTCTATTGAAATGATCACTGAACAAACATTCGACAGTGGGGACTAATATTAACGTGTCAACTCTTTAACGTCTTTTTCTCCAAATCAGCATGCCCGAAGATACTCTGTTCTCTTCAGTCAAATCCAAAGGATCACTTTTTACTCCTAGTAGCTTTCAGTTGCTTGCCTGGTGTTGCTAGCTATTTCTTTCAGTCAGTGTACAGCCTTGTAAAGTATTTTGAGAGGTGTGTTTGAATGATAAAGTACCGTACATATAAAAGTGGTTGTTGATTTTGTTGCCTCCTTCCTACCGGGGTTCCGACATGATGAATGCCTGACTCGAAGCTGTCAGTTATTCCTGCCAATCATCAGCCATGCTATATCTCTGTCGCCTTCCAATACCATCAAATTATGGCAGTTTCTATAAATATTTTTTTACAAAATACTTTTGAGGGCTGATTCTAATTGTCATTCACATTTCTTTCAGTTACAATAAAAGCATAATTCTATATGACCAGTAATAACATGAGACAGTATTTTAAAAAATTATGCTTAAAAAAATCAGTCATGTTTCTGACCTTGATATTTCAAATATTTTTCCATTTATATTTAGATCTACAAGTAAAAGAGGCAGTATCTGTTTCAGAAATAAAGAAAAATTTTTTTTATATGTTTG
>NW_012144966.1:20037206-20048614 GCF_000956105.1 Propithecus coquereli
AAGAAAAAAAAAAGAAATAAAGAAAATAGAAAACTGTTTTAAATTCTATGGGTATTTTTTAAATAGTACATTCTGATATTGCATTAGATACTGAGGAATGGCCTTTATTAAAAAGTCCAAAAACAATAGATGCTGGTGTGGCTGCAGAGAGAAAGGAATGCTTATACACTATTGGTGGGACTGCAAATTAGTACAACCTCTGTGGAAAATAGTATGGAGATTCCTCAAAGAACTAAAAATTGGCCTACCATTTGATCTGACAATCCCACTACTGGGTATTTACCCAAAGAAAAAGAAGCCATTTTATCAAAAAGACACCTGCACATGTTTATTGCAGCATAATTCACAATGGCAAAGATGTGGAATCAATCTAAATGTCCATCAATTCATGACGGTTTAATGAAATGTGATTTGTGTATACTATGGCGTACTCCTCAGTCATAAAAAAACAACAAAAAAATGATGAATTAATGCTTTTTGCAGCAATTTGGGGGAAACTGAAAACCATTATCCTAAGTGAGGTATCTAAAGAATGGAGAAACAAATGCCACATGCACTCACTACTAAACTGGAACTAACCAATGAGCACACATGTACATAGCAGGAAATAAAACTCAACGGAAGTCACCTGCAGGAGAGGGGAGGAGAGGATGGATGAAAACCTACCTAATGGGTACAATGAATAATATCTGGTGACGGGTACTCTTATAACCATGACTCAAGCATTATAAAAGCAATTCATTAAATAAATCAATAAATAAAAATTAATTATCTCTTGCCACACTAAATTAGCTGTGATCTAGACATTAGAAAGCTATTTCCCTCAATGGTCTTTTGCCACCTACAAAGAAGAATTAATAAGGCATGCTACCATAGAAAATCTCCACAACTCAGCATCATTGCCTGCCAGCAGAAAATTGGCAAAGGCAACAGTAATAAGGGGCAGATTCGTGGAGGAAAAGAGGGGATCACAGAAATGAGGCTGAAAAGTCTTGTTTAACTGATAATCACATTGAACATTGGAATTCATGCTTAGGAGTTCGGACTTTTACCTGAAAGCCTAATGGTATCATTTAAAATTTGAAAAAATGGATCATAACAACAGTTGTCTCAATAGGTCTGTGACTACTTTTTCTCATGAACTATGGCAACTTTTGCATAACTTTTTCTTATCTAGAAATGACATAGAACAACAACAATTAAAGCTAGTTAATATGAGTATTTGGGATTAGGCACAGAAAATTAGTATGCCTGGGAAGAGAATTTATGATTTCATTATGAAACAGTTCTGTTTTTTAAAATCTTGGGTCATTGGAAGAGCTATGAATCTACCTATATATTTATTCATATGAGTCAATATATTTCTTTAGACACTTTGAAAAATAGAGTTGGGATTTGAATTAGTGATAGAAGCATGAAAAATTAAGCAAGAAATATTTCTTAGAATTAAGAAAAAATGCAATTAAATAAAGAATAGAAAAATATTTTGGAAGAAATAAATGATTATAGTTTATAGGAAAACATAAAAGCAATTTATTCCTAGCTACAATACTACATGCAATATTTAAATAATTATAATAATGTAAATGTGGTATTTGATTTAATAAAATGGGCACAAATACATACATTTGGAAGACAATATTTATTTATTCATTCATTCTACAAATATTTATTGAACATGAGTACTGTTTTAGGTGTTAGGGTTACAGCAGAAAGCAAAACGGGAAAAGTCCTGCCTTTATTGAGCTTTTATTCTGGTAAGTGAGATGGACAGCAAACAAGTTAAGTATAATATGCAAATTTTTAGAAGATGAGTAAATGTATTGTCTGTAAATAATGGTAATAAATACTCAGAGGAAAAATAAAGATGGGAAGGGAGCTAGCCCCTGAAGGGACAGGGGTTTCCAGTTTAGATAATGTGCCCAGGGAAAGACATACTAACTTAGTATTTGACCAAGCTCTGAAGGTGGAAGGGAAGCAAATGGTAACCGTGGGAAGTGTGTTTTAGGTAGAGAAAAAAGCAAGTGGACATGTCCAGAAGCGGGACGTGTCTGGTCAGGAACAGGAAGAAAGTCTCTTTGGCTGAAGATGAACCCAAAAGGGGAGAGTCCTACAGAGTGAGATCCCAAAGAGAAGAGTGGGCATCGGGGAGAGGTTTAAGTTTTTAGATACAATTTTATAGAGTTTAGCATTACATTGTTAACATAGAAAGCCATCGGGTGCCTTTGAGAAGATTAATGACATGATCTGACCTGTACATTAACAGGATTGCTCTAGTTCCCTTGCGGGGAACAGACTGAAGGTTGACGAACTCAGAAGCAGAGAAACGAGTGGAGAGGCCACTGCAATAATCCAGGCAAGAGAAAATGTTGGCTTGAATGAGAGAGATGGTGAGGAGAGGTCAGATTACACCTGTATTTTTAAGGTTGGCCTTATAGAAATTGCTAATGATCAGATGTAGATTCGAGGGAAAGACGATAAGAAGATTAATAATAGTGTCGAAGTTTTTAGTTTAAATGATTTTAAGAATGGAATTGCCATCTGTTAATATGGAGAAGCATGAAGTAGGAAGTTTGGATGAACAGAAGTATAGTTTAACAGATGTTAATACTGTGATTTCTTTTAAATACTATTCATCAGCATTTAAATATTAATTATTAATATCAAATAATCACATGATCATGAGTCCAAAATTCAGGGATATGAGACATCAATATAAAGATGAAATTTGCAAACATGACAACACAAGAGATTACAGAAGAAATAAGTATAAGAAAAGAACAGAAGTGAAACAAATTCTAGGGCACTCTGACAAGTGTAGAAATCTGCTGAGGAATTGCTACTATAAAAAGAAAATAGTCTATAGAGGAGGCAAACATAGAAAAGTAAAGCACTCAGAGTGTTCTCACTAACTACTTTGAGTAAGTGAAAAAGTGAATAAGGTAATTATCTGAGACTTGTATTAATAATAATAGTTTATTTGATTTAAAAACCAAGGAATACTTGGCTTCTTTTCTCCTTATCACTACTATGTTCTGACCTCCTAATAAATGAAAAAGTCATGGGAAAATTGGTATCCCATTTGTTGTCTTTCTCTCTATTCATGTTTCTGTAATCACCATAAGCAAGTCTGTTATCATCACAGGCAATTCATCCAACAGTCTATGGACATTATTCCTTGACCTCCTTGATGTTAGCAGCTTTCACCTTCATTCCGCTACATCCATCCATTGCCAGAGTCACATTTTGGATCTTGCCATCACAAGGAGCTGTTCCACTGCAGAAATCCTTAACTCTAATGTCGCATTCTAGGACAACAGTTCATATAAGGAAAACCTGTTAATTAAATAAAACAAAAGCATTCCTTTTGTATGTATGCAAAAATAAAAATAACTAAAGCAAACTTGGATTGTTTATACATAGTTCCATGTCCAGACAATAATATAATTTTGTGTTTTTAACATTTCATAATTATTATCATTTTCATTGTTACTGTTATTTATTGTTATTGTTATTAGGTAGCTAGAGTACTGTGATTAATTCTATGAAAAACTCTTTCTCTTCAGCCTGATTTTTCAGCATTATCCTGTTAATGGTTTTACACTTCCTTCTGCTCAGTTCCTAGGACTTCCAGTGTAGAACCAGAATCACATTTAAAAAGGCAGTTTGAGACCCAGGCCACAGTGATATTGTTATATTGCAATATAGCCTCTGAGCTATGTCTGTGTCATAGTAGTTTGGCAGCTACCTGTCCAAGGCAGTAATTTTCCAATAATTTCTTCAGGCTCCTTTCATAAGTGGGGTATCTCTACCCTATTCTTTTCTTTAAATAGTGAGCTTGGACATGTTTCCCTGTCTGGCATAATCACACAAAGAGTAAACTGTCTAATTTTGGGCCTAGCAGGCTAGTGGCCTTCACCCCATCACAGTTTTGCATTTCTCTTTTGTTTGTAGTTGGCAGTATTATCTCCCTTCTATTTTAGTTGAACTTATACTTTTAATTCATTTTATCTTTTGAGAAAGTACCTACCTACCCTTGCTATTTGTTGGAAGTTCAAGTATACCTTTTACTTGCAATATTCATAGATTATATATAAGCTACTTGGCAGAATGACAGCTATTCTTGATTCTTAGATAATTATTCTCACAGATTCTAATGAAAAGGACACTACATAGCATATGGAAAACAACTTCAACAATAATCAAATATTAAATGCATCAAGGATTGTCAGAGAATTTTTTTTAATAACAACTATCAATATCACTCACTACCATCACATTTAACCACAATCCAGAAAAAACAACATTTATACAAGATACTTTATGATGTCATATTAGAGTAAAACTACCAAAAGAATTAATTACTTAACAAAATTAGGATGATTTAATTCCAAAGAAATACAAACTGTTTTTAAAACTGTGTGTTTTTTAAAGACAAAACATTATCCTCATATTTAAAGGAAACCGTATTAATTCATTATAATGCAACTGAGTTTTGTTTCTGTGGAGTACCTTCCAAGTCACCGAACTAATGCAAATTTCAGTTAATTACACCTTGATTAACGTATCCTTTCTTGTTTTGAATAAGTCATATTTCTCTAGAATTCACTTACAGACTTCATCTCACAACAGGGAAATTTCATTTGGATATTAATTTTCATTCGTATCATACTTTGCTGATAACAAATTTATTTGCATAATAAATAACATTTTCTGAAGTATTCCAGTTTCACATTAGTAGCCGTTGGCTTTTTCCAGCATAGAAAACTTGACGATTTTTAAAAATAAGCACTCAGTAAAAATGGAGTATTTGAAATGGTAATAGAATTGCTGTGAATCTCAAATATTTTAAGATATATTGCTGTTATACAAGATCAGCTCTATAAACATCCTTCTCCTTGTTTTCTCCAGAAGTATTTTCTATATAAATTATATATTGTCAAACTTATATCATATTTCATGTCCTAAAAGCCTTTGACAGATCTTGCAGCTATAATAAATAACAACCAGAAGATACTGCTGAAAAGATCCAACTACAAATTTAACTGTTTAACTGATAGACTTAGAGACTAATGTCCTATTTTTTCTGGGTTTATTACTTTTGGCAGAAACAGTTTACTTTTGGTGAACTGAAAATAATCTTCGATTTATTCATTCTTGGTTTCTATGATTCTATTCTTTTCAAGATAACTACCAAATATCAAAAATCTTTACTACTTAGAATTACTGTTAGAATAAACACATTCTATTTAAAAAAAAAAAAAAACTCTTATTTTTTGGCATTTAGAAATTTCAAAAACTTTACATGTAAAATATATAGCAGTCTGAGGGATTCCAGTGATAAATTACTTCACATTGCCACTTCATTTTCCTAAAGTTAAGACCAAATGACTGCCACCAAGGCTAGCTACACCAAGTAACACAAGAATGTTGGGATGGGTAGTAAGGAAAAAATGGCATGTTTTTAATCTTATGTCATCAACCGTTGATTCCTTATCTACTACTAACTTGCCATTTTTTCATCAGTTGAATTATGAAAAATGGGTCCTCCATGATCTTTAGCAACTCTAAAGTAGCACTATCTAGTGTGTCTTCCAAGGAACCGAAATCCATGGGTATATTCACAGTATCCATATTTATTTAAATATCAAAATCTTTTTTGGAAAACATTCATGAGAAGCTAGTTATCCTCAGAGTATACTTCCATAAATATGTATTGGTAGCAAATAGGTTTATTTATTTCCTTCCCTTCCCTAACACAGATGGTAAAAGATCCTATCATCCAGTTTGATCTTGCTTAAAAACATATGGTTCCTCATCGTTCATCATAAGAAATCAGTTTTTATGGTGAGAATAGAAGTTTCATATTTTAATCTCAAACTGAGCAAAGAGCCTGATTCTAGAAAAGAGGGACATGTTAATAGTAAAATATCTTTACAGTACCTATTAAATAGTAGCTGATTCTACTTTCCTATTTTGTCTCTGATGAAATCTATGATATTCTGCATTTTGTTCTATATTTGTTTATTCAGCAAACATTCATTGGCAGGTTTCACATATAAGGCACTGTGCAAAGCGATAGTGATGTGGACACACAAGTGATTAAGGTGAATTTTTTAACAGCCTATCTCATAAGCAACTGCTATTTTAGTGGAAAAGATAAACTCGTAAACAGACAAAATAAACATGCAAAATAAAAACCCAATGCCACTCAATGCATGCTTTGATAGGATTGTGAAAAATTCTGTGAGAACGAAGACAGGAGGGACTAAACTAGGCCTACTGTGAAAATAAGACCACATTTAAAGGTTATAACATCTAGTTCCCTTTAGAAAATCCTAGTTCACTTTCATTATTATGTATGCAGATTCTGAGTAGGAAACAAAGAAAGAGGAAATTAAGCAGGGTCATCTAGCTAATTACTCACAAACCCCCATTAAATTTCTTCCTCCCTAGTAGTTTTTACTACATTGTCTATCCTTTAAAAATTGTATTAAATTCAGTTTATGTTTTGCCAGTGGAGGGGCACTTTCAATTTATCTGAGAACAGATTTTTTTTTTTCCGTTTAGTGAGTGTTAGCATCACAAATTTTAAAGCAATTAGTAGAGAGGATTCTACAATGGAAATCAATTAGTACAAGCATAATCAGCATTATATCAATTTACTCAGCAAGTATAATGTTCTGAGGTGTGGCAAGTTATTTGTTTGTTTAAAAAATAAATTATTTACCTATATAGAAAATAATTAAGTTGCTTAAAAGGCAACTGATTCACTGAAAGACTATAAATATACTTTATATTTTATTTTTCTGCTACAAGATTAGGGCAGTGGTATGGATAATTTAAAATAACATTTGCTTTGGGGCTTTAAATGTATTTTATGATTACATTCAGATATAAGTATATCTGATGTCTGAAAATTAGAAAATTTTTAGAATAATATGAAGAAATTCTAGTCCAGACAAGATGAAGTAGACTCACTTCCCCCTGCTCCTTCACACTGAGCACAGCTATAAACTTTGGATGTAGTGCAAATGCAACCAAAGGGGAACTCTGAGAGTTGGTAAGAGGAAGGCAAGCTGGCTTGGCACCCCAGGACCCAAGAAGCAGCACAATGGCAGGGGTTCATACATTCTTCCGTGATACAGGAGGAGAGTATGTAGATTCAGTATTTCCCAGCCCCCAAACTTATCATTAGAAGACAACCCACATAAGCTCATTTCTTCCTTGGACCTGGACTGAGCAAGAGCTCCTGTGGTACCCTCAGGCAATTCTGACACTGATAAGCAGGACACTAGAGACCCTGCCAAAAAGTAATCAGCCAGAGCAAGTGCTCAGCAAAGCAATAGGAGTTTAAAAAGAACAAAATGGAAATTATAGAACTTAAAAAATAAAATAACAAATAAAAATTCACTGAATGGGTTTAATAGTAGAGATGACAATGTATACAATAAAAAACTTGAGATCAGAGAATTACAATAAACCAAATCTGAATAATAGAAAGTAAATAGATAACAACAAAGAAATGAACATAGTTTCTGGAACCTGTAGGACAGGTAGGACAAGAACAAAAGATCCAACAGTCCTATCATAAGACTCCCATAAAGAGAGTGGGGCTGATATTCCTTCATTGTTGAAGAAATGATGACTGAAAACTTCCCAAATTTGATGAAAGGTAAAAACTTTCAGGTTTAAAAAAACTGAGGAAATCTCCCACAATATAAATCCAAAGAAATCTATGCACGGATATATCGTAATTCAACCAAAACAAACAAACAACAACAACAAAAAACTAAAGACAAAGAAAAAAACATGAAAGCAACCAGGGAGAAATGATTCTTTACTTATAGGGAAACATATGAATTTCTCATCAGAAATCAGGGAAGCCAGAAAGAAGTGGCACACCAGTTTTCAAGGGTTAAAAGAAAAGAACTCCAATTACAAAACCTATACCCACCAAAACTATCCTTCAAGAATGAAGAATCTTTCCCAGATGAATAATTTGAGACTAAAACTAAAAGAATTTGTCACTAGCAGACTTCCATTTAAGGACCAGCTAAAGAAAGTTATTCGAAGGGAAAAGAAATGATAAAAGAAAAAAAAATCTTAGAATATCATTAAGAAGGAATATCAGAAAGAACAGTAATATAGGTACATAAGATAGACTGTCCTTTTCCACAGAAGTTTTGTGAATCATATTTTGTGATTTAAAAAAATAATAGCACCCAAAACAATGATACTTAAAAGTGGGGAAGGTAAAGGGCCTAAATAGAAGAGAATTCCACACACCATTTAGAGTGGTAAAATGTTAATATTAATAGATGGGTATATGTCACATATGTATATTATAACACTCAGAGCAATCACTATGGAAACCATATTAAAAAGATAATACTCGGCCGGGCGCGGTGGCTCATGCCTGTAATTCTAGCTCTCTGGGAGGCCGAGGCGGGTGGATTGTTTGAGCTCAGGAGTTCGAAACCAGCCTGAGCAAGAGCGAGACCCCGTCTCTACTAAAAATAGAAAGAAATTAGCTGGACAACTAAAAATATATAGAAAAAATCAGCCGGGCATGGTGGCGCATGCCTGTAGTCCCAGCTACTCGGGAGGCTGAGGCAGAAGGATCGCTTGAGCCCAGGAGTGTGAGGTTGCTGTGAGCTAGGCTGACGCCACGGCACTCACTCTAGCCCAGGCAAAAGAGTGAGACTCTGTCTCAAAAAAAAAAAAAAAAAAAAAAGATAATACTCAAAACACTAAAATCTAGACGTACTTTTTTAAAAGTTTAGCCAACTGGAGAAAGGGAAGGATACAGAAACAGAAAGATGAGGCCAAGAAAACAGGTACAAAATAAGTAATAAAATGGCAGACTTCAGCACTAACATATCAACAATTATCTTAAATATAGATAATCTAAGTACACCAGTCAAAAGACAGAGATTGGCAAAATGAATAAAAAACATGACTCAAATATATATTCAATATATACATTGAATACACTCACTTCATATTTAATAATAAGATTGGTTGATTGAAAGTAAAAGGATGGAAAAAGATGTACTACCCAAATATTAACCAAAAGAGAGCAGGAATAAGTATATTTGTATCATTTAAAGTAGGCTTAAGAACAAACAAAATGACTAGGGACAAAAAGGGACATTATTACATGATGATAAAGAGAAGAGTTCACCAGTAAGACATAATGATTTCAAATACATGCACACTGAACAATAAAGCCTCAAAGCAAATGAGACAAAAGCTGAAAGCAGAAACATTCAAAACAACAATTATAGTTGGGGATTTTGACCTCTTCCAGCAACTCATGCAGGCATATCGCGTTACTGTGCTTCACTTTATTACTCTTTGTAGAGACTGTGTTTTTTATAAACTGAAGCTTTGTGTCAACCCTGCATTGAGCAAGTCTGTTGGCACCTTTTTTTCCAACAGCAGGTGCTCATTTTGTGTCTCTTTGTCACATTTTGATAATTCTCTCAATATTTCAAACTTTTTCATTATTATATTTTTTATGGTGAAATGTGATCAGTGATTCTTACTGTCACTGTTGTAATAATTTGGGGGCTCCACAAATCGCACCCATATAAGACAGTAAACAATTAACAAGTGTTGTTTATATTCTGACTGCTCTACCCACTGGCTGTTCCCCCATCTCTCCCCCTCTCATCAGGCCTCCCTATTCCCTGAGACACAAAAATATTGAAATTAGGCCAATTAACTAATTATTACCTTACCACTTAGTGGCCTCTAAGTGCTCTAATGGAAAGAAGAATTGCATGTCTCTCACTTTAAATCAAAAGCTAGAAATGATCGAGTTTAGTGAGGAAGGCATGTCAAAAGATGAGACAGGCTGAAATCTAGTCCTCTTGTGCCAAACAGCCAAGTTGCAAATGCAAAGGAAAAATTCTTGAAGGAAATTAAAAGTGTAACTCCAGTGAACACACAAACGATTTTAAAAAAAGAAAAAAAGAAGATCAAATCAACCATGATTCCCTTAAGCCAAAGCCTAATCCAGAGCAAGGCCCTAACTCTCCTCAATGCTATGAAGGCTAAAAGAGGTGAAGAAGCTACAGAAGAAAAGTATGAAGCTAGCAGAGGTTGGTTCATAAGGTTTAAAGAAAGAAACCATCTCCCTAACATAAAGCCAGCTGAGACAACAAATGGTGACATATAAACTGTAGGAAGTTATCCAGAAAATCTAGCTAAGATCATCGATGAAGGTGGCTACACTGAACTACAGATTTTCAATGTAAACAAAACCAGCCTTATACTGGAAAAAGGTGCCATCTAGGGTCAAGATAGCAAGAAATAGCAAGAGAACTAGAATTAGAAGTGAAGATGAGATTGAATTGCTGCAAACTGCTTCTTATGAATGAGCAAAGAAAGTGTTTTCTTGAAATGGGAAACTACTTATGGCGAAAATATTCAGAACATTGTTGAAATGACAACACAGAATTTAGAATATTCTATAAACTTAGTTGATAAAGTAGCAACAGGGTTTGGGAGGATTGACTCCAAAGTTGAAAGAAGTTCTACTGTGGGTAAAATGCTATCAAACAGCACAGTGTGCTGAAGAATCAACTGATGTGGCAAACTTCACTGCTGTCTTATGTTAGAGAAATTGCCGCAGCCGCCCTACACTTCAGCAACCACCGCCCCAGTCAGTCAGCAGCCGTCAGCATTGAGGCAAGACCCTCCACCACCAAAAAAGATTATGACTCTGATGGTTCAGATAATCATTAGCATTTATTAGCAATAAAGTATTTTTAAATTAAGATATGTACATTGTTTTTAGACATAATGCTTTTTCACACTTAATAGACTACAGTATAGTGTAAACAACTTTTACATGTAATGGGAAACCAAAAAATTCATGTGAATTACTTCATTGTGGTAATCTGGAACTAAACCTGCAATGTCGTTCAGGTGCGTGTGTGTGTTTGTGTGTGTGTGTGTGTGTGTGCATATATCTAAAAATTCAACAATAAGAAAACAAAAATTATGATGTGCAAATAAATGCATGAAAAAATATTGAACATATTTAGCACTTAAGAAAATGCAAACTAAAATCACAATGAGATGTCACTACACAGCGATCACAATGCCTCTAATCAAACAATACTGACAGCATAAAGTGCAGGTGAGAATGCAAACCAGTCACTCATCCATCGCTGTTGGGACTGTTAAATGGCGAAGCCACTCTGGAAAACAATTTGGCAGTTTCTTAAAAACTAAACAAAATACTAATAATATACTTAGCAGTTGCACATTTGGGCATTTATCCCAGAGAAATGAAAATTTACAAATTTATATCCTCACAAAAACCTGTACAGGGATTTTTATAGAAGCTTTTTTTTGTTTTTTGTTTTTTTTTGGTAATAAGCCAGAGCTTGAAA
>NW_012144966.1:20049024-20052480 GCF_000956105.1 Propithecus coquereli
AATTGTATTAAAGTCAATATGCTGGTTGAAATATTATACTACAGGTTTGTAAATTATCTGGGGGAAACTAGGCAAAGTATACAGAGACTACTTTGTATTATTTCTTACAACTGCATGTGAATCTATAAATATCTCAAAAAATTTAATTAAAAATATAATGATGCCTCACTGTAGAACTGGGAACAAAGACTTCACAAGTGTTTCTTCTATCACCTGCTTAACTTCATCTTGTTCTCTGTTTTATAGTAAGTATTTACTCAATTGAAATCTCATGACAACAATTCTATACCTGTCTCATCCCTATGTCACTAGAATGTGGTGTTGAGGTTGTCACCTGGTAAGTGTTCAAGAAATAGTTAATAAACAAATGAATTAAGTAGAAGAACCATTCAGGGAACATTTCACTTACTTTTCCCCTCACTTTTATTGGATGACATACTCAGAGCTCTTCTAGGGATTAAGAAATAAATATTGAAGTTTAATACATAATTTTTGGAACCCATGTGCTAGTAAGTAAATTTTATAATTCTTGTAGTTGTTGTTTAGCTCAGAGAAGATACAATTGTGAATAAAGAAAATGACTCCTAATTCACACCAGTATTTCACCAATATTTATTTTATCGGTAAATACTTATAATGTATAATTTGAAAATGTGATACTTGATAATTAATCATGTCTTAATTCAGATACTTGTTAATTTACTAATACTAATTTACTTGTTAATTTGAACTCACTGAAGGAGAGGAATAAAAAATTAATTATAATTTGGTAGGTGATAACTAATGGATTCTTGTCTATGTGATTCACACCTTAATTTGGATTCTGAAAAAGAATGAGTTAATGAACTTACACAATTCTCTGTGTGAAACAGAAAAAAAGGTGTGTGGGCAGGAACATATTTTGCTTCTTTTTGATCCTCCTTTTACTAAAAAGGGAAAATAGAGTGATTGGATTGCTCCATTTAGGTAAAGATAAAATAAATAAAACAGAAGACAGTTCATAATTGGCATCTTAGAATTACTGGCTGATAACAAATGTAATGTGTTCAGTATCGGTTGATAGAGAAGATAGTGTTAATTAGCTCCCACTTAGCTCTGCTTCTCTGCGGCTGGACTTTGTGGGCCAGGAACTACGTTATTTACTATAATTATGTCCCTTTCTCAATCTTCATTAAGAGACAAAATCTAAATCTTTTGGTCAAGTGAAATGTGGAACCTGACTTCCTGCTCAGGCAAGATCACTGTCTTGGTAAAAAATAAGTAAGTTGGACCTCTTGAGAATCGTGAAGTACAACTGCTCATAAAGTATTGTATTACAACCAATTCACTGAACATGCTCTGAAGCCATGAAAAATGATGTGCCTAAAAAGACATTTGAAGTTTAGAGATGTTAACTATAATTATTTATTAATGAAAAAGAAATTGGTAATTAGGATATTTCAATCCCTTTAGTCTAACTTTATACACATTCCTTATACACTGCAAGAGCATATTTTAAAAATGTGATTTATTAGTCAACTACATTAAAATCATCTGGCATACTTAATTACAGTACTGATTACTGGGTCACCTTCAGATTTACTGAACATGAATTTGTGATTTTTTTTGTTTTGTGTTGCTTTGATGGTTCCTTTTGATGGTGGGTGTGGATTCAGGAATTTGTGTGAAACAACAGCCTCGAGACCATCCTTATTTTTTCCTTTGGTGGTTCTTTAGCGATATACACCTCTTCTAGAAATACAGGTTATATACTCAGATCTAGTATTTATATTAACCAAAGCTGCATATTCCACATGCTCACTAACCTCTAGAGGTGCACTAATAATTTTTAGGGAGAAGAGACAAAAGGAAAATAGAGAAACCTTTGTTCTTTTCAGGTACTGGAAGCCTCTAATCTGCCTTCCCTCTTCTTTGACAGAAACAAACAAAGAAAAAAAAATTTTTTTTCTGCTGCTGCTAACAGATTCTTCCATGAAGTTCCTATTTCAGTATCTATCTATCACACACTGATATAGATATTTTCTGTTAGGATGTTCTATATATATTTCAACATATCCCTGAAGTTCTAAGATGCCAAAATCTTGGTTCTCGAATATGAACATGTATGTTAGGCAACAATGCATCCAGTACATTTCTAAGATTCTCATTAGAGCCTGCCGTTGAAAAAATGTCCACTCCTCTCTGCACTACTTGGGTGACTGAAGGAGGGCAGGTAGAGAGTGCTTAATATATAATATTTGCTTTCGTTCAATCTTCAGCAAGTAGTATTGAGGTCTGCAGTGTGCCTGGGAATATATTAAGGACTGATGACAAAAAGACAAAGAAAACACTGCGGATGTCCTCAAAGATCTGGCAAGTTCTATTGAGGAGACAAACAAGAAGGCAAAAAAAAAAAAAAAATATGGGGAAACAGATGGTATCATGGGAGCAAAAAAGAGAGACAGAAAACTCAGTTTTTAGGAGCAGTGGCTGGAAGTTAGAATATAATTTGGGAATGAAAATGAATAAGAGAGTGCTGGGGTCTGGATACTTTAATAATTTGGATGCTATACTTAGTAGCTTGCAATTTATCTTTAGGGTAATAGGAGCAATTCTGAGGAGCAATGATGTGATCCTATTTGCATATTTGCTAAGCAGTAAAGCCTGAATTCATGGACACCAGTTAGGAGGATTTTGTAGTGAGGATTAGAGAAGCGAGCGGTCTCAAGAGATATTAATAAGGCGGAATAAAAAGAACTTCATGATTAATAAGAATTGGTGTGTATGAGTAGAAAGAGCTAAGAATCCCTGATTTTACCTTGAGCACTTGAGTGGATGATTGTACCATTCACTCGGATAGGTAACCCCGGAAGACAGGTAACACGAGTAACAACATTCCTATAGAATTACAGAGTTATAGACCTGGATTCCAGAGGGTTCCTTTATAAAGGTCCATGTTACATTGCGGAAAAACTTTTTGTGAGATTATTACCTTCAATAACCTGGAAGGAAGTTTACACCAGGAACTCCACAGGGAGTTGTAGGAAAAAGTGAAAACCTCAGTGTGTGCTAACAATTATCTCCTGTACTGGGTGACAAAAACATATGTTCAGAGATAATTAGACAAAGTACAATAAGAAAGAGAAAGAAATCCAGAGAAAGAAACCTCAGTGTTTGTGGCATTGATGTTTTAGGAAATAAGTGTGCTTTTAAATAAAAGAAGAAGAAAACAAGTCTGAGAAAACAGAAAAGACCTATTAAGTCCCAGGCTTTAAGTTTTTGCATACAAACTAGATAGCCTCAAGGTAACAGCCATTAAATTATTAATAAGGAAACTGGGAAAGGATGCAAATAAATGATGTAGATTTAAGAAATATTTATATATTGTTACTAGCACAAAGAACTGAGTCGGAACAGATCAGAAGCCCTTTAAGTTCTGAGTAGAATTATATTGTCCAAGGACCTACAAGTCTGGTT
>NW_012144966.1:20053335-20054607 GCF_000956105.1 Propithecus coquereli
TGAAGCTACTGTGAAGATGGAATTGTATGCTACATATATTAGCCTATCCTGACAAGTTACTAGCAGCTTCCAGACCTTAGCAACTAGATCTCAATAACTGGTTTAGCTACAAACATTTATACGAATGTCAGTATTGTATTTTTATTTTCCATTACAAATTGCACTGCTATGTTTGGTTAGTCAATATTCAAAGATTTTTTTCTAAAAGAACAGACATTGAAAAATGATGTTAATAATTTTCACATAATTATACATTAAATAACTAATTTGCCATTAATTTCAAGAATAAGATTTGGGCAAATTAATATATGACTTTAATTATATCAGGTAATTAAATTTCACAGCTTAAAATGATAATTAGTACATTATTCATGATATAGTCTTTTTAAAATTTGTTCTTTTTAGATAAGAGAAATCAGTACAGTATAATAAAATGAAGAGGGTGGCCTTCATCCTGGTCTTTGTTACTTAAAATTTTGCTACATTTGTTAAGTAATTTCTCTTTCAGTAGCTGGTTTTCACTTATTAAAATAAATGAGTTTAGGAATATCTATCTTTCAGCATTTTTGTAAGGTTTAGATAATATAATCAATGAAAACTTCCAGCCTCATAATCATTCTACCAAAAATACTTATATCCTTTCTATTACTCACTTTCTCAGCATTAGTTACAATTATGAATCAAATTAATTTTTATAAAAACCATCCCCAAATAATCAGATGAAACAATGTTGACAGTTGTAAAGTTACATATAAACCTATTTGTGTAAAACGTGAATTTCTAGGATAGGAACAAAATAATTCACTCAGAATCCATTCTACCTATGATTATGAATAAATTATCCCTAACACTAATTTTTATCCATTAAATAACTTCTTTGTTCTACAAAGTTATTGAATAATTCTATGTGTAGGCATTTGATCAAACTTTAAATATACATACAGTAGTCACCTGCCTGGAAGTGATGACCATTGGAAAAAGAGAAAGGATGAGATCACTGAAGCAAAACATGTATAGAGCAGAAGATTAAAATAGAAACAAGACTTTTAGACACTAGTAATGAAAACAGTACGAAAGATGCCAAAGAAGGAGAAGTACAAAATAATATACTCTTACCAAAGCCAGGAGATAAATTTTAAGAGATGGTACTGAACAAAAGTATCTAACATGGCAGAGACTTTATGGAGCATAAAGACTAGCAAAGACACCCAGAAGGCCAGTTATATGAAAGTTTCACAAATAAAATGATCTTTGTAAATAATAGATAATTTT
>NW_012144966.1:20057266-20059109 GCF_000956105.1 Propithecus coquereli
TACAGTATCTAAGATTCATCTTAAATGTGGCCAAAGAAGACTCACTCTTACTAAAGAACAGTGCCAATATTTATTTAAGAAAAAATAAAATAAAATCAGAAAGAGAGTTCCTCTCAAAGAACAGAAAGAACCCTAATCAGAGACCACCACCCACTGTCAGGGCAGGGACCCCATGGTTGCCCCATAAGATTCCCAGCAGTTTTGTGAAACTGCTGAAAATCTTCCCATCTCTTCCTTTCAGACTGGACGTTTTTATGACAGTTATCCTTTCCCTGCATACTACAGTGTATTGGTGAGATACACCAATAAACCAAGTTGGGGGCTTTTTATATCATACATTGATTAGACCAAGAGGAACTACATTCTGATTTAGTAAGTACTGCTCATTCCCTTAGAGACCCTAGGCCATAATTTGAATGCATTACTACATGGTAGTATTTTAGATTTTCTCCTTTGTGGAGGAGTGAGTGTACTCTATACATGGACATAAAGAATGAAGTGGATATTTAGTGGCCACAGAGTAACCTGTGGCAGAGATTTCTGGTGCACGATCAAGCCCAGTTCCTCTTATTCACAAACTCAGCCAACCTCCATTTGACACTATTTTCTCTGTCACTTTATGGTTAATGTTAGAGGTCATGTAGAAGTTAGTCTTGTTGCAAGGTAGAAAGCATCTTGTCCTTGACTGTAAGGAGCTGAGACTCTGTAATTTACTTTGTAACACGAGTGAAGCTACTGTGAAGATGGAATTGTATGCTACATATATTAGCCTATCCTGACAAGTTACTAGCAGCTTCCAGACCTCAGCAACTAGATCTCAATAACTGGTTTAGCTACAAACATTTATACGAATGTCAGTATTGTATTTTTATTTTCCATTACAAATTGCACTGCTATGTTTGGTTAGTCAATATTCAAAGATTTTTTTCTAAAAGAACAGACATTGAAAAATGATGTTAATAATTTTCACATAATTATACATTAAATAACTAATTTGCCATTAATTTCAAGAATAAGATTTGGGCAAATTAATATATGACTTTAATTATATCAGGTAATTAAATTTCACAGCTTAAAATGATAATTAGTACATTATTCATGATATAGTCTTTTTAAAATTTGTTCTTTTTAGATAAGAGAAATCAGTACAGTATAATAAAATGAAGAGGGTGGCCTTCATCCTGGTCTTTGTTACTTAAAATTTTGCTACATTTGTTAAGTAATTTCTCTTTCAGTAGCTGGTTTTCACTTATTAAAATAAATGAGTTTAGGAATATCTATCTTTCAGCATTTTTGTAAGCTTTAGATAATATAATCAATGAAAACTTCCAGCCTCATAATCATGCTACCAAAAATACTTATATCCTTTCTATTACTCACTTTCTCAACATTAGTTACAATTATGAATCAAATTAATTTTTATAAAAACCATCCCCAAATAATCAGATGAAACAATGTTGACAGTTGTAAAGTTACATATAAACCTATTTGTGTAAAACGTGAATTTCTAGGATAGGAACAAAATAATTCACTCAGGAGCTTTCTCTAGCCCCATATTCTTTCTTCCTCCAGTCCTCCTACTTCCAAGAGGCAACCACTTTCAATGATAATCCATTGCTTATTATAGTATTTACCTCCTATTTCCAAATAACATGCTGTGTTGCTCTTTCCTGTTTTTTAAAAGTGTTAATTGTTGTTAATTTCATGTTATAGAAGATGAGAATTTGGCTTCTCGTAGTTAGTACCATTGTTAACCCAAGCCCCTGCCTTGGCCCTGCATCTCAAGGGACCTCATCATTTTGAGTGCCTTCCTCAAAATTGTCTATGTGCCCCTTCTCTGTCT
>NW_012144966.1:20059159-20060802 GCF_000956105.1 Propithecus coquereli
AGGAGCTTTCTCTAGCCCCATATTCTTTCTTCCTCCAGTCCTCCTACTTCCAAGAGGCAACCACTTTCAATGATAATCCATTGCTTATTATGGTATTTACCTCCTATTTCCAAATAACATGCTGTGTTGCTCTTTCCTGTTTTTTAAAAGTGTTAATTGTTGTTAATTTCATGTTATAGTAGATGAGAATTTGGCTTCTCGTAGTTAGTACCACTGTTAACCCAAGCCCCTGCCTTGGCCCTGCATCTCAAGGGACCTCATCATTTTGAGTGCCTTCCTCAAAATTGTCTATGTGCCCCTTCTCTGTCTAGGACTCACCTGAGCCAGAAGTACCTTTCAGGGGAGGCACATCAAGCCAGAAGCAGTACGCAAGTGGACACAGGTCCTAGTTTGTCTCTTTCCAGGTTCTTTCTCACCTTCTACTTCTGTGTCCAGGGTTAACCAGATACCCTGAGGTTTCCAGACTCATTCCTATGAGAATATCTCAGGCCCATGGGGCTGGACCTAGTGGTACAGGGTTGCCTTAGAGAGTAAATCACTTTTGCTAGTTGATGTGGTGTTTCTTTCTGGGATCATCAGATATTTGGCTGCTAGACTAATCTAACACACTGATTTTTGGACGACCCACACTCAAGCTAATACAAGGATAGCCTCAAGGCTGTACAGATGGTCCAGAATCCTGGACTCGAGGATTGAAGGCAACCTTGATCTTGAGCTGTGTGTGGGACCTGTTTATTGACTTCTTACTGTCTGTATTTAGACCAATGCCACCTCTAGTTTAAAGCTCTTGACAGTAGCAAGAATGGCTGCATCCATTCTTCACTCATAGACATTAGCACTGGTAAGGAAATCACCCCATTTCCTTTTCATACTCTGTACCATGTGTCATTTCCATCAGGGGCGGCTATACCTATGTCTTCTGAGATTTTTCAAAAATGTGGCTTGGCAATGGCAGCAGGCCTTTCTGATAAATTTCCTCTCTTGCCTCCAAATTATATGCCACTATTGCATTCTCCCAAAAAGAACAATTATTGTACTGACAGGACCACTTCTCTCACAGACCTTAGGCCCTTTGCTTATTACCCCCACTGAGGACAGTATAGCAGGCAATGGTGCTGTCAACATTAAAAGATATCTCATTCTTTACATGTTTAAATGACATCAAAACACTGATTCTGAGGTTTTGTGTCCTCAACACCCAAAGAAATGGGTTGTTTTGAGTGCAAGTGTCTTTTTTATGGGGTGTCCTTTTTTCCCTTTGGGTAGATGCCTAGTAGTGGGATTGCTGGATCGAGTTGTGGGTCTACTTTTAGTACTTTGAGGTATCTCTATACTAGTTTCCACAGAAGTTGCACTAGTTTGCAGTCCCACCAACAGTGTACACCACATGTACTCAATACTAAACGGGAACTAATCAATCAACACTTACGTGCACATATGCAAGCAAAATTCAAGGGAAATCAAGTAGGTGGGTGTGGGCAGGAGGGGATGGGTAAATTCACACCTTATGGGTACAATGCACACTAACTGACAGAAAAGCACACTTATAACTTTGACTCAAACTGTACAAAAGAAAATTATGTAAGCAAAACGTATGTACCCCTGTAAAATTTTGAAATTAAAAAAAAATGAAACCTCAAAAT
>NW_012144966.1:20063859-20064666 GCF_000956105.1 Propithecus coquereli
CAATGTGAGGTTAGAAGAAATGAAAACAAACAATAAGTTAAAATGTGACTACTTAAAAGCACAATATTTGATGATAGAAATAAGTGCATATATATGTTATCAACAAATATGGCATCCACATATGCAAATATATGCAATGCAAAAAGATCATAAATTTTCGTGTAAATTGGATATATCAACAAATACAATCATATTTCATACACACTTTAGAACATGACAGAATTTAACAAGGTATAGATTTGACCTAATTAATCTAAAATACACATATTTTGCACCTATTAGATGGAAATCACATGTAGTTAAAGTATTTGACTACAAAGTTTGAACTATTTCAGAGTATCGGTATAACACAGTCTATAACCCTTTGCCGTAATTAGAAACATTGGAACAGCTTTCATTATTGTTCCTCAATGCTCTCTATCCTTTCTTACAAGAAGGGTAGGATTATATTTCCTGGCCTCCTTAATTCCAGGTTTTACCATTTGAATTGCTTTGGTGAATTAAATGTGAATATTAATATGTGACATTTCCAATTGGAAATTTTAAGAGTCATCATGTAATACTGCCAACAAAATAGCATATCACAGACCAGTACTGATTGTTTAGTCTAGATCCCAGAATAAGGCACATAAGAATACAGCTAAAATCAACTCTCAATGGAAACAAAGTGGGAGTGAGAAATAAATCATTTTTCTTGTAAGTCCCTAAAATCGTGGTGCTCTTTGTTATAGCAGCAGTATAATTTAGCTTAAAATGATTGTTATAAAAACAAATAAAACAGCAATACATGTTTGGGCAATAAAATGT
>NW_012144966.1:20069239-20071055 GCF_000956105.1 Propithecus coquereli
GGGTATGAAAACAAAAATTAAGTAACTTAGCTGCTATATAATGGGAGAGTGAGATATGGCCACATTGTTGTTAAGATTTGATTTCTAATAAATTTTCATCATGTGACAAGCCCTTATGGGTATTTGATCATTTTCTTACATTGATTTCTGTCATTACTGGTATAATACAATTGATGCAATAGAAAAATTGAAAGCACTTGCTCAACATAAAAATAATTTCTGGAAGAGTGGAGAAGCAGAGGGCTGAAAAACTAATTTATGCAAAATCTCAAAAGAGAATGTGAAAAAGAGAGATCAAAAATGATGTAATGTACCTAAGGTCTCACAATTATTTGCAATCCAAACTTAAAGTGTCCAGGACCAGTCCCTAATATTCCTTAGGGATTCTCTCATCGTCTACAGCAAGGATATGACTTTTCTGAAAGATGAAGCCATAAATCTCAAAAGCTTATTATTAGTTAACTTGAGCACTAAACTAAATTAAATTGATTGTTAAAATCTTGTAGTCAAATATTAAATATTACTTGTTTTATGAATAAGATTTAAATCTTATAGTAACTCGAAAAGAGCAATGTAGGAAATATTTTATTTTGTTGGCTTTTAAAGTTACACTCTCTAGATCATAAGCCATGGTTTTCTTAGTAAATAATGTCTTTGAGGTATGAGAAAAGATGATAAACAATAACAATAATGAGAAGCTCCTAAACAAACATTGTTTCTATTTCCTTTATAATTTTCTTAGCTACTGGTGGTTAAAATCCTTTACATCTGTGGTCCCCAAGCCCCAGGCCTCAGACTAGTATTGGTCTGTGGCCTGTTAGGAATTGGGCCACACAGCAGGGCGTGAGCTGCAGGCAAGATAGCGAAGCTTCATCGGTATTTACAGCCTCTCCCCATTGGTCATATCACCGCATACACTCCACCTCCTGTCAGATCAGCAGCAGTATTAGATTCTCATAGGAGCGTGAACTCTACCGTAAACTGTGAGGGATCCAGGTTATGCACTCCTTCTGAGAGTCTAATGCCTGATGATCTGAGGTAGGGCTGAGGAAGTGATGCTAGCACTCTGAAGCAGCTGCAAATACAGATTATCATCAGCAGAGAGGTTTGACGGCAGAACAAATGTAATGCACTTGAATCATCCCAGAACCATCTACCCGACTCAGGTCTGTGGAAAAATTGTCTTCCATGAAACTGGTCCCTGGTGCCAAAAAGGTTGGAGACTTCTGAATTACATAACAGAAACATTAACATACAAAAGTTGAACTGGAAAAAAATCATAGACAAACCATATTCAAAATTAGACATATAAATTCTTGATCTTTGGTAACAAGTTTCACATTTTTCATATATGTACCTTGTTTAGTATATAAATACATTTTAATTGATTACGAGTAAACCACACATCAGAAAATAGATACATCTTTATCTGTAACAGCTACTAGAATTTATAATGATGCAAAATAGTGTTTTAAATAAGTTATGGTATACTTTAAAGTAACTAAGAGAGTGGAATTGGAATGTTCTTAATACAAAGAAATGATGAATACTTGAGATGATCAATACCCCAATTACCCTGATTTGATTGTTACACATTACATGCCTGTACCAAAACATCATATGTACCCCATAAATATATACCACTGCTATATACCCCTAATAATTAAAAATAAACAATTTTAAAATACTAAAAAGTCCAGTGTTTCCTGACCTTAGCAGAATGAAGTCAGAGAATTTTTAAAAAATCACCTTTTTTGAGGTTCTGACATTTACAATCCAATTACTTCCCTTTACTTGGATATAGTGCCATAGGTTT
>NW_012144966.1:20071105-20072872 GCF_000956105.1 Propithecus coquereli
ATAAAAAGGTAGGGCATAGGAAGTGAACTAAGAATAATACATACACAAAAAACACCTTCAATATAATAAATTGAAAAGTGACATTCATGATATTGTATACATTTATGGAATGAGAACAAAAGAAGAATTGGAAATATCTAAATTTATAGCAATATAAGCATCCCAGAAGAAAATTAAACATTTCGCTGGGCCCACAAGACTAGAATAGTAGAATAAGCATATATTTTCTAATAACTACTTTATAATGAAAACTTGAGGTGTTTTTTTTAATATACCTGTAAAATATATTCAATGAAAACATGTGTCTAGGGAAACGAAAATACATGCTTGACAAATGGAACAGAGAAACAAAATAATTCAAGTTTGTATAATCTTCCAGAGACTTAGAAATTAGGGAAGATACGTAAATCCTGGATGAGATTGATATTGAGAGCAACTGATAAAATTTTTTCTCCTATAACCCATGTCCTGAAGGATTTGAGTTAAAATAAGGCATGTATGGGTATTACCACATATATATAGGTAGATAAATCGATGTTAGATGGATTGATACATAGATAGATGGAAACATAGATAGATGATAGATACATAGATACAAACATAAGTAGATAGATACATAGATAGGTAAAATGCTAGAATATTATATTTGTAAACTCCAAAATTTCAGTAGGATAATTTGACCAGTAAGGATTTGGTGATGTTCAACACTTTGGGTTAATGATTTTGTAATGAACTTGCTGAAAATGTTATGTAGGTCAATAAGTGGTAGTTTGTTATTTTCATAGGAATTTAAGTACAAGATAACTATGTCAACTAAGCTGTTTACTTATGATTTTCAAAATTTTAAAGTAGAAAGGAAGAATAGAGATTATTTCACCCAATTTTAATCACTTCAATTATTTATACAGTTTTTTTTAAACTCACATCTATTTTCTAACATGAAAGCAAACAAGTTATGATAGCATAGGTTCATAGATTTTTAGAACAGGATAGAAATGTAATGAAATTTAGTTATCTGTAAGGTCATTACAAAGATGAGGGATACTGAAGCTCTGAGCAGTTAAAATAGAATGCAAATTGTTATAAAGCAAAGCTACAGCAATCCAATCCCAATATACTGCAAATATCTGACGACATGTTCTAGGCACATGGTTAAATGTGGAGGCAACAAACTGAATAAGAAGTCAGGGTCTCAGCCCTCAATGTGTACAAAGTACATTGGAGACAACCATAAAAATATGCTCTAAGTCATAAATATAATGCTTTAAGTCCTCTACTTGTAGCATGAACAAAGTCCATTGAATAAATTGATTCTTTGACTCGACAGACATTTATTCATTCCATACCATGTGTCTAGTCTTAGGCCAGATGCTGCAGTTAATCCTATGAAATGAAAGCAGCTTTTCATGGAAGATAATGTTATGCAAAAGAAGATGACTAGAATTTCATCTGGCAGAAATAACAGGAATGACATATGCTGAGCAGAAGAAAGGGCATGGGAGCACGAGTGTAGAGGTTGGCGAGAAGGCTTAGGAGTATGGCACTTGGTGGAGACCCTTAGGGAAATCATGTAGACTGTTGTGATTTCCAGATGGAGCTCTGGGAGGAAAGTCTTGGAATTGGGCCTTAAATATTAAAACTTTTCAGCTTAGCTTGTACGTGCCTGTCCATGCCTGAAAACCATTTAAATAATTTGCTATAAAAGAAAAATGAATCTCATATCTTATGAGGTAATCTCATATTTATGAAAGTTCTTACAATAAATTT
>NW_012144966.1:20083474-20084838 GCF_000956105.1 Propithecus coquereli
CGCCCGGCCTATTTAGGTAGTTTCTTGGCTTAAGATTTGTACAGTATTTTTTGTGCAGTTCAATGCTTTAGCTATGAATTGGGCCAGAGCAGTAACTTGGGTGAGAGCATCTAATGTTCTTGTCCCAAGAATGAGAATGCTTGAGGGCCATTTTCACTAAGTCAAAAACCTGGAGAAATGAGCTTTCAAGGCCCTTTATCTTATTAGGTACCATGAGCAGAGCTTTATGTCTAACTCTTGGCAGGAAAGATCACTCCATGGTACATCTGTCAGTCTAATTATGAGGGAGGTACAGCCACAAGTGTGTGCTGCACAACCACTCAGTCCCCCGAAGGTATAATATAAGCTCTAGCTGTTATGAGACAGTTCTGTGTCCCAGTCTAGTGGTTGCCTATACCCTGACATTGTGGATATATGCTGAAGATGGGTAGTCATACCATCAACCAGGAGTATGTGAAGGAATCTGTAGTATGATTATGTCTTTTTATGTAAAGAGGGGCCTTTTGACATGACATTTCATGTTCAGCTGCCTTTTACATTAATCTACCCCAAATTGATGTGTGCTGACTTCCTGTAATATTTATGTGTTGTCTCATTAATGTAAAGACATGTCTGTCTGTTTCACTGATGGCTGGCAGGTGGGAAAAATTCTGAGGTATAGGTAGCTGCCAAGAATGAATGGTGGAGTTGATGTCACCCACATGGTAGAGTTGTCACTCTGTAGAGAGCTCATCTAGTCAGCATAATTTTGCGACGTTAAGGGCAGCATATTCTGTGGCATCCCACTCCTACTGGACAAAGGTAGATGTCCGTGAACTCAGCAGTCACACTGGTTGTTGACCACTGCTGTTGTCGCAGTCCAATCTAAAAAGATATTGTCATTTCTCATAGATAGTGGGGGTATAGCCTATGGGTGTAACATAGATGTTTAGAAGGAACTCTCAAAGGCAAATGTATTTTTTGTACTGTTATTACCGATGTATTTTCTCCCATAGTCCCTATTAGGGAGGCCGATACAGGGTTTGAGTCTGGTCTATAATATGCCACCTGGCTTCTCTCACCCAGTGGAGGCAGCTTCTTTTAATTTTATGGCCACCTAGCCACCACCACTCATCAGGTCTCTTGGTGTTTTCAGAAGCACAATCTGGCCATTTGCTTTAGGGACATAGCTCAACATCTCAGAGGTAACTGAGAATTTGTAGGGACTGTTTCATAGGCCTTGCCAACAACTTATAAGGAGCAATGCCATGCGTGGTACTGAGTGACCTATTCAAAACCTTTATAGCACCCAGAATATTCTTAGTCCAGGACCCTAAGGATCTGTTTTTGGGCAATGTACAGATTTGTGCTTTAAACCAACCTTT
>NW_012144966.1:20085026-20085979 GCF_000956105.1 Propithecus coquereli
ATTACCTCAGTTTTTTGGTGTATGATTCCAAACTTTCTTGTTTCACCAAATAGCTTATTTTAAAACACCGTCTGAAATAAATACATCTCACCCCACTCATATATCACTGACTTTATCATATATTAAATTCCTGCATTAATCTATTTCATTTAGCAGACGTTATTTTTTAATAAGTCACATGTTAAGGAGGATACCACACCAAGTAACAAAGGTCAGATAACAGTGGTTTTTAAAATAGAGAAGTTTATTGCTCTCTTATGTGCTAGTCCTTGCATAAGGAGCTTAGTGCTAAAGTGACATCTCCATAGTATTGAGTACCCAGGCTCCTTATTTTATTGCTCTGCCATCCCAGGCAAACAGCTTCACACTGATAGTCTAAGACAACCATTTCAAAAAAGAGCTGCCAAGCTTCCTGTCTTTTAAGGGCAGACCCCCGAAACTGTACATATCACTGCTACTTAAAACCCATGGCCCAGAATCTAGTCACGAAGACACAGCTAGCCAGAAGAGATGTGAAATGCAAATTAAGCTGAACAACCACGTACCTAAGCAAAACTCCTTGTGCTAAAGAAGAATTGGAAAATAAACTTTGGACAGAAAAATGGTAATCTCTGCCAAACAGACCCAATTAACTACTGTGGCTTTGTGTTTTGACATCTGGTAAGGAAAATCTCTGCTTAATTCTTTTCAATGCCATATTTATTCTGGCTATTCCTTCTCTTTATTCTGCCAGAGGAATTTTAGCATCATCTTAAAATAAAACAAATGGATTTTTATTAGATCTTCATCAACATTCAAATTATTTTGGAAGGAATTTATATCTTTACAATATGATGTATTCCCACTTACTAAGTAGATGAAACTTTTTATTTATTGAAGATATATATATAGAGAGAGAGAGTGCTCATGCTAGCTAGCTCTTGGCAATATTCCTTTTTTTTCTTTTTAGCTTT
>NW_012144966.1:20086029-20086540 GCF_000956105.1 Propithecus coquereli
TTTAAAAACATAGAAATGACTAGTAAATACAGGCAAAAATGTATGCTGACAATTTGAAGACATTTTTATTTTTATTTTATCAATCTCTTTTTTAATAACCTAGTTTATTTACCAAAAATTTATTAAATTCATGTGACCTTGAGAAACATGTAGACCTATTTACTTAATTTTTGAGTGTCAATTTGGTGACACATAGACACAATATGTAATACATGTACATACACAAAAATACATTTAAACATGTATACACACATGAACACAAAGATCTAATAGTTTTTACCTCTGAATTCTAGCCATAAGCTAACAATATAAACTGATCAGTTTGTAAAAGATGGTTGGATCCAATTGTTTCTGATAAAGTTGGAACTAGATCACAGGGCCAAACTTTAGTTGTCCTAACAGGTAACATAAAAAAAGCTATGGACCAAAGTTTTGAGAAAAGTAGCTTCTGTGGTAGTTTGAGATTTTTTTTTTTTTAATAAAAAGCCTCTTTTACCCTTTTTTTCATTCA
>NW_012144966.1:20099300-20100465 GCF_000956105.1 Propithecus coquereli
ATTATTTAATGACAAAGAATTTAGGGATACACAATCTTTTTTATTCTGTTGTCTGTATTTAGTAATAATAAAGTGAATGTGTCATCAATTTCTGGAATGAAATAACTATTATCTCATTCCAGTTCAATTTTAGAAAGCTGAGAATTATATAGTCTTTCTTACTATTTACTACTAGTAAATCTTTCTTCAATTTGTGTTTTCTTTTTATATCTTTAAGCTAATGGTCAATTTTTGAAATATTTAATACATTCATAATGCTTCATAATTTATTTCCTGTTTAGTCATTTTTTTAAAGGATATAAGATACTTCAGATCCAATATTTGCTCTTTAAAAGAGTTTAGATTCTATGGGCCTTTTAAAAATTTATAGATTAGTTAGATAGATATAGGTATTGATAGCATTCATTTGTTTAGTTATCAATGATTATGAAGCTATCCTATAGGATAGGTGAGTAGGAGAATTTTAAATGCTTAATATGACTTTACCTAGTATAGCACTTGCTAGTGCATTCTCTCTCTCTCTCTCTGTCTCTCTTTTTCTTGTCCCTTTTCCTCTCTACCCTACTGTCTGTAATTAAGATAATCCTTGACAATTTAAAACAGTCTGCTTGCAATTTTCTATGCTAAGATGCAATATACTATTGCCTATCTTCCATCTCTGACTCAGTAGCATTGCTATTGAATCCCTGAAATAAGTATAATTTGAACCCAAAGATAAATATGTTGATTTTGGAATATGAAAAAAGCCCTCACTCTTTAAGAAAGTAAACCTTACCTAATATGATTTGGAGTCCCTCTTTGAGGTGTGGTTGAAGAATGTAGTGGCAAAGGGTATATTTCTGTTATGTATCATCTGGATTTTAATAATTATTCATGAATATTTTTATATTACAGTATTGTAGCCATTCTCTATTTTTTGTCATTAAGAGTAGTTCAATGTCAAAGTGAAAGCTAGACAGAAGCAGCCAATCTAGCTACCTATCTCTAACTGAGAATTATCAAAAGTGATTGTTGTGTATCCTTTGATTCTTTGTCACTTCTCAGCCTGGCTAAATGTATAACTCACAAAAACTATGCATTCAGTATACAACAACTGACAAGTGAATATACACATATGCCAAAAACACACACATATAGATTTGTGTTCACCTAACACTTGCTCCCA
>NW_012144966.1:20100515-20101609 GCF_000956105.1 Propithecus coquereli
GCTCCTAAGACACTACTATCGAATAGTAATATATTGAGAGTCACTTATGTAATTTTAATTTGTCTAGTAGCAACATTAAAATTATACAGGTGAAATTAATTTTAGTAATATACTTTGTTTAAACCAATATAGTCAAACTATTATTTTAATATGTAATTAATGTACAAATTATTAATGAAATTTTATTCCTTCCTTCCTCTGTAAGCCTTTAAAATCAATGTGTATTTTACACTTATTGCACATCTTAATTTGGACTAGCTGTATTTCAAGTGCTCTATAGCCACTTGTGGCTAGTGGTGACTGCATTGTCTTAGGGCAATCCCTCGTTGGGATACTTATCAATTTAACATACACCTCTGAACGCGTTAACATTGCTGTATATATTCAATCTTATTTATACCTATGTATATGTGTCTTCAGAGTTTCAGAGTCTGAGTATAACCTCTACATGAACTCTCTGATCCATGAGTTTTATTACATAGTCTATGGATCAACTAGAGTCTGGCAGATATTGTTGGTCTTGATGGATAGCTGTGGATTATTTTTACATTCCATTTAATATTTCACATGTAATTCAGCACTTGGGAAAGTGGATATGGATTTCAATAACTTTTTCACTTCAAAGCAGTTAGTTTCACTGAAGCTGTTGACTTATCAATCATTTTTGACAAAAATATCAGAGCACAGCATCTGATAAGAACTTTCTTGGACCTATAATTCTGTAACAAGATATATCAGAACACATTTACTGTGACAAGATGCTAATTCAATTTTAGCATCGTTTATTTGAACACATGCAACTTACCTGGATGACTGTGCTTGAGGGACTTGTAGTCCAGACGTATCTTCCATGGGAACTTCCCACTAACTCCCTGCAAAGAATTTTTCTTCTTTTTCTGTGCACCAAAATTGAGTAGCATGGGGATAATTTATTCTGTAGAATGGTTTGACAGACTTCTCCAATACAACCTCTGGATAAGGTATTTTGTTAGAATTTACTTTCTTATTGCTCCCATTTTGATCTATGTTGTTTACTATCTTTTATTATATCAATAACAATATTTCTACAATATATTTTGACAGATATTTTGACT
>NW_012144966.1:20114330-20115900 GCF_000956105.1 Propithecus coquereli
TGGTGTAATATTCCTCCTGAAGAACTTTCTACAGCATGTCTTTTATTGTGGGCACGGTGGTGAAAAATTTTTACAAACTTCCTTATGTTTTTGTGTTTTGTTTTCATATATAAGGTTTTTTTTTTTTAGATATCAAATCATGGTTTACAATTTTTTTCTTTTTTTTTTCAACATTTGAAATATGTTATTCCACTGTCATCTAGCCTTCGTTGCTCCTGATAAGATATTGGTGACCAACCGAATTGCTGTTTTACTCTAAATAATGTAGAATAATTCTCTAGCTTTTTTGAGATATTGTCTTTGCTTTTGTTTTTCACCAGTTTAATTATTCTGTGTTTGTGCATGAAATGTGTTTTGTAATTATCCTTCTTGGGGTTAGCTAAACTTTTTGAATCTTTAGTTTTTTGTCTGTCATCACATTTGAGAAGTTTAGAACAATTATTTCTTCTGAATTTTTTCTCCCACATCCTATCTTTCTTCTTTCTTTGGAAAACAGATGACCTGCATGTTTGACCTTTTGATATTGTCTCACAAGGCCCTTAGACTCAATTCATATTTCTTTATAACTTGTTTTTCTCTGTGCTAATGCTGAATAATTTTTATCGATCTGTCTTCAAGTTCACTGACATTTTGCTTTTTTAATATCTCCAGTCCTCTATTAAATCCATATGACTATTTTTTTAAATTTCACATATTTTTCCATGCTAATATTTCAGTTGTTTCTTGTGTCTGTTCTATTTCTTTGCTGAGATTTTCTATCCTTTCATTCATTAATAATGTATCGTCCTTTAACACATTGAACATAGTTAAAATGATTGTTGTAATATTCAAGCCTGGCAATGCCATCATTCTATCGTCGGTGTTATTTTGAGATTGAACTCTGTTGATCGATTTCTCCCTTGAAAAGTGTTCACATTTTTCTGGTTCTTCAAACCTCAGGTAGTTTTAAACTACATTTGATATTGGGATTCTGTTACAGTATTCCAAATAGTGATGTTTATGTTTTGGCTGACAATAAACTTCACTAGATTAAAACTTCAAACTGTGTCATATTTGCAGTGGACTGTGGTTCAGAACTCAGTTCAGATTGCTTTAAATCTGCTTCACATGTGTGTGGTTCAGGAGTTGCCAGAAATTTGAACAACATTTATGCACAGAATATGGGTTTCCTCATCTTTGGCACTCCTTGCCAGGCTACCTTCCTCAATCTTGGGTGGTCCTGATTGTCCCAGGCTCCTTCCATGGTTCCTCTGGACAAAAGGTGGTAGACTTTCTATTGGAGTTTTAGCTGTTCTGTGGTGTAGCTTCTGTAACTGTGTCTTCCTCCAATACATAGCCATAAAAATTAGTCAGGCATGGCGGCATGTGCCTGTAGTCTCAGCTACTCAGGAGGATGAGGCAGGAGGATTCCTTGAGATCAGGAGTTTGAGGTTGCTGTGAGCTATGATGATGCCACTGCACTCTAGCCTGGGCAAAAAGAGTGAGTCCTTGTCTCAAAAAACAAATAAATAATGGGAGGCATCAATCTACCAGACTTCAAAACTCTATTACAAAGCTGTAATATTAAAAT
>NW_012144966.1:20115950-20117844 GCF_000956105.1 Propithecus coquereli
CAAATCCATACTGAATGATTCATCATTCGACTTCAGCATATTGTGAAACTGAAGATGCCATGTTGCATATGCACAAATATAGTTAACAATACTTATAACTTGTTGCAAAGTGTCACTTCAAATAGTAGCTTTGGCATAGAGATTTTGCTGATGCAAGATACAATGAAAAGAAATGAGAACATCTGATTCTGTTAATACTTTTTTAATCTGTGCAATAAACCCTTCATATTTTCCTGTCAGAGAAGGTGTACTGTCTGTACATACACTCACTAAATTTACCAAATTCAGTCCAATTTTACAACATTTATCTTGAAAGTTGTTGAAGGTATCTATTCCCTGCGTTCTATCATCAAGAGTGACCAAAGAGAGTAACTCTTTGTAGCAAAGAAAATCTTCTATTATGACCTAAATGAAGTATAAAACCTGTGCTGAGTCAGTAGTATCAGTTGATTCATCCAAAGCAATTGAGTAATATATATTTTCCTTTTGAAGTATTGCATCAAGTCGTTCTGTTAACTTGAAGGCTAATTCATGATGCCAATTAGTTATGGTTCTCCTTGCAAAAGGGAGTTTGTACTTTGAAATGTTATCAGAGTCTACGCAAGTTACAACTTCAACAATGCATTCTTTCACAATTTCTATGTCACTGAATGGCTTCCCTTTATTCCCGAGTATATAAGCTACTTTATGAGTTGCTGCAGTGGCATTATTTCCAGATCTTATTGTTGCTTGACAGAATTGTCTTTGCTTTTGCTTTTCATCTTTTAATTTCTAAACTACAACCTTTCACACTTCTCCATCTAATTTAAAATATTTGTGGTCCTTAAAAATGTTATAATGCTGATGAGCATTGAATTTCTTTAATGTTGATACTGCAGTGTCACAAAACAAGCAAATCATCTTACCTTTGCAGAAACAAGATAATATTGCAATTCCCAATTCTCATTAAAAAATCTGTTTTCTACCTTCAGTGTTCTGTTGTGCTTCTTTGACAAGATGGGCTGTTAAGCAGACAGAGCTAAAAAATACTGTTGAGCTATGCGGCGATTCACGAATTCCACTTCAGACAGAAACACAGGGCAGCATCGTCAAAAGCTGATAACAGACTGACATACTCAACCCCCATAAACTCTTGCTAACCAGCTACTTGTGGTAGTGGTGCCAGTCAGACAGGGGAAGTTAGACCTAAAACATGAGCACAGCAGCCATCAGGTTAGCCCGTACGGCTTACTGATGTTCTAATTGTGCCAGTCATTTTGGGAAGATTATTTTATTGAAACTTATTTTATTCTTTGGCATTTTAAATATGCTCATTTTAAAAATAAATGAAAATATAAAAAAATGAACAAAAATGTATTAATAAAAATAAAAGGATTTCTTCTGTAAAGTTTGGATTCAGTGAAAAGGCTCCACTTAAGGACCTAGAAAGCCACATGTAGCCTTAAGGCCTCAGGTTCCCTAACCCTGGTTTGTACAGCATGTATTATTTTGCCTGACTTCTTTTAGTCAGCATACTCGCTTTTAGATTCATCCCCATGATCACATGAATCAATAATTCATTCTTTTTATTGTAGATTAGCATTCTTTTGTGTGTGTACAGATATACTTATTGTTTTCATATTGTATTTTATACACATTTATTATCAGTCTATTTGTGCCTATATAATTAAAATGTGAATCTTGTTGGCAGATTTTGTGGCTCTTGTTTTTTTCCCGCATTCTCTTACACTCCAACTTTTAATTGGCTTATTTAGATCATTTAAACATTACCACTTAGGTATCAATGAAACATTACCAATTAAGTAGCAATAAGATTGAATTTGGACACTTTTTATTATTTGTTTTTTGTTTTCCTCTGTGTTCTATTTGTGTTTGTTTCTCGGTTTTCCCTTTT
>NW_012144966.1:20119779-20120717 GCF_000956105.1 Propithecus coquereli
ATAAAATGCTTTATTATTTTCAGATTCCTATTACCAGAGATAAAATGTGAGCATCACAGCCTACAAGTACTCTTGACTACATAATTATTTTTATAACTAGGATATAAACACATTCAATTATTCTGTCATCTTTGAGACTCCATCAATGAAATAGGTTTTGTAATCTTTCCTTAAAAAAATATTTCAACTAAGAACATTCATAATATATAACAGGCCTTAAGATATTTTGCTAGCATAGCATGTGACTTTAATCTTACTGTGGGTTTGGTATTGTGCCTTGGTAGTATTGAATACATGTAAAGTATGGTGATGTCTTGAGTGGTGTCAATCTAAATTTAAATTTTGGCAGGATTGAGAGCATAATCACTGAGATAATTTTAAATTAAACTGTCAATATGTTATCCTGTAAATGAAAGCACTGTGGAGAACCTGTCTTTAAACTGTCTCTGCCCTCTTGTCCTCTGTCATCTGGTTTGTGTTTTCAAAAACTCCTCAGAGATCTTGTCCTAACTCAGCTATAGGGTATCCCTCTGGAAAGCATTATGAATCACTTGTTTCTAAATTAACAACCAGGACTAAAATATCCTTCTGCTAACATCTTTCAGTTTTCTGCACTGGGCCTCATATTTTTCTCAAATTAGCATGACTGTTAGACTTGTTACCTTACTACTTCGTGGTCAGCACACTGTTTTTTTTTCTCCCCCTCTATTTGAACTTCCTGCTGTAATTGAGTATAACTAACTTGAATTTTAAGAATAACTTAATAAACTGCTCTATAAGTTTGACATTTTCCCTTTTATTTTATAATGTTGCTTAAAATAGAGAAGTTAACTTTATTGTCACAAGAATTTTTTTGGCCAATGACATTTAGTGCACAGCAACTAATGGCTATAATTGTCATAATTCTCGGCCTACATTAAATGTGCCTTAAATCTTAC
>NW_012144966.1:20124920-20125816 GCF_000956105.1 Propithecus coquereli
GGGGAATGGACACACTTGAAGCTCGGACTTGGGAGGGAGGGAGGGTAAGGGCATCATAGGTAACCTAATCATCTGCTGAAATAAAAAATCATAACATGCTGAAATAAAAAATAAAAAAAAAGAAAAAGAGATAGGACTAACTAGTTTTAAACCTTTATATTTTTGCCCTATACTCAGAGCCAATACCATTTAATGTGGCTATTCCAAATATTTTAAGTTGTTTAAGAATGTCATGCTCATTCATGCCTTCCTCCTTTTGAGGTAAATCTCTTTTTTAATGCTGACATAATAATAGATTAATATTCCTAGTCTTTGAACAGTAATGTAAAAAAATCATTACAGAACATTTAATATCAATTAAAACTATCTTTGCTCCATTATTTTGCATATGTCTTTAGCAATAGTTATATAATTTTTCATTATTATACTTTATTAAAATAAAATATAATCAGATATGTAACAAAACATTAATCAAAATAATCCTACATTTTTTTCCTTTGAGGAAATAACAAGTTTAACTTAGCATTCTAGATATAACTTAAAATAAAAGAATGGAAAAACAAGCACCACATGTACTCGTCATCAAATTGGTACTAACTGATCAACACGAAGGTGCTCACATGGTAGTAATATTCACTGGGTGCCGGTCAGGTGGGAGGGTGGTGGTGGGGGTGAGTAAACTCACAACTACTGGATGCAGAGCGCACTGTATGGGGGAAGGGCACGCTTGTAGCCCTGGCTTGGGCGAGGCCAAGGCATTATATGTAACCAAAATATTTGTACCCCCATAATATTCTGAAATAAAAAAAAATAGGTAGGAAATATATATTCTATGCTCATATATTTTTATCTCCATGTCACAGTTCACATTTTTCTGGTTCTTCAAACCTCAGGTA
>NW_012144966.1:20127764-20131084 GCF_000956105.1 Propithecus coquereli
TCATTTCTGTATTTTAATACTTATATTTTCATTCCATTTAAGCTT
The DNA here is from genome assembly GCF_000956105.1 of Propithecus coquereli. Taxonomy (NCBI): domain Eukaryota; kingdom Metazoa; phylum Chordata; class Mammalia; order Primates; family Indriidae; genus Propithecus; species Propithecus coquereli. The sequence goes on from NW_012144966.1 coordinate 20,127,810, forward strand.
TTGACTCAATATTTTACAGCAACATATTTATATAGTGATAGTACATGCATTGAGTTGCATCCATTATTTATGTGATTTATTGTCTTTATTTTGCAAAAGACACATTTCTGCTTGCTGACACATTTTCAGTAATCCAATTATAAATATTGTAGAGATTTATCAAGTACAGTTTTTGTGCTTGAACTGACCTTTTTAAAACCCTTGTATAAACAGCAAGAATTATTTCTTTAAACTATTTGCCTTAGGAAAATAGTCCTTATAGAATGTTTGTTTTTCCTTATTTATATGTATTTTGTAATTGTATTGTTTTGTTTGTAGTAAAACCCTCTTAACTGACTAAAGCATTCTATTAATAACTTACTGCCTGTTTCTCAGTAAATTCAGCTTTAGTGCTTGATGTATCCCCATTTGCTTTTGTTCAGCCTTCCCTGGCAGTGGTGGAACTGTTGTTTGGCTGCTTTCAAAAGCTTTTTATTTTGAGTCCCTTTTTTGCAGCAATGCCAAAGCCACCAACTATAATTACACAGAGGTGTAGGGCTAATGAGGCAGCATAGAGTCCATAGTGTCTTCAAGATATAACTAGAATCTCTTGATATCACTAGAATAGTCCAGACACCCTTTTTTTACATTTTCCCAAAACTATTTATATTATATTGGTATTAAATCTATGTTGTAATTCTGACTGTGTCCTTAATTAGTTGGCATGTTTGATTTATAAAGTCCTTATTAGCCCTTCCAATCTCTGAATGCATGGTTTTAGATATTGGGAAGAATTAGAGCAGAGCACAAGAGGAAGTTGATAATGCTGCAAAGTGTTCTGGCAATGCAGCATGAGCAACAAGGAGGACCCCTTGAAGTGGGCTAAGTTAATAAACTCTTAAATGTGTGGTAAATACAATTCTTATAATTTTTCTGTAAGAAATTACATGTGAAACTTTTCTGTGAACTGGTTTTCAAGTGACCTTAAAATTATTTATTACCAAAAAGTATGGTTAGAGATGTGCGATATCTCTGACTAGAGTTATTTACATAGCCGACTATTTCTAACCTTTTTGTCCCACTTGTTTATTCACCAACTTTTAAAGAATGGACTTTGTTGGATTTATCTTCCCATGTAAGTGTCTCTAGAGACAGTGCTACTTGTTATGAAAAAGATACACAGCAAAGATATTGCAAGGAAGGTCTTAGCTGCAGTGACTTCAACCATTTATTCCTAACAAATTGACTTGGACACTGGTAGACCACTGTTTCCTGGACAACTGTTCTGTTGCTTCAATGCGCATTTCCACCACAAAAATATTAGCTGTATATTAGACATAATTTTTTTAAATATGAAATATTTTTATAGAAATTTTGCTCCTCAAAAGGACAAAGTAAAATAATATCACTTACTTGACTTATTTGAACATAAATTAAAATAACATTTATTGAAAGTACTTCATCTCATATGAACCCTGAAAGTCAATAGTATTAATAAAAAATTGATTTAACATTCATATTTGTCATGGAAAAGATGTGAATAATGAAACATTACTTTTCCAATATTTTTTTCTTTATTAAGTCTAGAAATAGTCAATACATGTAAATTTACAACTTTGGTATTTGTATATTTCACATTTTATTTTGCTAGCATTTCCTTCCTTTTTCAAAGTTCTTGCTGCCTTTAAGTAATAATTTTCCAACCTCAGAACATAAATCATAATAGTATTCAATCATGAAGAATTCAGTCTCAAATCTTTAAAATGTGCTTTATGCATGAAACACGCAGCTTGTTTGTTTCTCTCAGTTCCCCAAAAGAGCCTGGCCTTTAGAATATCAAAGAATTCCTGTTCTAAATCTCAAATTGGTACATACGGCTTTTACTAAAATTACTCCTTTTTCTATTTTATTTATTAAGACAAAATGCGTGTGTGCAGTGGTGTGTGTGTGTGTGTGTGTGTCTGTTTCTGTATGTATGTATGTGAATTCACATGTTTCTTTTCTCCTACTAGATGAAAACACTAAAATATCGCTGGCATTCACATCAAATTTAACTAGAAAAAAATTTTTTAATGTCATTTTCTCTATTTCATTCTCTTTCTGTCTCTTTTTCTCTCTCTCTGACTCTGTTATGTAAGAATTTGAACTACTATTTATAGTTAAGAGAGATCAAGAAGGATAATTCCTGTATCTCAGGACAAATCAACTTTTACATGGGGCCTTAGTGACACAGTGAGCTCTGAAGGTTGTGGCCCAGGGCACGTAATGAAAAGAATTGATGATGATGTATGAAATGTGCTAATGCTTCCCTGTTAAAGTGAAAGCAAAGGAAATTTTGGAAGCCTTTAATAGTAGCGTTTTAAAAATATTCTATTTATTTCTTTCATAACTAAAAGGTTCACTGCTATTCTTACATTGGATACAAATATGAAAAAGGAACATATATTTTCAAAGAAGAGGAAAGTGGAACCGAGAGGATATGCGACTTGCCCAAGCAAGTCATTATTAGAGCCAAAATTCAAACTCAGGTTCCATTTCTGACAACTCAGTGCTGTAATTAATAGCGATAATGTGAATAACAATAATACTTTAAAAATATTTAATGAATGCTCACTTAGAAGTCATACTTCGTAGCCAATTAAATTATGGATTTTCCAGTTAAACAAATAAAGGTGATATATGGAATCAAATCCCCATTTTCTTTCCTCAACTAAACTCATTTAATGTGTTTTAACCTTTTAAGGCACTCATCAAAGAGCTGTGGTCCCCAACCCCCCAGGCTGCAGACGTAGCCTGTGGGCCACACAGCAGGAGGTGAGCAGTGTGCGAGTGCGTGTGCGTGTGCGTGTGAGTGTGTGTGTGTGTGTGTGTTTGTGTGTGTGGAGAGAGAGAGAGAGAGAGAGAGAGAGAGAGAGCGCGTGAGAAGCTTCATCTGTATTTACAGCCCAGCCTTTCCCCATCACTGGCTTCACCGCAGCTCCGCCTCCTGTCAGACCAGCAGCAGCATCATTAGACTCTAACAGGGGTGGGAACCCTACTGTAAACTGCGCATGCGAGCGATCTGGGTTATGCTCCTTATGAGAATCTAATGCCTGATGATCTGAGGTGGAGCTGAGGCTGTGATGCTAGCGCTGGGGAGTGGCTGCAAAACAGATTATCATTATCAGAAAGGTTTGACTGCACAATAAATATAATGTGCTTGAATCATCCTGAAACCTTCCCTGCCCCACCCCCCTGCAAGTCTGTGGAAAAATTGTCTTCCATGAAACCAGTCCCTGGTGCCAAAAATGTTGGGG
>NW_012144966.1:20131634-20136949 GCF_000956105.1 Propithecus coquereli
TTTTTAAAATGTGTAGACATGATATTTTACTTGCCATGGGGAGGAAGAATGCATAGGGCAAGAAAACATTGAAGTTTGCATGATCAAACTGATTGGTATGGAGGCTTTTACTAGAGTTTAAATAGTAAGACCTTTTCAGTTGCCAAAGAAAAATCGCACTGAATGGAATTAAACAGGCAAAGAAGACTTTATTCAAGTCCATTGTGATAGGATAGAGAGATTGAACTCAATTCCCTTGAAACATAATCTGGGAAGATTTTTAAATGCTGGTGTGAGCTAATGGAAAAGTACTAGGGGACCTTAGAGGCAGGTTTAGTCAATGTGATTAGGCCATCAGTGTTTGCTAATTGTCCCTTATAGGTTCCTACCCTCCCACAGAGACTGAGAGATTGGGGCACTATCTCCTTAGATGATTACATTTCAAAGGGATGGCTCCCTGGTCCTTGAGAAAGACATTTCTGGCTTGTAAAACTGGCAAAATGCTGGGAGATTTATATCCCAAAGAGCCAGAGGAAGAATTTGCAACTGCAAGTGTTATAAAGCAAATTCTCTAAGAGAAGAGAGGTCAGGGACCTATACTCAGGAAGAAGCCTGTCTAAGGTGTAATCAAGCTGAGGTGAATATTAAGGCCCTCTTGTCATAGTGTATATAGAAACACTGAAAAAAAAATTGCTGAAAAGATATAGATCATTCATTTTAATCCACAGTCTGATAAGGTCTGGGCATTTTACCCTGCCTCCACGGCATAAATCTTATTGCATAGGTATTATTTATCTAATTTTACCTAAGCTAGTTATTAGTAGGATTTTATATAGCCGTAAGTACTTCTTCTTAATTTAGTCTAACATGAAAAGTTTTGCTAAGCAACCCTTCCCCTGAATTTGCAAAATATAATTGCATTTTCTCTTTCATATTCATCCAACTGTCAGCTGAGCAAAGACAAACACTTTCTTTGTAAAGATTTGTGGCAAGCAGTTCAAGTTTCAATCTGCAGTACTACAGAATTTTCCAATAATTCAAAAGCTGAAAATAGCTTAAGAAATGTTATCCTTGGGCTATTTATGTCTTTGGCAAAGAAAGTTCATTTAATATAATTACCTATTCTTTACATTTTTTCACAGAAAAGGATATGTCATTCTCCAAATTATTGTCTCTAGCAGTGAATTCTAAATTCCAGGAAATAGACTTTTTTTTGAAAGAGTTTCTAGAGGGGATTTTGAGAATAACATTAGGTCATGGTCCACCAGCTATAATTAGGCATCAGCCCTTCACTCCAGCAATAGTGAGGTAGCTGAAGTCAATGAGATTGGGCAGTTAATAGACTCATGCAGCTCTGAAACCACTCCACTGTCAAAGTTAAACACAGAATTTTGTATCAATCTATGAATGTTTGACTTTATAAAAGAGAATTTCATGATATTTTGACTGTAGAAATCACAAAATTGTTTTTAAAATATGTTTTCAAGTGAAAATGGCACTGGGAAATATATATTCAGGTGTCCATTCCTATCTGTGGAAAGTTAGTTCCAGAACCCTGGCAGATACCAAAATCCACAGATGCTCAAGCCCCTTATATAAAGTGGCATGGTATTTGCATTTAACCTATGTACGCTTTCCCATATACTTTAAATCATCTCTAGATTAATTATAACACCTGGTACAATGTAAATGCTCTGTCAGTAGTTGTCATGCTGCGTTTTTTGTTTGTATTATTTTTTATTGTATTTTTTCCAAATATTTTAGATCTGCAATTGGTTGAATCTGCTGATGCAGAACCCACTCTTACAGAGAGCTGACTGTATTTACTTATGTAATTAACTTACCTAGTCAGTAATAATTCTTCAGAGCAAAATTTAAAAATAAATTGGTAAACTGTGCTGTTTTGGATGGAAATGGTAAAAACCTAGCTCAAAGTAATTTAACCAAAAGAATGGAAAAAATGTTACCTGGCTAATATTAATCAATGAAAGAAAATGAAGCTCTATTGATAACACACACACACACACACACACACACACACACGAGTTCTAATGACAGGACTTTATCCTCCCAGTCCCCCACGTTGCCCAGACTCTCCTCTGCACCTGGGCATGCAATTGCTGACAAACTTCCTAAAAGAAGTTTGGGTAGAGGTTTCTCACTGGGATGGTTTTCCTAGCTGTCTGGACCTTCCAGGTTGTTTTCTATTATACAGTTAATGATAGGGGTACATTCTGAGAAATATGCTGTTAGGCAATTTAGTCATTGTGTGAACATTCGTAGAGTGTACTTACACAAATGTACTCTACTGCAGACCCGGGCTATAGTTGCTCCTAGGCTACAAACCTGTGCAGCATGTTCCTGTACTAAATACTGTAGCAATTGTAACACAATTGTAAGTATTTATGTATCAAAACATAGCTAAACATAGAAAAGGTACATTAAAAATTAGGTATTATAATCTTATGGGACCATCCATTGACTGAAACGTCATTATGTGGTGCATGACTGTGCGTGTGTGTGTGTGTGTGTGTGTATCTTATCTTTTTAAAACATCAAGTTTTAGCAAATTATTTGTGGCTCCAATAAACAGATTAGTTTTTTTCCTACTTGGTCAGTTTGATTCTTTAAACTAGAAATGTGCAGTTTTCAGGTCTTTCTTCTCTATGTAAGTATAACAATGACCATAGTATCCACCATCTCTTGCTTCCAGGGCTCCTTTTTGTCTATTACCACCTCTACCATACCTTTTCCAAAGAATGGTCTGTGCCACTGCCACCTAAAATAGGCGATTATTTCATATATATACACTAATATATACTAGGCATATCATCTTCAGATGACCGTAGAAAGAACTTAACAGAGCCCAAAGTGAGGACTGTGGCAATGTCGGGGTTCGGGTGCAGTGAAAGGGCGGAGGTGGGGGTTGACAACAATTTTGGTTGGGTCAGAAAGTAGTTCCTGTGCATTTGGGTCTGGGGGTGGTTGGATCTTTGTTGCTGTTTTTATTTTTGACTGTTTGGATTTAAAGGCAGACTATGAAGTTGGTTACAGACTGTTACCGTCTTAAATGGGTTGGTTCACCTATTTAATTTTCATTTAGAGGATGTTGATTACTTGGGCTAGGACTATTTTTTTAAATCAAATCAACACTATTAATATACTTGCAGTGAAATTTCATTCCTCTCTAGATGGTAATGATTAGTTCTTCATTTTAGAATTTTAGTGAAAATATTTATTTCAGTCATCACAACTGGGATAAAATATTCAGATAAAAAATTTAAATTTTTACTGATCTTCCAGTATACCTTAAAATTTCCTACTTCTATTTCACCATTTATGATATATAATTCATGTTTCTAAAGGATAAATTCTCTATTGCCCCATAGGATTTAATGTTATGGAGAGAAAACTTGGATTTACTTGAGAAATCTTCCTTCTAATTATATTAATGAAAATGAAAATAGTTTGAAACGGCTCTGAAGAATTTGGACTTTTAAAAGTGACCAATAGGGACTCATCGACTAATATGAACACATTTGAGTGTTTTATAGCTAAAGAGTAAAGTCTAGATTAGAAAGAAATAATACAAACAAGAAAATCAGATAAATACAATGATATAGATGAGAAACAATCAAAACCTAAGAGATACAGAGCAAAGTGAGTGGAGTTTCAAAATAACTCCATAAATTCAGTATGCATGCCTGTTTTCCAGATTATATAAGGTAACTGTGGTAGGCTGAATAATGGCCCCCCAAAGATAGCTAAGTCCTACCCCATGGAACCTATCAGTCTGTTATCATACATGGTAAAGGGAGATTTGTATATGTGACTTAAGTATTTTAAGGTGGGCGATAATCCTGGATTAGCTGGGTGGGCCCAAGGTTTCCTTATAAGAGGGAGGCAAGAAGATCAGAGTTAGAAAAAGAAGGTATGTTAACAGAACCAGAGGCTGCAGTGATGCACTATGAACCAAAGAATGAAAGTGGCCTTTAAAAGCTGAAAAAGGCAAAAAAAAAAAAAAAATTCTCCTGACGCCTCCAGATCACCCTGATTTTGGACTCCTGGCCTCCAGAACTTTAAGAGAAAAAATCTACATTGTTCTAAGCTACTACGTTTGTGGGTACTTGTTACAGCAACAATAAGAACTAACAGAGTAACCCATCCAATGATGGGGCTTAGAAATCAGTACCCCAAAATGAAGGCCTCAGAAGTCAAAGCTTTTCTCTGACCTCTTGTCCTCTTGCCTCTCAGTCCCATTCTTCCCTGAGTCTAGCCATAGAAACTAAAATTCTTCTTCCCCAAGGCGGGTCATAAAAGCCAGAACCTTTTATCCCTAAAGCCAGTCATAAGATCTAAAATTATTCTGTGTAAAAATTGTTCATAAAGAAATTATCTGACCTAGCTTGTTTGACCCATTCCGGTGAGGGTCCTGCCCCACACTCAGAAGGAAGGAATGTGAGCTCAAAGAGGCCAAGGAGGAATCTAGACACACAGTCCTTGCTGGGTTTCCCCACTTAGTCTGCTGGCATAAGATCAGACACTTTTTGTCCAATAATATTTCTACATGGCTGTCCATGCTTTGTTGAACCTAAGCATAAAAATGGACAATTTCACCTGTGTTTGGAGGTCTTAATTTTGAAGTCCTGTATATACATGTTAAATAAATTTGTGTGTCTTTTTTCCTACTAATCAATCTGCCTCATGTCAGTGATTTTTCAGTGAACCTTTAGGGGACCAAGGGCTTCTCTCTCTACACCAGTAAGTGATAAACACAGAAGTTAAAACAAGATCTTCTGTCAACACAATTGCCTTTCCCACCCAGAGTCTCAATTTCTTTACACTTAAAATGAGTTGATGATTTCTGAAGTCCATTCCAAATTAAAAAAAATGTATGATTCTATGTATGAATATATAGGACCAGATGATTGCAAATGAGCAAATGGAAGATTTTTGTGAACTTGCTTTTGTATCAAATATAAGTAACCTTATCTTTTAAGTACTGACTTTAAAATGGTTAAAACATGTTATCTGCAACAAACTCCTGCTGGATCCCTTGAGACTCCAGAGTATGGTTACTGATTCATGTATCTTCTTAAAATACATAATTATATAAGCAGAAAAATGCTGAAAGCCAGAAACCTCCTGTGACAAAAGGGAATTGTGGGTTCAATCAGTTTTACATTTAGAATAACAGATTGCGAAACTATGGGTGAAAAAATGTCTCCTGAGGTAATTTTATCTATAATCCATAAAAAGAGAACAAATTATGTGCAATCCATCACCTTTTAATTGATGGATTTGAACTGTGAATTTGAACTGTTTTAGAAATAATT
>NW_012144966.1:20138029-20139950 GCF_000956105.1 Propithecus coquereli
ATTTCTTAGAAGTGCTAATTCCTGCCATAGGATTGGTTATTTGAAATATGCAGTTTTATCATACTCATACAAACAAGTGATAAACAAGAGCTAAATATAACAATAAAATATTATAAGTAGAGGAAACCACACAAAGAGCATGCAGTCTCTATGACATGGAGATTTTTCATTTTATTTTCATTTTAATCAAGTCCATTGGTTGGGAAGCATTTAGAACAGGATAATCTTTTGGGGAGCCTACATTTCATCTCAGGAACATTCAAGAACATGTGAAAGTCTTTCACTGGTTGAACCTAAAGAAACACTTATATCCAGTTCATACATTAATTTACAGTTCAATGAGACATAATACCTGTTTCTATATTTTTGTATAAATTCTAGAACTTTCTCTAGCTCTGTGTTTCAAAATAAATGGAAGCAGCTAATGCGGAGCCAAAACAAAGGTGGAGATTCCTTTATAACACCTTGAAAGACAATCTTACTTTCAACCAATGACTAAGCAAATGTGGTTACTATATATGCTCACACAATGACCAGCAAAAATGTATTACAGAACATCCTCAACAAAAAAGGAAGTTACGCAAATATGTGATTTTACCAATTTATAATCAAAGGAATACTCTATTTACTCTATCCTCTGTCTTTTCCTAATACTAAGGCATCACCCAAGATAAGCCTTGTGTTATTTATTGTTAAATTTATCTTTATTACAGGATTTAACACAGGATGGTAGGTAACAATGGTATATTGAAAGATTGAATATTAAATTAGTATTTCTTTTCTTCTTATTTTAAGCATGGAACATGACATTTAAATTGAGTATATTGTGTTTAAAAATACCAGTTTTTTTATAGTACACTTTTATGAACTATTCAAATTAGAAAGACTCCAAATTTTGAGGGAAATTTGCTCTCTTGGAATTTGTCATTGAATAGTTCATTAAAAGCTTTTATGACAGTATAAGGAAAACATGGTGAAATAAAATAAGAAAATAGAAAATAAATTGAAGCTCATGAGTGGATAGGCATTGTGGTAAACTTAAAAATGCCCCCCAAAAAGATATCCTGAAACATATTCTAAACCCTGACACTTATACATGTTATTATATTTAGAAAAAGAGTTTTTGCAGGTGTGATTAAAGATTTTGGGATGAGAGGATTATCCTGGATCATCCAGGTGGGTCCTAAATGACATCATAAGTGTCCTCATAAGAGAAGCAGAGGGAGATTACAGACCGATAGAACAGAGATTGGAGACATGCAGACACAAGTCAAGGAATACCAGTAACTTCACAAGCTGAAAGAGGAAAGAACCATACTTTCCCATAAAACCTCTAGATTGAGCGTGGCCTTGCCCACACCGTGACTGCAGCCCAGTGATCCGATGCTTGACTTCTGGCTTCCAGAACTGTGAGGGAATAAATGTCTATTGTTTTAAGCCACCAAGTTTATGGAAATTGGCTACAGCAGCCTCAGGAAACTAATGCAGGCCTCCAAAAATAATTAAATGATTACTTTAAGCAGAATATTAGTCATGATTTCAACAGTTTGGCCCCCTTTTCTCTTCCCTGCCATTTGATTGAAATGATAAATGGACTGTAGGTATTGCTACAAGAAACTCAAACTCTGTCAGCATTTTATGTTTCTGTAATTGTTTCCTTTAAGAATTGGATAAAAAAATCTTGGACCTGAAGACCTGAAACCTGAAGAAAGTGAATTACTTTGGTAAATTGAATATATTTCATGTTTACTAGTTTGGTTTCGCAGGCTTGTAATTAAACACGTTGTAAGTAGGGCTGTTTTTGAAACACTAAAATCAACATCGTGGACTGGCACTTTGGTATAAGTTAAATGTTTCATCAATGAGACTATAAAATCTTGTCAAAACTCTTATTATAAAAAGTGGTCAGATAATATTAGTT
>NW_012144966.1:20142145-20143150 GCF_000956105.1 Propithecus coquereli
TTACTTGTACAAAAAAAATCTTTCTTTATTCCATGATCAAAAACTATACTTATGTATTAGTAGGGGTTCTCTAGAGAAACAGAACCAATAGAATATATAAAGATATAGGAAGAGATTTATTATAGCAATTGACTTGGATGACTATGGAGGACAAGAATTCCTACAATGTGTTGTCCGCAAGCTGGAAACCAAGGAAAGTCAGTGATGTAATTCAGTCCACGTTGAAAGGCCTGAAAACCGACAAATAAAAGTAGCCATCATAGTTCATGTTTTCTGTAGAAGTTATATAGTTTTAGTTTGGTCCAGGTTCATAATACATCTTGAATTATTTTTAAATTTTTATGTATGATCATAACTTTAAAGGTTTATTTCCCCATGTGGATATTCAGCTGTTCCAACATCATTTGATGAGTTAATTTTTTTCCCTACAAATAGATAAGTAGGTCTAGTTCTGAATTTTTTATTCCGTTCCATAGATCAATTTGCCTATTCTTATGTTAATAAAACACTGTCTCAATTGCTATATCTTTATAGTAGTATATAAAATGAAGTAATTAAGTCTGCAACTTTGTTCTTGTTTTTTAAATTTATTTTGGCTTATTATAGATTCTCTACATTTTTATGTAAAATTCAGAACCAGCTTGTTAACTTTGATAAAAAAAAGCCTACAGAAATATTTTATAGTATTTTGTTGAATCTACAAATAATTTTGATAAGGATACATCCCTTAACAATATTTATAGTTACAACTTATGAACAGTACAATTATCCACTCATTAATGTAGTTTTAAAATCTTTAATTCATTGTTAAAATTTCAGTGTTATATTTCTTTTGATAGATTTGCTCTTAATTTTTTGATAGTTTTAGAGGCTTTTGTAAATATTTTAAACTTTGATTGTGCAAATGTTTGTTTGCCTTTATTATATTCAGTTTGGGTATCCCTTATCAAAAATACTTGGAACCAAGCATTTCAGTGAAGTGTTTTAGATTTTAATTTTTTTAGA
>NW_012144966.1:20147415-20148596 GCF_000956105.1 Propithecus coquereli
AAAATATTTTGTCTATTTTCCTTAATGTTTGACTTAATGTAAGTCAACTGGATTTTCATGTCAATTTTTATGATATGAAAAATCATATCATAAAAGGCTATATTACATGTAATTCTGAAATAGATGAATTCTATCCAATCCTTGACTAAAAAAAAAAATTCTGATTCCATCTCAAAACATTTGAAGCCAGTGATTTACTCATTCAAAATTATCTTCGGTCGGGCGCGGTGGCTCACGCTTGTAATCCTAGCACTCTGGGAGGCCGAGGCGGGCGGATTGTTGGAGCTCAGGAGTTCGAGACTAGCCTGAACAAGAGTGAGACCTTGCCTCTACTGAAATTAGAAAGAAATTAATCGGCCAACTAAAAATACATAGAAAAAATTAACCAGACATGGTGACGCATGCCTGTAGTCCCAGCCACTTGGGAGGCTGAGGCAGAAGGATCACTTGAGCCCAGGGGTTTGAGGTTGCTGTGAGCTAGGCTGACGCCACGGCACTCACTCTAGCCCTGGCAAAAGAGTTGAGACTTTGTCTCAAAAAAAAAAGAAAAATTATCTTCATATTCTTACAAAGTTGTAAATAAGCATTGCCATAAATTTTCATTAATAAAATAATGTTTTATCTGGTACACTCAACTCCCCATTTACCATGCAGCAACACACACAACAGCTGATAATTCTTCCACAATGCTTTCTTGATTTCCTATGCATTTTCTCTGATTCTCACCAGTCTTTAGTTTCAATCACCCTTCCCATACTTAATTTCAAGCAAAAATTAAGAGATCATTACATTGCGATGCTAGACCTCAGAGATAAAATTGTGACAGAATCACCATCTTGCTTTGGAGGAGTGTAGAGTTTAATGAGAAAGTATACTGTCTTTCTCCTGGTTTTATCCATGATAAGTTTTGTATTTTTAAGTCTCATCTTAAACATACTCATCACCTAATGAGTTAACCTGACTTTTTTCAGGCAGAAGAAACCGTTCTTTCCTTTATGAACAACTTATTTCTTTTAAATGCATCCAGTACACATAGCATTTGGAATATTGCATGTTAGACATGTTTGTATGTCTAACATCTCAACTTCTTCAAGTCAGGGGTTTTTTGTTTTGGATTTCAATTCCATTTACTATGTAGATTTGAGTACATAGAACAAGCTCGATAATATTCATTGAATTAA
>NW_012144966.1:20155396-20156346 GCF_000956105.1 Propithecus coquereli
TATGTCAGTTCTTAAAAATCTGGCAACTCCAAATTTTGATTTTGGCATTAGGTAGTTATAACTATACGGAACTGTAAAAACAATTATGAAACAAAACTATAAAAAACAACAGACAATGACATGAACCTCTTGAATATACATGCAGAATCTATTCTCTCATTTTCTCTACCATAAAATAACCACTTAAGTTTTCTTACAATTGTTCTACTGAACTATTTTTGTCCACATTTTACTTACACCCTCATAGCATTAGCATTTCTCACTGACAACTCCTTAAACTTTCCACATTTGGATACCTCATAACCACTTATAATCACTTCTCTGATCGATAATTTTGTAACTATCTCTAAAATTGTGATGTAGCTAATAATTTAACCCAAGACTTTCCTCTCTCCTCTTTTGACAATGTCCCTTTATGTCCTTTGCTTCTAGTCACCATGTTGTACATCTCCAGAATGTGTTCATTCTTTATAACTGAAACCTGGTACCCTTTGACCAATATCTTCCCATATCCCCCAGCCTCTGGCAACAACCATTCTACTCTCTACTTCTGTGATTTCCAATTTTTAGATTACACATATAAGTGAGATAATGCAGCATTTGTCTTATTGTGTCTGGTTTATTTCACTTAATATAATTTCCTCCAGTCTCGTTCATGTTGTAGCAAATGGCCAGATTTCTTTATTTTTTAAGGCTGAATAATGTCTTGTCATATACACATACTGCATTTTCTTTATCCAGTCATCCACTGATGCACACTTACATTTTTCCATATCTTTGCTATTGTGAATAATGCTGCAGTACATATGGAAGGACAAATATCTTATAGAGATAATGATTTTCTTTTTTTTCTTTTTTTTAATTTCAGCATATTATGAGTGTACAAATGTTTAGGTTATATATATTGTCTTTATCCCACCCGAATCAGAGCTTCAAGCGTGTCCGTCCCC
>NW_012144966.1:20156396-20158305 GCF_000956105.1 Propithecus coquereli
TGGAAAATGATGGAATGCATGTATGGAAGAAAACTACAATAAACAGGATAAACTACAAGGTAAAGGAAAGATACTTACCTAATTCGCATTATAAGAACCACCATTTTTCACCGAAGTGACTAGAATTCATTAGAGACAATTGTTTAAAATAAAATTCCCTAGCATGCACCAGGATCCAGCTATTTACATTATCAGTTTTTTCCCCTTTGTTATCATATCTTTCCCATCAGCATAGAAAAGTGCTGTCACTTCTCTTATATATGAAAAAAAGGAAAGAAACCATACTTGACTTTACTTTCCCTTCCAGCTATTGTCTTATTTGTCTTTCTTTGGACAGTAAAGCTCCTCGAAAGAATCATCCATATATGCAATTCCAATTTCCCTTCTTCTATAGTTTCCTAAACCTACTCCAATAATACATTTGCCCCTACTCTTATTAAGGTCACTAATGACCTGTATGTTTCAAAATCCAATTGCCAATTCTCATTCCACGTCCTATTTGAGCTATGAGGAGCATTTGATCTAGTTGATCTCTTCCTCTTTCCTGAAATGTTTTCTTTACTTAGCTTCCAGGGCACCATAATATATGGCTTGGTTTTGTTTTTCCCTACTAATTCATTTCTTCTTGATTTTCTTTTTTAGTATTCTCATCTCTAAAAATTCTCAGAACAAAAACACCTTGAATGTCTCCTTCTTTTTCTATGTTAGTCTCTTGATGATCTAATGCAATTTTGTGTCTCTAAACATAATCTATATGATGAAAACGTCCAAATATATACAGCAGTACTTTAGTATTAACTTTTAATCATAAATTGATATGTACGATTACCTACGGGATATGTCCACTTAATGTAGGTAGAATCTTAAACTTAATAGTCTTAACTTACTCAGAGTTTATGTAATGACATCTCGTGCAGAAACAGGCCTGATATTCCCTATCACAATAAATGGCAATTCCAGTTTTTCAGCTATTCATGGTAAAATCTCTGGTGACACAGTCTTGATTCTTTTACCTTTGACAAGTTCAGACACAGACATTCCAAATTTCCATTTTTGATTCATGACTAATTAGCTGAATCGTTTTGTCTCCACTGATCAACTGAAGAAAATGCTTTGACTGAATTTTCATTAAGTTTCTCTCCTTTCCCCAGACGATAAACATGCCTCCTATTAAAAAATAGCAGTTGCTATTAGAACTAAAAATGAATAATTAGAAGTTTCTCTATTCGTAATATAAACTAGAGCTCCAAGAGAGGCTAATAAAAATCTGCTTTAGACTTCGGTCACATTTAAAAAGTTGTAAATTGTAATTTAGTTTTTCAAAATCTTATTCATGAAACAAACTGTTCCAATAGCTCCTATCATTAATTAAAAACGTCAATGAATTATTTTTTGATGTTTGGTTCCCTTCTCCAAATCATTCAATCAGCTTGTTCTTTCACTTGTACACTTATGTAATTGTTTTAGTTAAAAGCCAAGGGTTTATACTTCAGACAATTAAATGACATAAAGACAAATTGCACTAAGCAGACATTCATGGTAATTGAAACAGTGTCATTTGCAGCACGTCCAGACTGTTGCAGAAGTTTGAGCTCTTGGTGCACAACCTATTCTTCACCCTTTGTAGAAAAATTGCTTGGCTCCTTGGAAGATACTGTGTTCTCTATACTATCTTGTGATTTTCATTTTCCCTGAAAGCATGATGGATGCCTTATATGTAAATTCCCAGTCCTCCTAGTAAATGCAAGACATAGCCATTAATTAAAATGTGACCACTCCAGTCTATAAAGTATAGCTTCAACCAAACTGGCAGCTGTTACCTTTGCTTTATTTCTCTTGGTTTCAGAAGGTAACGAGAAATGTACTTAACCTTCTCCTCACCAGATCTGTCCAGTTTTATATCTCCTTT
>NW_012144966.1:20158355-20160498 GCF_000956105.1 Propithecus coquereli
AACTCTTTCTTAATCTTGTTGCCCTTCCGTGGCCTTTAATGGGCACTATTTTCGCTTGGTGAAGAATTCGTGTGCTAAGGAGCATGTCTCTCATCTATCCTAATCTTTACACTGCCTTTTGTGAACTCTTGCTATGAATTCAGCAAAGTCCCTGTGTTCCTCCGCGGGATCTCCCTCCGTTCACTTTTTCTGACCCAGTCACTGGCGGACTCCTGCCATGCATTCAGAAAGGGCCCTTGCACTTTGGGGAATTTCTCTCAATTTTCCTGTACTACCTCCAGCCTTTGGTGAGCTATCGCTGTCCATTCAGAGAGGGCCCCCGTACCTTGAGGAATTTCCCTTAGCTCTTCTCATCTGTCTCCAGCTTTCAATGAGGGACTGTTTCACTCTTGCAAAATATAACCAGTTATACCTCAGGTTGCTTCTCCCACAGTTCCTACCCTGCCCCAAACTGCCAGCTCCTGACACTCAGTTTATAAAAACTTAAGTTCCTAAGTGTTTTTTGTAGAGAAAATGGCCAAAAATTTTCAAAGAACTAAACACCGAAATATTTATACAGAAGAATACATATTTACCAAGTTTGCAAAGTACATCTTATGTACTTAGCAAACTTATATATAAGAATATATGCATAACGTATAAGCCCTATGCGCTTACTGGCCTCTGCTTATGATGTGCTCATTTTTTGCACTTAGTGAAGACCCCTTAGGACAGAACTGGCAAGTGAATTACCGTGATTGTTGTTCCTTAAAATTGTAATTGGTCAGGCTAATTTCAAAAACACGGCCTTTAAAAGTTTGTTGAAAGTTACACTGGTTACTCCTTACCCCAATTTATATAGTGTTGGCTCATCCTTGTGCCATACTCAAAATTGTTAGCAACTGTGAACTTATTACCTAAAATTTACTTCAGTCAAGTTTCTTTGCATCCTCAGATCGCTGATATATTTTATTAGATTTCTTCATTGTTATTGTGGGAATGATGCTGTCTTGTAAATTTCTACATTCTGATTAGAATGGAAAGCCAAATGGTATGAGTTTTACCTTCTGCAATTTTTTCTTTACAGAATCAGTGCTTGAGGGAGGTGGATATAATTATTTTAAACGTCCATCTACTATAAAACTAAATGCCCCCCCAAAATTCCCGTATTTTTGATGCATAATGAAATTATATATGCTGGTCCTAGAATACAGCAAATGAGAACAATCTTGGATGAATCCAAGATTAGAGAAATATAAAATTAACAGTTTAATTTATTTGAGCTGTAATGAGTAATCTGTTGCTGGCCTTTTTCCCATTTTAAATTCAGTGGCTCTTAACTTAATAAAATGAAATAAAACTTGGGCTTTTTATCTGTCTTTGGGGCTTTTCTGTTATAGTCCATCAATGAAACAATACTATCCTACCTAGGTGTAATGACATTCTCTACTCCTACTTTTAAAACACCAATTGATAGTAATGTCCTATCATAGCATATCATTAAAACTAATTATTAAAGTAAAAGAATCTCCAAAAAATGAATTAGAGATACCTGAGGTATTTTTTTTATGGTAAAGAAGCAGTGCATTTACAATTCAGTAGATTAGTAAGGTTCTACTTAGTCTTTACATTTTTACAAGACAAAATGTAAGCCTTATTAAAAATATACACCTAAAATCCATTAAAAGTCATTGTACATTGCCCTCACACTGATTTTGCTGATATAATTATTATCTTACCTTTATACTCTTACTCTACTAGAGAGAGAAAAGATTTTTAAAAATAATTTCCAGTTACATCAGTATAATAAATATTTTTACTGTGATTAAAGGAGGTCATTGATTTTACATTTACACTCAAAATGATTTTCTTATTTAAAAGATGATTGCCACTTTCCACCAATGGCATTGCTTATTGAAGTGACGATATCTGAATTTTGAACTTAAAGCCAATTGTATTATGAGAAGATCAGTCTAATGATATAAATTTATTTTTCTTAGATAGATGGAAAACATCTAAGTTGTTCAGAAACTTGCTGGTGCTTTAGGGATTATTTAATTCAATGTTTCTCAAACTTTTGGTTTTAGGATCCCTATACACTATTAAAGTTATTAAGAACCCTCAGGGATGGGCACAGCAGCTCACACTTGTAATCTCAGCCCTT
>NW_012144966.1:20171738-20173226 GCF_000956105.1 Propithecus coquereli
AGCCAAAGCTTTTCTTCCTGTGTTATTGCTATGGTTAGAGTGTTTGTCACCTCTGAAACTCATGTTGAAATTTTTTTAAAAAATATAGCTTATTTTCAGGTCTATGATGTTGAAATTTAATTGTAACAGTATTGGGATGTGGGGCCTTTAAGAGGTGATTGGGCCAAAGGGGCTCTACACTCATGGGTGGATTTAATGCTTTAATAAGAGGGAGTGGGCTCTTTCTCTTTATCCTCCTACCTTCTGCCCTGTGCTGGGGCAGTAAGAAGGTTCTCTCCAGAGATGTCAGCACCTTGAACTTGGACTTCCCCAGCCTCCAGAACTGTAAGCCAATACACTTCTGTTTGTTATAAACTACAAGAATTCTGTTATAGCATCACAAAATAGACTAAAACACTTGTCACAAGCAATTTGGTGTGCTACCCTTTCTTAGAAGCCTACATTTATTCCCACTCATTATGTTACAGGACAAATCCCATATTATTTAGCATTATTGTAAAGACAATATCATAATGTTTCAGAATTTTCTTTATGATAAATTTCTTTGAGAGATGGTTGCGGGGAGAGGTGGAATAGGATGGGGAAAACAAGATAGAGTATGGGAATATCCCTACCGAATATTGATAGGATTATTCCCATCAGAAAAAGAGATGAGAATATATTGACTCTCTTTAAAATTCAGTAGCTTGTGAGTGCACCTTCTGGAAAAATGTTTTGATTTTAAGTAAACAAAAATCTGTTTTTGTAAATATTGATTAACAAAAACCATAACCTTGGGCTGGGTTCAGCGGCAAACACCTGTAATACCAGCACTTTGGGAGGCTGAGGCAGGAACCCAGGAGTGCAAGACAAGCCTGAGCAACATAGCAAGACACTGTTTCTGCAAAAAATATAAAAATTAGCCAGGCGTGGTGGCAAGTGCCTGTAGTCCAGCCACTCAGGAGGCTGAGGTGGGAGGATTGTTTGAGCCCAGGAATTTGAGGTTATAATGAGCTATGATGATGCCACAGCGCTCTAGTCTGGGCAACAGAGGGAGATGCTGTCTCAAAAAAATATAGATCTGTATATAAATGTATAGAACCTTAACTTAACCCTAACTGAGTAGTAGGGGAAAATAAACCCAATTCTCAGGTAGAAACCGTGAGGGAAATGGGCTATTTCAAACATTTCTATTTCTGACTGGTAAATGTGAAGGGTGCTGCAGCATTAAAGGTCTGAGTTAATCATCAATGGCTTATTTAGAAAATACTTTAAGGTATAACTTCATTTTCTATGACATTTTTGAAGTGTGGTACCCAAAGAAGAGGCTTAAGAACAATCAAATCATTGTCTAGGAAGGGCCATCATATTATACTTCTTTTAACCATAACACTCTCAGTGAGAATTCTGTTGCTGCAGCAGTTTCTGCTTTGGAGGCAAGATAGGAGGTTAAAGCAATGTGCAATTATGAGGTTTTTTCCTTTCCCACTTTAGTCCATAATTACCTCT
>NW_012144966.1:20174445-20176708 GCF_000956105.1 Propithecus coquereli
TATCATTATTTTGAAATATGTTTCTGTCTTTGTGTATGTTTCTTTTGTTTTCATTATGAAAGACTAAATATTGTTAGAATGGCCTTGAAGCAATGGTCGTTTGTATCTTGTGGGAACAGGCCTTTAGAGACTACAAGTGAATCAAACTGCAATGCAGGGAGAAACAATTTCCTAATCTCATATATAGTTCCGTATTTCCAAGGGCAATCAGATAAAACATTTGTGACCTTCCATCTTTATTTTAAAAAATGAACCATGATTGAAACATTTATATAAAATACATTCTTTAGAAAAGACCTTGCTGATAACAGGGTTTTAAAAGATGGATGCTCAGAATAAAAACTATTTTGACCTTCAATTCCAACTTTACAATGCCTTTGAAAGGAAATCTTTGAAATTTCAATAAAAACTTTCAAAACTACATTGAACATATAACATGTTGCCTGGGTGTATTATTTTATTACAATAACACTCTTAGATAGAAATTATGCATGTTCAATATCAGCAGTTACTATTCAGTAAAACAAGAGTGACCAAGGACAAGGAAGGCAAAGAGCCAAACTTTAAGGATGTAGTAAAGCACATCTTCAGCTTTGTGCCGTCGGTGGCAGAGCTGCAGTCCACTGGGAAATGATAGAGGGAGAAGAAAATCCATCTGGGGCAGGCAGCAATCAGAAAGGAACGAGACTCTTGCAGAATAAAGGCTTTGGGCAAATTTCAGGTCTATAATAGACAAATACGCACCATACTATAAAATAAAATGAAATTTTAATGTGTATTCAGAATGAAAGAAACTGTGGTCAGGTTTTTCAACATAGCCCACCTTTGAAATAGTCTTAAATATATGAATAAAAACATAAAGCATGTTTATAAAAAAACATATCATTAACTGCATTATTAAACAAATGCCCTTAGACTCGGGAAAGCCTAACACTGCTAGTATTTCTCAAGCTTTTCTTTCAAGAATCGGACAGCTACTTAATAATATTATACATCAACTATGACCAACTGTATCTTGAAGGCCAAGATAGCCACTCAGGATGAACGGTTGTACAGGTTTTAAGTTTTTAATTTTGGCTGTCAAGTAAAGCCAATATCAATCTTCTACTGCTTTACCGATAGTTTACTGGACTACGCCAATTGAAAGCAGGCCAATTTTGTGACTGCTATGACAGTCATGTAAGGAAATCATCAAACTCATAGTCTCCACTGAGGGAATGTAGTTGTAATACAGCAATGACCAAGCAAACATACCTTGCTGAAGGATTGAGAATATAATACAGACCTAGATCTTTTTGAGATAGTTCAGACTTCTGGCTGAAAAGCTATCTTTTTGTCTTTACAAGTTCCTTGAAATTCCGATTGCCAACAAAGCCCTGTCCATTGGGTTACTAGCATGAGTACCTCTTTTGTACA
The DNA here is from genome assembly GCF_000956105.1 of Propithecus coquereli. Taxonomy (NCBI): domain Eukaryota; kingdom Metazoa; phylum Chordata; class Mammalia; order Primates; family Indriidae; genus Propithecus; species Propithecus coquereli. Next base: position 20,175,862 of record NW_012144966.1, read on the forward strand.
GACTCCAAGATTAACATTATTTTTACTTTTTTTTCAATCCCAATACTGTTTTAGAATCATTTTAACACTTAAGGACTACAGTCTTCTTCACTAATATTTTATAATCTTGCCTAACCTCTGTCTTCCACAGTGCACAGAATATATAACAAAAAATTCTCAGTGCTTAAATTATGAAATAATTAAAAGATAATATGAAAATCCAATCATCTTCTGGTTTATAAAACTTTTACATAAACTATTTCCTTTGCTCTGCATAACATCTTCGTGATGTTAGTAGAGAGATCATTAATTGTTCAACACAACAGGGCTAGAAACATTAAGGATATACAAGGAAAATATGCAACATCACAATTCAAATACAGAGCTGGTGTCTCCAAATCTAAATCCACTATTTTCCCCCACATGCCACAGTTCATAAAGCAATATACATTACAATACATAGTTAAATGTATGTATTTAAAACTTAACAAGGGAAGACTTCCATTTGGTAAACTGTTTCCTGCTTCCCTTCTTTTTACTTTCTGACAAGTTTCATAGTGAACACAAATTAGATTTCACTGAAGCTGGTTTGATGATGTCAAAGAAACCCATTACGTATTTTGGGCACATTTTTGTTCAACTCCACTAATGTTTAGATAACTGGAGGCACAGGGAAAAGAGAATGCATTCCATGAGCACTAAACTAGTAGTGCAGTAAAAATTAGAAAATTATCAACTTTTGAATTGTAACATACATACCCACCCAATCAGCTTGAAGAAAATATAATAGTTTTAGGAACAAATTTCTTCACAGTTGTAGAAAAGTCATATTACTTGCATTAATAACGAACCTTTTAAATTTGCTTAC
>NW_012144966.1:20180158-20182388 GCF_000956105.1 Propithecus coquereli
AAAGTGCTGGTAAATAAAATGGATTTTAGATTTCATTATATTTTACAATGCAATATTGTTTAAGTGATTTTAATTTTATCTTATGATTCTGTAAAGTTATTTTTAGTTAACAAGTAAAAATGATATATATTGATGGTTATAACAATATTTTAATGTATATGCTTTGGGAATGGATAAATCAAGCTATTTAATATATACATAACCTCACATATTTATCACTTTTTTGTGGTGAGACCACAATCTACTTTCTTAGCAATTTTCAAATATGCAATATGTTGTTACTAAATACAGTCACCATAACACACAATAGATCTCTTGAATTTATTCCTTCTAACTGAAATTTTGTGTCTTTTGACCTATATGTCCCCAATCCTTCCAACTCCCAGCCTCTGATAAGCACCATTTTGCTCTCTGTTTCTGCGAGTTTGATTTTCTCAAAATCCACATATAGGTTACATAATGTGGTATTTGTCTTTTTGTGCCTGTCTTGTTTCAATTACCATAATATCTTCCAGATTCATACATATTGTCACAAATGACAGGATTTTCTTCTCTTTAAAGGTTGAATAATATTCCATTAGGTATATGCCACATTTTCTTTATCTAGTCATCTCTAGCTGGACACTTAGGTTGTTTTCATATCTTGGCTATTGTGAATAATACTTCAATAAGCATGAGAGTGCAGATATCTCTTTTATACACTGGTTTTTATATCCTCTGGATATATATCTAGTAATAGGAATACTGGATCACATGGTAGTTCTAGTTTTAATTTTTTGAGGAATCTCCAAACTCTTTTCCATAATTACTGTACCAATTAACATTTTCACCAACAGTGTACAAGAGGTCCCTTCTTCCTACACTCTTACTAACACTTGCTATCTTTTGTCTTTTTGATACTAGCCATTCTAACATATGTGGAGTACTATCTCATTGTAGTTTTAATTTTCATTTCTTAATGATTAGTGATGTAAAACATTTTTTCATATACCTGTTGGCCAATTTTATGTCTTTTTTTGACAACTACCTATTTTTTGCCCATTTTTAATTGTGTTATTTTCTTACCATTCAATTGTTTGACCTTTTGCTATATTTTTGGATCTCATCCCTTTATCAGATGTATGTTTTACAAATATATTCTCCCATCCATAGGCTGTCTCTTCATTCTGTTGATGTTTCCTTTGTTGTGAAAAGGCTTTTTATTTTGATGCAATCCCATTTCTCTATTGCTTTTGTTGCCTGTACTTTTGGGATCATATCCAAAAAAATCATTACACAGCTCAGTGTCAAGAAACTTTATCCCTATGTATCTTGTACTAATTTTATAGTTTTAGGTCTTATAATTGAGGCTTTAATATGTTTTACATTAATTCTTGTTTGGTGTGAGATGAGGATCTAATATTCTTTGGCATGTGGATATCCAGTTTTCCCAGTGTCATTTATGGAAGAGTCTGCTCTTTCCCATTGTACGTTCTTGGCATTTTTGTCAAAAACATATTGACCATAAATATGTGGATATATTTCATGGCTCTCCATTCTGTTCTATTTGTCTATGTGTGTGCTTTTATGCCATGCTGTTTTGATTGCTATAAATTTGTACTAGATTTCAAATTCAAGTAGCATGTTGCTTTCAGCTTTGTTCCTTTTGCTTGACTGCTTTGGCTATTTTTTGTGGTTCCATATGAGTTTTAAGATTTTTTTTTCATTTCTGTGAGAAATATAATTGAAATTTTGACAGATATTGCATTGAATCTGTAGATCACTTTGGGTAGTATAAATATTTTAACAATGTTAATTATGTCAATCCATGAACACAGAATACATAAATTTCTTTGTGTGTTCAATTCTTTCATCAATATTTTATAGTTTTCAGTGTACAGATCTTTCACTTCCTTGATTAAAGTTATTCCTAAGAATTTTATGTTTTATAGTTATTGTAAATGGTATTATTTTTTTGATTTCTCTGGATAGTTTATTGTTAGTGTATAAAAATTATACCGAATTTTGGATGTTGATGTTGTATCTTACAAATTGACTAAATTTGTGTATTAATTCTAACAATTTTCTAATGAAGTCTTTGGAGCGCTCTCTCTATAAGAACATGTCCTCTGTAAACACAGACAATTTCACTTCTTCCCTTAAGATTAGATTTTTTCTTTCTATAGTCTAATTTCTATGGCTAGGACTTTCAGTAATATGTTGAATAGATATAGTAAGAATGGGCATCCTT
>NW_012144966.1:20186143-20187897 GCF_000956105.1 Propithecus coquereli
TTTAGAAAAGTGGTTTGGACATAAGGTACTATTTGTGTCTTTAGATGTGTATATCTATACATATAGTAGTCTCCCCTCTTATTCAGTTTTCCTTTCCAAGATTTCAGTTACCCATGATCAACTGTGGCCTGAAAATATTAAATGGAGAATTCCAGAAGTAAACAATTCATAAGTTCTAAATTGCTTGCTGCTCTGAGAAGAGTGATGAAATTTCGCACTGTCCCAATCCATCCTGCTCAGGATACGAATCATCCCTTTGTCCAGGGTCTCCATTCTGTATATACCACTCACCCACCAGTCACTAAGTAGCCATCTAAGACATCAGATTGAGTGCCATGGTATCACAGTGCTTGTGTCCAAGTGTCCTTCATTTTAATAGTGACCCCAAAGCACAAGAGTAGTGATGCTAGCAATCAGGATATGCCAAAGAGAAGACATAAAGTGCTTCCTTTCAGTGAAAATGTGAACTTGGTGTTTTTTGACTAAGGCTTGGTACTATCTGCAGTTTGGGGCATCTATTGGGAGTCCTGAAATGTATCTCCCAGGAATAAGAGGAGACTACTTTATATATATGTAAAGACACAAATAATGCCTTATGTCCAATCCACTTTCCCAGAATGGAATATCTATAGTAAATATTCTAAGCTAAGATTTAAGAAAAATATATCAATTTTATTAATATAGTCACTAATTGAAAATAAGGTAACCCTCTTGTTATGTTGGTTCAAACTGGAAGAATTAATCACTTAAATAAAACTTAGTTTCTTTATTGTGTTTACTATGTTCTTATTTGAGTGATCAGAACCAAAAATATGAATGAGGCGAACAAGTTGTTCTATCCTGAAAGATAGATGAGACTTCAGGTGTTAGTTCTAGAATTAGAAGGTTTTGGTCTGCAAGGCCTTTGGCGATGCTGTACAGAAACCATTGAGAGTGATAAATAATTCTGAGCTGGAAAATTTCTTAAAAATATCTGGAAAATAGGAAAGTTGGAGAAAAGCTCTTAATCTAGGGACGAGTTGGATGTGACCTTAAGGAAGAGGAAGTGTTAGTCTGTGTTTGGGTAGGAGGACCACATCATTTTTATCTATCTACTTATCTACCTATTCATCCATCCATCAATCAGTATCCTCGAGGCATCATTCAAGTTACAGAATGTGGACAGAGAAAAAAGCCGTGTTAACAGGTTTTATTTTAAATTCAGGACCAGAAATCCCAAGTGGCCCTTAGCATTTGACTAGGCATTCTAATACTTTCTTTATTCAGCTTACTCTCCCACTTTTAGAGAGGACTTTTTTTCCCCATGATGTTTCTTCTTTCTTTAAATGTGCTCTACTCCTTGCCTGTCTTAAGATTTAGCTGGTGGATTTGTTTATTTGTATATTGAGGATATAGAGGTAATTAGACAATGAACTTCCACATTTTCCTATCTTCAAAGTTTATTGGCATGTCTATGTTTGTTCACAACACTAACTTCCTCCTCCTGGAATGAGGCCCATGCTGCTGCCTGAGGACAAGCTCGCAGGTACACTAGGTTCCACTTCTTTCTTCCCATGCATTGACTTTGTACTTGCAATTGCCCAATGTCTCCTGTGTTATAATTTTTTTTTCTTTTTTTACTGAAATATCCCTACCAGGATATAAACAGGCCCAATATTGCCCAATCTAAAACAAGAGGACCTCAGAATGTCCCTTCTATTTCAACTACTCTTTCCCTCTCTGCTCCCTTTAAAATAAAACTCTCGTGAGTGGTT
>NW_012144966.1:20187947-20189273 GCF_000956105.1 Propithecus coquereli
CACCTAAACACTTTCCTCATTGTTTTAGAATGTATTCTGATCAATGTTGCTAGCTTTGTAAGGCATAATGAAATATATCTCATTTTGCTTTGCATGAAAGCAAAATATTACTTTTTATTGAAGGATAATTTAATGGAGCAGAAGAATTTCTCTCAATAAAAGAAAACTATGTCTCAAAGTTTTCTGTCATATGCTGCTTGGTATTTTCAGATTGGTTTGCTAGCTCTGCATGTATTAGTTTCTGCAGTAGCTATCAGGGAAGAAATAGCAGTGTTGGCAATTTATAAATCCACTAAAGGAAAGGAACCAGATTTCATCCTATGTTGTATTATAAAATTCTTCCACAATATTACATAAAATGCAAATCTTACCAATAAAGACCACTGAATGTATTTATTTAAAGTGATTTTTTCCCTTATAGGAAATGGGTATATAGAATCAATAGGAGAACAACAGATAAGAAAATAAAAAACAAAGGAGTAGACTGAATAGGCAAATAATCATAAAAACAATTTTACCCCTATTTTCTCAAGAGTTCTTTGTGACCTTCAGTAACTATTTAAATGTGGGGTCATCTTAAAATTGAAGCAATGCCAAAGAGAGTGCCTCCAGGAGAAAGGGCTTACATTGTTGAATTAATCAATTTTTCAGGTTCTGACTGAAAACACAGTCCTCAAAACACAGTCTTAAAAACACAGAAATATTGCCTACCCACAGACTGAGAATGAAACCTGCTCTTAGGTGTGAGGTTCAATTAACTAAGATCCCAGAGACTAGTATATAAACCTCAAAGTGAAATTTATTAATTTTCAGTGAAGAAGTATGACTTTTATTCTTATTGGGATGGTTGAATTGCCATTATTAGCACACAGATCTGAATAGAACAAAAAATTAGAGTAGCATATGTATTTCCTGTCATAGCTAGAGAAAGTCTTCCCCTGTCTTAGAAAGCTTTGCCAAAGGGAGCAGCATTATTAAAACGTGCTTGCTTGCCTGAGCTCTCCATACATATTTGTGACTTTTGCTTGCCCTCTTTTGTTTTTGTTCATTTAAGCTCTTAACTGCCTTAGACCAAAAATGACACTCTCACAGTACATAGGCTGGAACTAGTCACACGGTCCCCACAAAACTTCAAGACTTGGAAGAATCAGAGAGCATGTAGACACCAATGAGCATCAGCCATTCATGCCATACCTACATTTTGCCTTTCAGCCAGTGGCTACAAATTGCAATAATTATTTATTTCCTAGGACTTTAAATTCATACACTATTAAAAATCAACACAGACTTGGTTTTTACCATTACTAAAAGTAGCTAGCTGATTAC
>NW_012144966.1:20193464-20195449 GCF_000956105.1 Propithecus coquereli
CTCTGACTGTTTGTTTTCAGAAAATCTGTCTGTGAGTTCACTGATACATTTTTCTGCTTAATGAATGCTGCTGTTGATACTCTCTATTAATTTTAAAAATTTATTTATTGCATTTTTCACATCTAAAATTTGTTTAATGTTTAAAAAATGATTTTAATTTTTTCAATTTATAGTTTTGGTCATTTATTGTTTTCCTTATTTCGTTAAATTGTTATTCTGTATTTTTACTAAGTCATTAAGATTCCTTAAAACAATGATTTTGGATTCTTTGTAAGGCTGTTTGTATATATCCATTTGTTTTGGATCAGCTACTGGCAGATTATTGTGTTATTTTGGTGGTGTCATGTCTCCTTGGTTTTTCATGTTTTTTATTGCCTTACATTGAGAGCTGCTCATTTTGGGGATAAGTCACCTCTTGTAGACTTTATGGGCTAATTTTGCTGTGGAAAGACTCCTTCCTATGTGGGGGTTGTCTGAGGATGCTTGCTGGGTGATGGGCAGTGTTTTTTTGCACTGCTGAGGGTGTCACCTCTATAGTCTCTGTGCATTTCTGTCAGCTGAGGTCAGTATTGATGAAGATTGCCACGATCCTCAGTGGACAACACTGTAGATGTCCACAGTGGCCGTGAGGGTTGTTGGAGCCTTTGGTGATGATGACTGCTAAAGTTCTCCTAATCTATTCTCACACTAGGAAAGTTGCATCTGAGGGAATCTTTCTTGGCACAAGGTCTGACTTAGAGGCCTGCTTGCAGTAGCAATGAAACCGATGTGTGATAAGAGGCACCTGTGAAGTTGCCAGGGAACTGAGGCTTAAAGCACAAACATATGTTGAGGGACTATGTGGGATTCAGGGCAATAGTGACACTAGAACCTGGGGCACAAGCACACCCAGTACCACACTGGTAACAGAATGCAAGGCACAGATGCTTGTGAAGCAGAGAAAGATAGCACAGGTATGTGCAGAGTTCCAGTGGCTCTTCAGTCAGGGTAGGGCCTCGCTCTCTATGGAAGCTGAGTTAATGCCTGGGGTACTGGCACTCCCAGTGCTGCACTGGTCACAGTATGCAAGTGCAGATGCTTGTGAAGTAGCAGGGGAGCCAAGAACAGGAGCACAGGTGAGCAGAGAATTAGAGAAGCTCTGGGGTTGGGGCAGGGCTTAGCTCTCTGTGGCCTGTCAGTCAGTGCTCAGGGCATGAGCATGTGCAGCAAGAGATTGGTTCTCAGTCCATGGTGCAAACTGATTGCTATAGCATTAGCTCTGATGTCTGTGATGTGGGTGGGCCCACTGTAGCCACAGAGCCAAATCTGGACTATGGGTACTTGCACAGCATCCACGGCTCTGCGGTCAGGGCACACACAAGGTTGGGAGAAGGTGGCTCCTTTCCCAGTGTGGCTAAACTGTGGCCACTTCTTGGTGTGGGGGAGTGAGCTGTGTGCAGACGTATCGCCCTCTCTATGGAGTGAGGCATATAATCTAAAACCCTTGATTCTTTTGGTAAATGTATATATGTGTATGTATACTTGTATATCAACCACAGATGTTTAACTTTAGTGTAACATGGCACATATAAACATTCAAAAACCCTTTATTTCCCCCTACAATTAAAAACCACCTCTGTCCTAGGACTGTACCTATGTAGCTATTAAAATTATCAAAATGGAATAAAACCAGAATATGAAAATTACTTTTCCTCTTAAGTCTCTGTAAAGTGAGTTAACACTTATTGAAATATTTTAATTTTTGAATATACAATGACAAAATCAAAAGATGGAAAAGGGTTTCATTCAAAGTACAATCATTTTCTAGATGATTTATAAAAACAGAATTAATTTAAAAAATTCTTTTTACCTGGAATGTTATTATGGTACATTATCTTATGGAAAAAAGGATATTTATATTACTTAGACTGCCAAGGAAGTCAGAATTTTATATCACATCATAAAGCTCATTTTCTAAGGCACTTGCTAGGTAAGGTGGCTGACAT
>NW_012144966.1:20202224-20203511 GCF_000956105.1 Propithecus coquereli
GTTGGTAGGGAAGATAAAGTGCATAAAATCATTTGATATATATAAAATATCCTTCAAATTTTAAAGTACTCAGCAAATTTTGAGAAATCAAAGAATTGTGATATTACCGCAAATATTTTTTTCCTCATTTTTAGCACATGCACACACAAATACAAGATAGGAAAGAGATTAATGACACCACAGACGCACAGAAAAAAAATTGTAGTTAAAAGTTTGCATACTATAAGCTATTTTACTATATTTACCACCCTGTCTGCTAAGCAAATAATAAAGAAAATGGAGAGATAAAAAGCAAAGAAGATAATTTCAATATCCAACAAAACTAGGAAGCAGCCACCATCTCAAACTGTAAACAAACCAAACTAGCTTTTTAATACACTGCTATTTTAACAAATCAAGGGCCGATGCTGAGTTAAAATGCATTTTTCTGCAGGTTGCATACATACAGTGCTCAGAGTGTTCCGTAAGTATTAATAGATAAAAAACAAAAACATTTTGAAGGTAGAAGCAAATAAATTGCTGTTCTGTATGGGGTTGTAGACTGGATACTGGACCCCTGTATTTGCTAAACTTCTCAATTTAACTGGGGTGGCAGGGTATAAAGGAAGTAGGAGGAATGGAGTAGCTATCCACTCTGCTGCTGCTAACTGTCGTCCGCTGAAGAAAAAAGTGTTAAGACCCTACATACAGGACTTTTGACAGAGAAGCTATGTTGTCAACTAGAAAGACAGCTAGCTAGCCTGAAGCAGAGTCAAAGCTCCAGGGCAAACTGTGCTGAGGGAATGCACTGAAATAATAGGCATAATCCTATTAGCTCCTTGCTCAAGCTTCTGACCTTGGCCCTTTCTCTAAACATGTATTGGATAAAAGCCATACAAGAAAGCATGATCACCACACAAAAATAACTAATGATAATAAAGCAACCACAATGTAACTATATCATACATAATGCAAAGATTTAAAAGAGAAAAAAAGCATATGATATAAAAGAAGAGGAAAGAATGCACATTAAAAAATTGTCTCATAAAACAGAGTGATTATACAATATAACAAAGCAGTGAATAAATATTTGCTCCAGAGCTCAAAGAAATTTTAAAAAATGACCTTTCAAATAAAAGTTAGAAGTCTAAAAATGAAATTCAGAGGCTCAAAGAAAATGTCATAAAATGCCATGTTTAGCATTCTTTTAAAAGAAGATGGTATAATGCTAATAAAAATATTAATATCTAATAAATTTAGCCAAAAGAGAACAGTAAAGTGTGAAAATATTTAATAGCTGATATCCAA
>NW_012144966.1:20214741-20217314 GCF_000956105.1 Propithecus coquereli
GAGTTCGAGACCAGCCTGAGCAAGAGCGAGACCCCGTCTCTACTAAAAATAGAAAGAAATTATCTGGACAACTAAAAATATATATATAGAAAAAACTAGCCGGGCACGGTGGCGCATGCCTATAGTCCCAGCTACTCGGGAGGCTGAGGCAGGAGGATCGCCTGAGCCCAGGAGTTTGAGGTTGCTGTGAGCTAGGCTGAAGCCACGGCACTCCAGCCAGGGCAACAGAGTGAGACTCTGTCTCCAAACAAAAAAAACATTTCTTTGTTATCTGGATATCACCCTAAAAAAAAAAAAAAGTAAGAGAAAACATTCCTTTGTACTGATTCCAAGTGTTTAGACAAAGCTTTATTTCTTTAACTAATTACAAATCAAAGAATCATTGAACCAACCTGTAACTTGTTAAGTCCTCATTTTGAGATGTCCCACCTTTTGAGGTTAAACCAATATATAGTTTCTAGGTATTGATTTATAATTTTGCCCCAAATTTCTGTCTAAAATGTATAAACCAAGCTGTAATGTGACCAACTCAAGACCATTTACTCAAGGCTTTTTTGGTATGGCTCCCCGACTCACATTCAGCTCAGAATAAACTTTTTAAAATTATTTTACAGAGTTTGGGACTTTTTCCACTAGCACGTGAACATTTATTTTTTGAATTCATTTTTGAGTGTTGCATTAACCATGATGCCTTACACCTTAATGTTTGTGTTGACATACAGATTATATTTTACTTCTTGTCTTTCCGGTGTAATCTTAAATTATCTTCCCTCCCTCTCTTTATGGTTATTCCTCCTCAGTTTTAGGTTATTTTCCTCTCTCTTATGCCATTTATATCTCTAGTCTTTTTCTGCTAACTTCTTTTTTTTTTTTTTTTGTAAATAATTCATTTTCTTAACCAGTTTATACTCCTTTCCTGGTGTGACTTCTGTTTTATTAATGACAGTTGTGCAATGTAATTCTGATGTTCTCTGTTATTTTAAGGTGAACTTAACCTCTAGAACACATTTCTCTTACGAGGTTGAGCACATATTATGAAATATGTAAGTAAAGTCTTAGGTGTGGTAGAAAAGCTTTACTATTTTTTACCGAATTCTTCGATATATAAAATAAGTCTAAGTAAAAAATAATATAGAAGGAGGTAATCCAACATTCCGAGAGGGTTTTTAGATTTTGAAAGGGCCAACTGGTAAGTGCAAAGGATAGTAATAAAAGTACATCAAGGTCTTTTGCCTCAGGAAATGTGTATAGATGGAATGCCTCAGGTGGAAGGCTACATATATTTTACAATAAGGCTCAAAAAGAGGCCCTGTGTGTGAGCGCCGTTGAGATTTGGACGTAGGTAGAGAAAGAAGGCAGGATGTCAGAAACAAACTTTTAACCATAGTTTAGAGGCAAATACAGCAAGATCGAGAGCTTGTGATAGAAAAATTTACTTTCTTAAATGTGACTTCTTGTGAAGAAAAATGGAAAAATACGTGAGAAGTTCCTGTGTGGGAGATGCCAGAATTAGATACAGGCTACAGAAAGGAAGAAATTCTAAAATTGTGTATTTAGGTCATATAACTGAAGAAAGCAGTATTTTGGAGTCTTGAATTAGAAATTGAGTATTCGGGTTATTCCCCCAAACACAATGGTGTGGTTCATACACAGTGTGAAATGCCTAGAAAATTGCTAATGAAAGATGAACAGAAGGATGTTTTACAAAAAAAAAAAAAAAAAAAAAAAGAACTAACATAATTGAACTCAGTATGCTTAAACATTTCCTAGATATGTAACCATGTAAAAAAACTGAGAAACCCGAAGCCATGTCTTTGTATTTATTTCTATTCACAATTTAGTCAAAATAGAGCAGTCGCAAAGTTACTTTGAGGTTAATTAAATTGAGAATATTCTCTGTAAAACCATGAATACATATATCAGTATAAACATATATATGCAAGGTGTATAACATCTAAATATATACTATTTATTTTGATGTGATAATTTTGGCTAGTGAAAGAGCAAGCTCACAGGATTGATAAAAAAACCAAACTATTAATGAGCATATTTTGATCCTAACAGAAGAAAGATAATGCTTTTTAAAAGACTTTTCAGTGTTTCTGAGTCCTTTTCCTGATAAATCTTGACTCAAGCTTAGAATTTTTATAATATGTAACATTTAGCATGTTAACTCTTTTGAACTCAATTGAGATCACAAGATCTTTATAATAATTCAACAGATATCTGAGGATTCCTCCATTTAAATAACTGTATATATTATATTTCAGGGTTATATATTTACGTAATATGAGCTTTGAACATGGGATTGAAATATTTGTGTAACCACATGAGTGACTATAGAAAAGATGCTAATAACACAGCAGATGAAAGATCAAAGAGATTTAAAAGCATAATACCTGACTAAAAAATTGCAAAGTGTATTAAAGATCAAGACAAAGTTTTATTATAATCGCAGTTGAATTTCCAGTCTCCAGGACTATAACTATTATGAAGTGGACACTCAATAAAAATGTGTTAATTGGAAAAAAAGAAAAAACATATGAATAATATAAATAGGCCAGAACTGTAGG
>NW_012144966.1:20217364-20220379 GCF_000956105.1 Propithecus coquereli
AGGATGATTTTACAGTTTAGTGAATTGGTCTTTAAGTGTTTTAAAATGTTCTTCCCTGTCTCTTATAATACTTTTTGCCTTCAATTCTACTTTTTCTGACATCTGTATAACTGAAGTTTTTAATTTATGGTTTCAATGGTAATTTATTCTCATCTATTTACTACCAAATTTTTGTGTTTTTATATTTAACCCGAATCCCTTGTGTTAAAATATGTCCTAGGCCAACAGACAAAATGGACTCCCAGTGAACAACTGAAGTGCTCAAAGTTAAAACAGAATCAGTTAGCTGGGTGAGGGAGTGTTCACATATTCTGTGTCCTCAGAAAGATACTGTAAGAGCATCACAGGACCTCCCTATTTACAATCATGCCAAACCATTTTCTGTTTTGGTGCCTAGAGAGACTGCAGTTGGAAACTCCGGAACTCACTATCAACAGACCACTTGACAACAACTGTCCAACCACTTGGAACCAGCCAATTAAGAGAGACTGGTGATTTGGGGCTTAATGACCACCTATAACGACTCTACTCCTCACTCTTCTGACTCCCTTCCCCTGCTCTGCAGTTTTTGCTTTTATAATCTCTAACTCTCCAACACATCCCTCGGGGCACAGTTTCATTTCACACCGAAGGCTGTATCTCTCCAATCTACAGATTACTTTTAGAAAATAAAGTTCTCCTTTTGCCTCTATAGATCTCATTAGTGTTTAGTTAACACTTATAACAAGCACATAGCTAATTTTTATTCATTCATCTTTTTCTTTAATCGGTATTCAGTCCACTTACATTTAATGTAATTTGTGATATTAATATATTGATCTCTAACATCCTACTATTTGTTTCCTATTTGTCCCAAGTGGCTTATGTCTCTTTACTCTTCTTTCACATCTTCTTTTAGAATAATCCATACTTTTTATTATTCAATTTTTACCTAGTATAATTATTTTATTAGTTAATTTGAAGATTATCAAGTGCATTCTTAATTTGAGTCTAATATAAATTCCTGCTTTTATTATTTCTTAGACAATACTGAAACCTTAGAATGCTTCAACTATACTACCTCCTGCCTCATTCTGTTACATGTGTGCAATTTAATTCTGCATATATTTAAAATTGTACAAGTCATTCTATTTGCATACATATTTTCAACAATTCTGGCTGCATATTTTCTGATCGTCTTCCAATATTCAAAGATTGTATAATGTAATATTCTACATGGAGAATATACAATAAGCCAACTTTCCACCTAACATAGGCTCCTTAAAATTTGTTTTTCATTATTAATAGTTGGGATGTCAAAAATGTAGGAGTTCACCTTAGGTGAACTAAATTCGGACCTTTTTCCTAAGGCAATGACCAGCACCTATACTAAATAGACATAAAAGGGCAACTGGCAAGGCCCAAGGACAGATAATGAAAGACCTCAAGGCTATTGCTTTCACTTAACCTCGTTCTTTTGTTTATCTTGTTATCATTGTCTCACTGTACTAGGACTCTGCTGGTTGGTTGATCTATTAATGAAGGCCATGGGAGGAATTCTATTTCTTCTAATTATGTCTTTCTGATAAATATTCCAAAATCCCTGTGACCTTCTCTCTGAGAATTCCTTCTTTTAAAACTTTCTCTGACTTCAAAACTGTGTTTCTTTTTTTTTTTCCTCTCTCTCTACCTGAAGGAATAGATAGCTAGCTGATCATAATTTCACTGTTTGAATCTGTGGATGAAAACTGCAGGTACCTATTATCTTTGCAACAACCAAAAATTACAACAGTCCCCTCTACATGATAGGGACCTAGGACATGTTAGCTATATCTAATTGAATGAAATATTTTCAGGCAATATCACTTCCTGGGTTCAAAACCGAATTTGATTTATGGGAAAATTTTAATATTACTAACAAATATAATAGTTAATGTTTAAAGAGTCCTTAGTTACAATATACCAAGCAGTAGTGTTATTATTTGCACTATATAATTCAAAATATTTGGGTATTCAAAGGATCAATAATTTTCCCAAATTCACTTTAATAGTAAAATGTAGTCAGAATTTGAATCAGGCATTATGACTCCAAAGTCAGTACTCTTAACCACCACTATTAAAAGTCTTCCATTAAGAAAATATTACAGAAATGTTTCAGGTTGTATTTACCCACACAAGCCATTTCGGAAGAAAAAGTAAACCGAAAAAAAAAACAATTAAAAAAAATGTAAATGAAATTTAACAATCAATTGATTAAATTCAACTCTATTTGTAAGTGATTTGCATATGGATATAAATTAAATGTTAACTTATGTCATTTACATGTATATTTTTTCTTTTTAAAAATATATAAGTAAAATTAAAGTATATATTTAAGAGAATGTTACAAATTAGAATAGCCTAGTAACTAATTAGCACTTGTTTCTTTCTAAATCTATTCTTATCTTTCTTCCTTACCTTTACTGCAAGATCTATATTTGTTAAAATATTAAGTACATATTTGAACTACTAAAATGATTATTAATATTATATATATGTCTAAACTAAAATAAAATCCTAAGTCCCCTGCCAACTGAATGAACCCCCTCTTGGCTGGGGTGACCGTAGAAAAACCTTAAACATGAGTTCCTAGCCATGAAGGGAAGGGAGGTTGGACATGCTGCCTCCTTACGCCCTCTCCCTCTTAAGAGTTTAGATACAATCGACCAGAATTAGTGTTAAAACAGAGACCATAAGACTGGCGAAAAGGACTCTGTGACAATAAAATACTAAATTATTAACAGGACCTAAGGCCATGCAAGGCAATGGTTAAATCACACCTACAGGCCATCAATTTGCTTAACAGAACACTGAGTCAGTATATCCTGGCTTGCTCTATGATTAATAGGTTTTTCTATCTTAAAACATTTCTTTGGGCCGGGCGCTGTGGCTCATGCCTGTAATCCTAGCACTCTGGGAGGCCGAGGCAGGTGGATCGCTCAAGATCAGGAGTTCGAGACCAGCCTGAGCAAGAGCGAGACCCCGTCTCTACTAAAA
>NW_012144966.1:20222864-20229512 GCF_000956105.1 Propithecus coquereli
TATTATGAAGTGGACACTCAATAAAAATGTGTTAATTGGAAAAAAAGAAAAAACATATGAATAATATAAATAGGCCAGAACTGTAGGGTGAATCAAATATTTGATTGAATTATATGAAATTACAGATAACTAACTGCATTGACCTATAAATAAAATATTCATATATGGTTCAGCTTATAGAAATAGCATATGCAAATAAGATGCCCGAGCTTCAGTTAAGAAACATATGTAATCTATGAAATTGTTGATCAATGAACTTGAATTTTTCTCATTTTATTCATAACCCAGAGTCTATCAATATAAACATATATCATAGCAAATTAAAAGTTTCTTATTTTCTTTTTTTAGAAACTAGCAAAAAAATCCATTGAAAATCACATGAGACTATGTGCCTATTTACCGTGAAACGTGACTGTGGTCATGGTTGCTAAACTAGATCCATTAAGTGTTATAGCTGAATAAAAACAAGAGCATCGATTAGTTTACATAAAATATATAAATAAATATTACAGTATTCTATTAATAATTATTATTGTTAGACTAGCATGGATAGAACTAGGTCAACTAAAATGCACATGAGCGACTTTCAATGTACAAGATAGTTTAATATTCTGTGGAATTGTGACATTACAGCAGCATCTCATTTTTACTTCAAAAATCTGATAATTCAGAGTACTTTACTGGATACTAGCTCTGGATTTAAGTGTATGCATTGTACTTCTGAATTATGTTCTTTAACTTTCCCTAATAGAGTCATGTGCTTTAGTAACACAAAAATTACCATAAAGAATATGGCTGATAACAAAGCTGTTGTATTAGCACAAAATAATAACTTTAAGCCTCTATTGCTAGATTTTAGACTTCTTCAGTGGAAGGACTATGTATCACAGAGGTAAGGGAAAACTTCTTGAGAGTTTTCTGGCACAAAGGAGATATTCATTAAAAACTAGAAAATCTTGAGAGAGTAGAGACAGAGAATATTTTTAGGTAATGATCAGTGGGAATGCTTTGGGAAGGATTTCTAAATCCAAGTTCTTAGAGATCTTCTTAGTTAATAGCAAACAAAAGAGAAAAAAACAAACAAAAAACCTGTATATACTCGAATATCAGTTAAAATTGATTTGAACCAAAAAGGAAAAAAAAAGAAGAAAAAAACCTAATGATAACTTAAAAAATAGAGGTTGGGGTAGATAATCAATTGTTTGTCCAAACATTTTTCATATTTCTGCTTCACCATATTTGATACATCAGTCATACCCATGCTCATGGTCATAAAATGATTTCTTCCTATCTGGCACCGAATTTACATTTTGGGCAGGAAGAAGTGGGAAGAGCAAAAACACACAGGGAAAAGGCCCATACCATAAGCCTGTTCCTCTAAATCAGGTACACAAAATACCTTCCAGAAATACCACAAATCAGACATTGTTTAAATATCTTTAGAAATATAATGAGTTACAAAGACCCTCTGGTCCAGTCAGTGAGGAAGGAAAATAAGATTAAAAATGTGAGATTTGGTGATCTATTTCTCTAATATTGAGAATGGGTTGATTGATATGATAATCGTATTCTGGGTAATCATGTTTTTAAATAACTATTCAAAATACAAGATAATTTCCTACATTGTTCAACTTAAAATTCCTAATTTTATTATTATCTGTATGATTATATGACAGCAGGAACGTCATATATTTTCCCTGAGTCTTAATCTCCTGACTAATAAAATGGGAAAGGTGATTATGAGGGGAAATAATTTGACTTCTGTATAGCTCATAGTTTTTTTGTAATAATCGAATCCATTTATACATTTAAAATTATAAAGATTTATTCTTAAAAACACAAAGCATTCAGAATCTTGGGAAATCATGTATTAAACATGTACATGATTCTGAAAGTTCAAAATATCCTTTGAAAATCATGTAGATTATTTACCTTGTTTTTATTATGCAGGAAATAGCATCTCACCAAACATTTTGATATTATTTTATGAATATTTTTCTTATTTAGCTTATTTCTGAAACAAGATTATTTTTCAGTACCACTATGTTGATTGCAGCTTTTTTGTTAATTAGACATCAGTGTATAACATTCAAATAATTTGTTTAGGTCATCAGTCTTTTTCCTGATGTTTTGAGGCCAATTTTTATAGCAAACACAATGGATATTGACAAAAATAAACAGAAGCCCAACACGTGTAGATAGATCAAACATTAATCACCATGGTTGTTTCATTCTCGGGGACAGTAGCAAGAATCATGTGAATACGCTAGAAACAACTCTTGGAATATTTGTTTATTGACTCTTTAAGTCCTTTTAATCTGTTTTTGCATTTACTGTTAAAAATTTGCCAATGTTTAAGATCCTAAGATAACAGAGTAAAAAATTTTAAGAAAACAAATAAATCCACGTTTTATACATGCATTTTTCAAATTAAGATTAGGTTTCAAATTTAAAAAGTAAAGTTTTGGGAAAATATAAATTTTATTTTCAACTTCTGCTATTTTACCTTCTGTGACTATCATATATGTTCTCCTTTAACCAAAATAAAATCCCTAATTAATGTTTATAAAAGAATATAATGTGAAGAAGTGCGACACTTTACATAAAAGTCTAGTTCTTGATATTTTTTTAATGTTTCATGCATATTCTTCAGAATTTGACAAATTATATTTTCTTCCTATAAAATGCATATAATCAAAACATTTTGGATATTATTTTAATTCAACAACTCTCAGATCTTTCAAAATTCATGCTCTCCCTAAAGCTTCATGGATTCCAGAAGTTCTTTATCCTTCATACGGAATCACAGATAAACAAAAGGTTTCACCTGAGTGAACATCCTAGCATCAGTTTTGTACCTTCAAATAAGTTTTGCCTCAGAAACAAATTTTTCTGACAGCTTATTCGGAAACAGCTGAAATGAGTATGACTCCATTCTGTTGATATCTAGGCATACATTCATTCATTCTTTCCAAGGATTTTAATCAAGTGTTTACTATGTATTAAAACAAATGTGAAAAGTTTGTAAGAAATCAATTAGATATTACTTCAAGCCATTAAATTCAGGGATATCATGACAAAAATCCTCATAATCAAAACCATCAGAAATTTAATGAGCACCTGAACATGACTACACATATTATTATAGTGGCTAGAATATAAGTTGGAGTGGTTTTTGTTCACAATAATAGATATACATATATAGGATATTAGCTATAAGAGCATCTCAGCAGTAAGAAAGATGATGTCAGTTGAATTTTATTTTTTGTTTAGAGTTTAACTAAAGCTTGAAATTAAATCAAGATTTCAAGACTTTTATTCCTAATAAATAGGGGAAAAGTTTCTACAAATATCTTGCGAATGGAAGTAGTCATGTGGGTTCGTGTAGTTCTATCATTAACTCATTTCTTTCCCCCAGAGGGTTGAATACAAATTTATTTCTTATTCGAAGTCCAACATACATGTTTCTATGTATGACACAGAAAGCAAGCTCTTTCCCTTTTAAATCGTCAATATTCTCAACATGTAGCCCTGTATGTTTGTAATGAAGAGAAAGGAAGATTATAGAAAATTGCACAGGATATTCTGTGATCAGGCCTGAAAGTTCATGTGTCACTTTTGCCCATATTCATTAGAACAGAGCTGAGTCTCTTAAATGTAAGGGGGGCCGAAAGTGTGATTTAACTGTATGCCTAGGATGGATGGGAGAATCATAATCCTTGCCACAATTTAAGTAATGTAATTACACTATGGTCAGAAAATATGTTGGTACAATACTAATTCCTTGAAAAATTTAAGATATACAGTCCATTTTTGTAAATATTTTCTGTGTGTATTTGAAAATAATGTATATTTCCCAATTACTGGATACAAGGTTCTATATATATTAACTAAATCAAAGTTGTTGGTTTTATTATTCAAATTTTTTGCATACTATTGGTTTTTCTCACCTACCTACCTTCCTTACCTACTTTTTTTTTTTTGAGACAGAGTTTTGAAATAAATCCATGCCTGGGTAGAGTGCAGTGACATCATCATAGTTCAGTGCAACCTCAAACTCCTGGGCTCAAGAGATCCTCCTGCCTCGTCTCCTGACTAGCTGGGACTACAGGTGCACACCACTGTGCCTAGCTAACTTTTATACTTTTAGTAGAGACGGATCTCGCTCTTGCTCAGGCTGGTCTCAGAGTCCTGAGCTTAAGCGATCCTCCTTCCCTGGCCTCTCAGAGTGCTAGGATTACAGGCAAGAGCCACCGCGCCCAGCCTACCTCAAGTATTAATGACTAAAAGATAACTTATTAGAAATTTCCCACAGTGTTGGTGGATTTGTCAATTTCTCTTTGTAGTTCTTTTTATTTGTATGGTATTTATTTTGAGAATGATATTAAACAATATAAATTTACAAACGTAATATCCTGTTATTTTATAATGTTCCCTTCACCGGTAGTATTTTTTCCTTTAAAGGATAATTTTGTCTAATGTTAATTATGGCTATATTATTTTCTTTTGGTTCAATGTGCCTGGTTCTCCTTTTGAAACTTTGATGAGATATATTTTGAACTTTCTCACTCTGTTCTCCTTGTGTCTTCAACTGTTTTGTGGGTTTTTTGGCAGAATTTTTCAGCTGATTTTAATTCACACTGTTAATTTTCTGCACTTGACTTTTACAAGCCTATACTTTAGTTTTAGAAAAAAAACAACAATTTTCAATATTTCAGAAGCACTTGGCATAACAATTCCTCTTGGCATAGCAACTCCTCTATGCTTGAATTTGTAAAATAAGCTTAATGTAACAACTATTATTCAAGAGAGCTTGTTGGGCATAAGGGAAACATCAAATCATTTACATTAAATTCATAAGAAATCAATATTATTTTAAACTACGAGATTAAATTTTTAAGTATGATTATATTTTGTTTTCAATTACTGAAAAGATCAGGGGTATTTCCATAAGCCCTGTATAAGCTATCTTCTATACTTATGTGTATCATCTATGTTTTTACTAAATTCTGTTATTAGTGTTTGTTTCCCCTGAATTTCTTTCTTCATCTAAATTTGTGGTTCTTATTTTAACACTTATTTATACACGTAAAATTTGCATGATATCTGTGAAGGTCTCTTTGTTAGAATTTTGCAGAATAGGTATTTTCAGTTGTAGTTAGCACTAATAGCATTTTTTTTTTTTCAAAAGGATGTCAACATGACAGAGAATAATTAGTCTTCTTAGATGTGTAGGTCAAATTTACAAAGAATGAATTTATTAAACCTACATTTTTCTCATAAGAGGAAAACTCATCAGCCTTCTCTGCCAGGTGCAATCAGTTACAACTTCACTTCTAATTCCATGTCTCCAGTTGCTACTCAGTTATTCCTGTAGCCATGTAGAATATCTTCTTTGCTTAATTTCTACCTCTTAGATGAAAATGTACAAGTTTCTCTCAAGGGGAAAAAATTGCAGAGTTGTTAAGAAAATTTGATACTAATAGATAACAATAAGAATAAAATATTTTCAAGACACTGGAGCTGGAAGAGTAAAGCCTAAACTTGCAAAGAGATGCCCATATAGGAAATTATTTAAAAACTGAGGTGGTGCTGCCATCCTAGCTCAAATAAATGATTTTAAGTTTGGTCTACACTCTTGTGAATCCCAGGCGAACCTTCAAGGATATGTTGAGCTGGCGAGTGGGATCCTGGGCACCTTCCAGTAGCTGCTATCTTTGGGGTGCATGATTGGTATGTTTCTGTCAGAAATATATTTCATTAAATATTTATTGACACACTGTTCAAAATAAGATATCTAAAAGTTATGGAGAAATACTCATGATGAGATAATATGTTTTGTTTGTGAAAATAAACATCTCTTTTCCTAATTAAAAAATAAGGCAAATGAATAAAATATCCAGTTGCTTTGATGTTTTCCACATTCCAGGGGAGTGCTGTATATTCTACTATGATTATATTTTTTTCCAGTTCTTTCGTTGCTTTAGCACAAGTTCCGTGAAATAATGTTGTTCCATTTTTTAGAATGATCGTGAAGAAAATGAGGAAGTGATATGCATCCATTAATTACCTTGTAAAGAAAAAACTATGGTAATTTGGCCTTTTGCTTTATCCTGTTATTGTTAAAATCATAGCCTTTATTAACTTATAAACTCAATAAAACTGATCTGCAAATGAAAGACTAGATGCACTGGGATCTCATAAAATACTGCTTAAGACTGTGAGTAGGCCAGGTGCAGTGCCTCGTGCCCCTAATCTCAG
Source organism: Propithecus coquereli (assembly GCF_000956105.1). Lineage (NCBI taxonomy): Eukaryota > Metazoa > Chordata > Mammalia > Primates > Indriidae > Propithecus > Propithecus coquereli. The sequence continues at coordinate 20,229,126 of NW_012144966.1, forward strand.
CATTTTGGAAGGCTGAGGCCAAAGGATCGCTTGAGGCCAGGAGTTCAAGACTAGTCTGGGCAATATAGAGAGACCTTGTCTCTACAAAAATAATGATAATAAAAGAAATTAGCCAGGCGTGATGGAGTGCACCTGTCATTGTCCTAGCTACTTGGGAGGCTGAGGCAGGAGTTTCGCTTGAGCCCAGGTGCTTGAGATTGAGTTTACAGTGAGCTATGATCATGCCACTGCACTCTACTCCAGCCTGGGCAACAGAGTGAGAGACTATGTTTCTAAAATAAATAAACAAATAAATAAATAATAAGGAGATATAAGGAGTGAATGGGAAGAGAAACACAGGAAGCACCTTTTTCCTTAATAAGAGCTGACCAGTACATAAATCTTCTT
>NW_012144966.1:20230813-20236121 GCF_000956105.1 Propithecus coquereli
TCAATAAAATGTTATCATTAATACTTTGAATAAAAGTAACATTTCTATGAGAGTATGAGGTACAGTGCTTCATTGCTTCTGAAATGCTTTAATACTCATTGACACTGACATTTGAATATCTATTGTAGATCTGGGTCAGTTTATTTATTGATTTCAAAGTAACAGATACATATCTGATAGGATAAATAAATTTTAGGGATCTAGTGCACAGCATGGTGATTATAGTTAATAATACTGTGTCATATACTTGAAATTTGCTAAGAGAGTTGATCATAAGTGTTCTTACCACACACACAAAAAAAATGATAACTGTGAGAGGTGATGGACATATTAAATAACTTGATTGTAATAATCATTTCAAAGTGTACATATATAAAATCATTACATTGTGCACCTTAAATATATACAATTTTATTTCTCAAACTTACCTCAGTAAAGCTGAGAAGAAAATAACATAAATACAGAAAACTGCACACATTTTAAGTGTATATGTGGTGAATTTTTGCAGAGTGAACTCATACATGCAATCAGCATCCACATCAGGAAGCAGATCACTACCAGCATTTCAGAAGTTCCTGGCATGCTTTGGATGAGGAAGACAGGAAGGGTCATAGAAGCCTGCATGAAGATGATGTTTGAGCTCAATGTTCAAGGAAAGCTAGAATTTTAGGCAATGGAGATAAGACATGGCAGCAGGGCCATTCTAGCCATAGATAATTAAATGAGCAAACTCATGCATATGCATCACAGGAACAAAGAATAGCAACATCTGTGAAACTCTTCAGTACACAAAGGGTACTGTAAGCTAGAAAACTCAAAATTGATTTTTTAACTAATTTCTTGAGGGCTTTAAAGTTCATATCGTATTTTATCTGGTAGACAAAGGGAAATTATAAAGGATTTTAAAGTTGGGAAGTTACTTACTCTAGGATGACAAACCAGAAAAACTGCAAAGCGAATGGGCAAGAAACAAGATGTAGACAAGCCTAATACAAGGCTGTTACTCCTTGAAGTTCAGTCTCTAGATGCTCCTGTATATGGCAACCAATAGTACTAACCATGCATATTTTATGTTCAGAATCTATGAGTTGTTACAGCTCTTGAGAGAACTTGATCTGTCCTCTTCCTGTCTTTCCTAAACAAACACATGCAACTGTAAGGAATGTGTCTGTAGCTCGCCCCTTGCACAGCCCTTATCCACTCAGCTCTGCATAGAAGCAGATCATAAGTGTATTTTTGTATCCCCAAGAGGAATTTCCTAGTACATCATGCATGTGACTCACAAAATATTATAAATATGAACCTTAATGACCCCAAGATATTCCTTAAAAGTCCTCCATAGCACTGAAAGGCCTCACATGAAAAATTTTACCTATGAGAAATAGACAAACTAGACAATATAACTTGGAGATGCAAATACACATATATTTAGTTTCTCCTATGTGCTTTTCATTATTCTTCCATGGATAACACTATACTAAATTTAGATTACTATTCAATCCATAAGTAATTGATGATTTCGTTGGAAGAGAGATCCACATATATGAAACAGCTACATATGATGTGGAATTTTCAAACCCTTCAGTTGCTTTCACAGAAGCCTATAGAGTAAAATATATGTCTGTCAAGGTGGCTTAGAAATGCTATACGATAGAGCAGGGCCGCAAGTATTGGAGAGAATCATGGAGATCTTTTCAGATTTAAGAAAAACAGAAAAAGTCTTTCCACAGAAAAAGAAAAATTATTATATCGAGAGAATTATCCAATGTACACAAAAAATATAATAAAAACTATTCATCAGGAAAAAATATGGCATAAATGCTGATTTTGTAGGATAATATCTGAAACATATTCCTAGGAAAACAAAAAGACAGTCCAAGGGTTCTTCTGGAGAGAAGTTCTGGTTATCTTGTAATCATGTTGGTTCTACCATTTGAACAACAGCTGTCAGTACAGCTAAAAGGAAGACCTATAGAATTCTATTAGAGTGAACACGTTACCAGAAAACATATTTGGCTGTTATATTATTATTCCCCTTTTCATTTAGATACAAACATGATTGAATAATGCATAAGAAAGAGAATCAATAGAATTTGTTTTTTCTAACACAAAAAATTTGTATTTAGTTGTTGTGGCCTCTTGCAGTCTTAAAGCTACATAAAAGATACAGCCACTAACATGTCTCAAAGACTTGAAAGAGCTTATTAATGTCATGAATTTCAAAGCATCATGGAAGGCACATTATAAATTTCTTCTGTGTATGTCAAATATATATGCCCAACTAATAAAGGATTTGGTGACCCTTTGTCCCTGGTTCCTGGTGGGGGGTGGAGTGTGTAGGTTCTAGAACCTTGAAATTTTCCAGAGCTATAGGAAACTCTGTTTAATTTATAGTGGTTTATGCTAGGAAGGTGACTAACAGTGGGCTTCTTGATAGTTTATAGTAACAAGATGACTCAGGATGGGGTCTGGCCAATGCACAATGATGAACCACATGATTAGAGGGTCAGTGCTTTGGGTTATGTGATTTCAGCTTGACTTCTAGAGACAGAAAGAGGTGCTGGAGATAACATTCAACTGTTTGTCCAATGATTCAATCAACCAAGCCCATATAATCAAACCTCGGTAAAAGCTCTGAACATGGAGGTTTGGGTGAGCATCCCTGTCTAATATACTCTGCATTTATTCACACATTAATATGCCAGGACTTATCCTGACTCCACAGGGAGAAGACAATAGAATCTTTATGTATAGGACTCTCCCAGATTGTGCCCTATGTATTTCTTCTTATGGCTAATTTTAATTTGTATCCTTTTGCTATAATATAACTGTAATCATAAGCATAATGCTTTCCTAAGTTATGTGAGTCATCCCAGTGAATTATTGAACCTGAGTGTATTGTACAAATGTCCAAATTTGGAACCAGTTGGTTAGAAATGAGGATGGCCCAGGGAACCCCAAAACTTTCGGCTGGTGTCTGAAGTGAGGGCAGTCTTGTAGAGCTGTGGTCCCCAACCCCCAGGCTTTATACTGGTACAGATCAGTGGCCTGTTAGGAACCAGGCTGCACAGCAGGAGGTGAGAGGCGGGAGAACAAGCAAAGCTTCGTGTGTATTTACAGCTGCTCCCCATTGCTCGCCATCCCCCACCACAGGTCTGTAGAATAATTGTCTTCCATGAAATCAGTCCCTGGTGCCAAAAAGGTTGGGGACCACCATAATGTAGAGGACGTTGCCCTTAACCTGTGAGGCTTGGCCTCACAAGTAATTGGTATCGGAAATATTTGCAGGTATCGTTTAAAAACCTTTATAAAAGACATCCTTTCAGCAACTATTAATTTTACAATTCCTTCTTTTTTCTCTGACTCTCCCATCACCAAAAAGAAAAAAAGAAAAAGAATATTACCAATATAGAATCAGCCATTCAATCTTAGTGTTCTACATGGATATTTCTTGATTTGTTCTTCATGGCTTATATGAAGTATCTCAGACAAATAAAATGACAATTAATACACTCATTTTTTTTTAAGTGAAAACAAGCATCATTCACAGAGGGAACTCACTATTATTGCATAGGTCTGTTTGATAGTTAAACAAAACACAGAGGGTTCAATATTAACTCATATTAGGGAATTATGAGAAAAAAATATCAACCAGATTAGCTTTGGCTCAGATCACCAGTTCTTCATCAGGGAATCTAGAAAATGGTCCCAAGTCTAATTAAAACCATAAAAATCAATGCAAGCCTTTAACAGCTCTATCTGCACTACTGGACCCAAATGCAAGGCTAGAGTTAAGTTCAGTAAGTTAACTGACTTATATTTCATCTGTGATTCTCAATATTAAAATAGCATTTGAACACAGTTGTAACCAGCAATCATGTTTCCTCCTTCTCTCCACCTTCACGCTCCAATGATCAGAATCCCTTGACAATTTGCAAATTGATAGATGTTTTCTTGGACTGTTATTATTTTCTGATGGTATAAATGTGCTTCCTTGGCCCAAAATAGAATTAAACAACCTATGCAGGCAACGTAAAGACATAAGATTCAACTCTTCTGTGTAAAATAATGCAGATCAATTCGATCTACCTTTTTTCTGTAGATGCTATGAAATTTAAAACCACTAAGAAAAAAGTCATTAGAACACCAAGAACCTAAGTGTGCATAATTTGATTGAACTCTTTTGGAAAATATTGAACAGAAGTTCAAGAAATGAGTCATTTAAAGTATGCATTAAAAACAATACAAAACAATGAGATGGCATTAGGTCCAGCTGAGGTAGAGTTATTCAGAACATCCTGTGAAATCTTACTCATCGCTTTGATTTTAAATTTAGATTTGAAAAATACTTCAAGAACAGACTATATTTAGAGATATAGTAATATTCTCAAGGCCTGGGAACTAAATAGGCTTATTTAGCATTTATGTATATGGGAAGTGAAAAGGAATTTTATTACAAATAGGGGAAAGTTTGCTATTCTAAAAAAAATTAGAAGTTTTTTAAGTCAGTAAAATCATAAAAGAAACATCTTACAGTATTTATGAGCCCACTAAGTGATGTGCCAGCCAGCTTTCTATTGCTGCATAGAATATTCTGTTACTTTACCTAGAGATTTCTAGCTTATTCAAATGTATTGAGGTTGGGTGTGGTGGCTTGCAACTGTAATACCAGCACTTTGGGAGGCTGAAATGGGAGGATTGCTTGAGTCCAGGAGTTTGAGACCAGCCTGGACAACAGAGACAGACCTTGTCTCTATAAAAAAAATAAAGTAATTAAAAATAAAAAACATTAACCTGGTGTGGTTGTGTATATCTGTAGTCTTAGCTACTCAGGAGGCTGAGGCAGGAGGATTACTTGAGCCCACGAGTTTGAGGCTCAAGTGGGCTATGACTGTACCACTGTGCTCCAGCCCAGGCAACAGAGCGAGACTGTGTCTAAAAAATATTAACAAAAGAAATTGTAGAAGATGTAAACAGATGGAAAAATCTACCTTGCTCATGGATTGATAGAATCAATATCATTAAAATGTCCATACTACCTAAAGTCATCCATAGAATTAATGCAATCCCTATCAAAGTACCATAATCATTCTTTAAAGATCTAGAAGAAATAATTCTATGCTTTGTATGGAACCAGAGAAGACCTCGTATAGCCAAAGCAATCTTAAGTCAAAGGAACAAACTGGGAGGTATCAGTCTACCAGACTTCAAGCTATACTACAAGGCTATAGTAATTAAAACAGCATGGTACTGGCACAAGAACAGAGACATAGACCTTTGGAACAGGACTGAGAATCCAGAGATGAAA
>NW_012144966.1:20237341-20241867 GCF_000956105.1 Propithecus coquereli
TTTATTAATCCACTCATGTATTGATGGACACTTGGGTTGTTTCCACATCTTTGCAATTGTGAATTGTGCTGCTATAAACATTCGGGTGCAGGTGTCACACTCTTACATTACTGGTTGGACTGAAAATTCGTGCAACCCTGTGGAAAAGAATTTGGAGATACCTCAAAGAGATAAAAATAGAAATACCATTCAATCCAGCAATGACACTACTAGGCATCTACCCAAAAGAGCAAAAGACATTCTATAATAAAGACATCTGCACCTGAATGTTATGGCAGCACAATTCACTATTGCAAGGATGTGGAAACAACCCAAGTGCCCATCAATTCATGAGTGGATTATTAAAATTTGGTATATGTATGCAATGGAATACTACTCAATAATAAGAAACGACAGTAATCTAGCACCTCTTATATTTTCCTGGATAGACATTGAGCCCATTGTCCGAAGTGAGGTATCACAAGATCGGAAGAATGGGCTCCACATGTACTCGCCATCAAATTGGCACTGACTGATCAACATTATGGTGCTCACACAGTAGTAATATTCTTCAGGGATTAGGGGGTTGGGGAGGTAAACTCACAACTAATGGATGAGGTGAGCATTGTAGAGGGGAAGGGCATGCCTTTAATCCTCGTTTGTGAGACAAAGATGTAAAATGTAACCAAAATGTTTACATCCTCATAATATCCTGAAATAAAAAAAAAAAAAAAGACATGTAAAGAACAAAAAAATCCAAAATAAAAAAAATCATGAGAACAAAGGATTTTGGTGAAACAATTTTTAGTAAAATCAATGAAACAATTAAAAATCCTCCTTTCTAAAAAAAAAAAAAGAAGAATTTAATCAATTTTAAGCATAGCAAATTCAGATTTTTATTGCATACTTTCCTGCTTTTTAAGGTATTGATACTCGAAATGGGCAATGTCACTATAATTCTACTAACTGCCCATACCTACTATGCAGGAGCCTGGAGTGTATCCATGCTATAAATATTGGTTTTAGATTCCAAATATTTCTTTAATAAGTTTTAGTATATTCCTGGTTCTCATGGGTTTGGCATTATTAAAATGCAACACATTTGAAATTTTTAACAAATCAGAATTTTGTTGACTTGAAGGCTGTCATATTCTTTGTTCCTTAAGTGTAAAAAAAATTTATATCTAGATTTATGAACACCAATGAAAATACTCAGTCTAATTCATTCATTTTTCATTTCTGTATCATCTATTTTCTTCCAGTTACCTTTGTAAACACACCTGCCTTCAGCATTCATTTGCTTATAAACTGTAAAGAGTAAAACTTGAAACAATTTTGAAAAAAATATTAACATATGTACCTGTATAGACATATATTTTTAGGTCATTAAATATGAAATGTCCATTTTCTAATCAAAAGTTTAGTTTATTATATCTCAAACAAATTGCAATACAATTAATCAAAGTTTGTGCCTAAACTATCAACACAGTTTTGCCATCTTAACAGTAGCTTGCTTATGCCAGCAGCAAAGAAGCCTGGAGAGCAAGTGGCGATGAAATCACAAAAGGTGTTTTCCACAGCTTGTTGAGAATTGAATAGTCTGCCTTTCAAGAAGTGGTGGTCCAAAGCCTGGAAGAAGTGGTAGCCAGTTGGTGCAAGGTCTGGTGAATATGGTGGATGACAGAATTTCCAAGTCCAGCCTCTGTAATATGAAGAATGTTGTTTATTGTGACATGTGATCTTGCAACAGGATTGGCCTGTCTCTATTGACCAATCTCTTGGCTGCTTAATTGTAAGCATCCTCATCATTTCATCCAACTGGTGGCAGTAGAAATCCACTGTAATCGATTGACCAGGTTTCATGAAGCTGTAGTGGATAATATCAATGCTGGACCACCAAACAGACACCATTAACTTTTTTTGATGTATATTCTATTTTAGTCTGTGTTTTGGTGCTTCATCTTTATCCAACCATTGTGCCAAATGCTTGCAATTGTTAAACAGAATCCATTTTTCATAACACACAACAATATTGTGTAAATAAATGGTTCAACTTTATGTCGTGACAGCAGAGAAAGGCAAGCTTTGAGACAAATTCTCTTCTGTTGCTTATGTAATTCATGTGGTACCCATCTATCCAGCTTCTTTACCTTGCTGATTTGTTTCAAATGGTCCAATACTGCTGAAATAGTAATGTCAAACCTTACTACTCATTCATGCACAGGTTGAGATGGATTCTCTTCCACTATAGCTTTCAGTTCATCATTGTCCACCTGGATCTCAGGTCACCCACGTGGATCATTTTCAAGATTAAAATCACCAGAATGGAACTTCTCAAACCATCGGATGTACTATGCATTCAATAGCCACATCCTTCCCAAATACTCCATTGATATTTCAAGCTGTCTGTGCTGCATTGGTTCCATGACGGAATTCATATTCGAAAATAACACAAATTTTTGACTTATCCATGGTTTCACAAAAATTGCTCAAAAAAATTTGAATGCTATTCAGTAGCCAAAATGTGCGTTTGAAAGAATGAGGATGTACTGTCTCACACACACACACACACACACACACACACACACACGGCAACAAGAAATGTCGAAGTGAAATGTGAGAGATATTAATTGCCAAACTTAGTACTCTAAAAAAAATGGACATTCCATACTTAATAACCTAATATAATGAAAGCTGAATACTGGGAGTTACCATTAAAAACAGAAGATATACAGGCTGTACCCAAAGTCACCATACATGGGGAAAATGGGAAATTGTAGCTAAATGTACCTTTATTTACAAAATATTCATTGCAAAATTTTACGCAATTTTTCCTTTGTATGGAGACTTTTAGGAAACCCTATATTTTGATTCTGACAAGAAAAACTTCAAATACATTTCATAAACTACCTTTTAACTAATTTCTTTCCTCCTTCCCATAATATCCTCATCCTCAGTAACACAATTTTCTTAAATATGCCCTGTGCTGGCAAGTGTTGTAATCTCACCTAGGTGAAGTATTATTCTTTTTTGAAATTTGATATAGGATGACTCAGTCTGATGCGGGGCTGAACCCAAATGAATAAATCCTTGTAGCGGAGTCTTACTAGAATCAATACAGCCATGCCTGCTGAAGTTCAAACCTTATCACTGAGAATGCTTTGCAGTCAACAGACCCAGGAAAGCAAGTGAACAGCAGTAGGCACACAGTAACGCATACTTTAGAAAATAGTATGATGATTTAAAAATGATGATTCAAAAGGCAAACTTGGGAAGATATCAGATGTCATTTAGTATTATCACAAAGAAAGCACTATGATTGTGATAATAAATAACAGGCTCGTTGAATTTTGGGGCATCTCTGCTATAGTAAGATAAATACGGGAATTGAAGTCTGAGTCATTTTAACATTTATCAATTTTAGGTTCTAATTCGTACAGAAAACTTATAAAATTACTTTACAAATTTTTTAATTTGTTAAAGATTTTGTTTAACTCAATTTTAATGGGGAAACCAGGCAGATGATACAATCAGTTCAAAAGAGATGTCAAAAAGTGCAAATTTATACACAATAAAGAAAAGTTAAAGTGATGTACAAGGAGACATAAAAATGGCTTTTTCCATCCTGTAAAGGGAAAGTCAATTGAACCTTCACCAGAAATAATTTCTTTCCATGTCTACAGTTGAGAATTATTTTGCATTTCTGTGAGTTATTTGCATCATAAAGAGTATAAAAGAGACCAGTAGCAGAGAAAGGATAGAATCATCTATAAGAGTTTGTTCTAAACAATGCAATTTTCCACTATAGACATCTAGTCGTCTTTTCTTCCTTTTTGTTTTTCTTTTGCTTATTTCAATTTTCATAACACTCTCCCCTTTGTAATTAAAAAAATACTTAACGAAAGAGTATTCAGCACAAATTAAGGCTGGTTTCCTTAGGTTTGTCTTCATATTTACATAGGTAGAACAAGAAAGTTTATTTACCAGATGATTCTTCTTAATTTTACTTTGCTGGAAGTTTTCATAAGAACAACTTGAATTTGTAAAAAATTGAATTTGTAAAAATCTTGGATTCTAAGAATCCAAGTCCATGAAAATCTCTCCACCAGATATTACCTGGGATGCCTATGAATTTGGGACAATTTTTCTCCTTTCAAGTTTCCCCAAATACTCTGAGGTTCCTTGCCTGCTAGAAAGTGATTTTCCTTGCTACCTAAAACCTGAGATCCTGCAAGGTAAGCTAATTTTTATGAAAGGGATTTATAAGTATTGGCACCATAAATAGACCTTAGTTCTTTAAAGTAGCTTGCTTATCTGATTAAATGAGCATCATTCTCAAATGTGATATTTCAGGCAAAGCTTAGTTGCCTAATGAATTTTCCCATTATATTTTGATTATAAAAGACGATAGATTCTTAATGAGTCTGTGCAAATATATTGACATTGAAAGCAAGGAGACTCAAGGAAAATTTCTGATTTGGGAAAGGGATGATGCAATAAGACTTTTATTTTTTATTTTATTTTATTTATTTATTTTTTTGAGACAG
>NW_012144966.1:20252724-20256464 GCF_000956105.1 Propithecus coquereli
AGAATTCTTATAATTTCATGATTAGGTTTAAGTCTGTTATCCATCATGAGTTAATTTTTGTGGGTGGTGAGAGGTGTGGATCCTGTCTCAGTCTTCTGCATGTGGCTATCCCATTTCCCAGCACCATTTCCTGAATAGGGATTCTTTTCCCCAGTGGATGTTTTTATCTTCTTTTTCAAAGATCAGATGGCAGTATGAGGATGGTTTTATCTGGGTCCTCTGTTCTGATCCATTGGTCTATGTCTCTGACCACGCCATTTAGGTTATGATAGCCTACAAAGACCATATGATCCTCTCAATAGATGCAGAGAAAGCATTTGACAAAATTCAGCACCCTTTTATGATAAGAACACTTAAAAAAATAAGCATAGATGGGACTAACCCAAAAATTATTAAAGCCATATACAGCAAACCCACAGCCAATGTCATACTGAACAGGGAGAAATTGAAAGCATCCCTGCTTAGAACTGGAATCAGACAAGGCTGCCTGCTATTGTCACTTCTACTGAACCTAATACTGGAAATCCTAGCCAGAGCAATCAGACAAGAGAAGGAAATCAAAGGTATCCAAATGGGGGCTGAAGAGGTCAAACTATTGCTCTTTGCTGACGATATGATCCTACATCTAGAAAACCCCAAAGATTCTGCCAAGAGACTTCTGGAATTGATAAATAAATGCAGCAAAGTCTCAGGTTACAAAATCAATGAACACAAATCATTAGCATTTCAAACGCCAACAACAGTCAAGCTGACAACCAAATCAAAGACTCAATACCTTTCACAATAGCAACAACGGAAATAAAATACCCAGGAATATATTTAACTAAGGAGCTGAAAGATCTCTATAGGGAGAACTATGAAACACTGAGAAATGAAATTGCAAAGGATATAAACAGATGGGAAAATATAGCATTCTCATAGATTGGCAGAATCAACATTGTTAAAATGTCTATATTATCCAAAGTGATCTACAGATTCAATGCAATTCCCATTAAAATGCCAATGTTATTTTTTGCAGATCTAGAAAAAATAATTTTGTGCTTCATATGGAACCAGAAAAGACCTTGTAGAAACAAAGCAACCTTAAGCAAAAAGAATAAATCCAGAGGCATCAATTTATCACACTTAAGCTATACTACAAGAATACATATTTAATAATACCTACATCTAACTTGACTCAAGACAATTTTATTTGAATGCAATAGGCAGAACTGCCAACAGATTTATTAATGGAGTCATTTACTGTCTCTGCTCCTGGATAGCATATCACATGATTCACTGTACCTTTTCTAATGGCTATAATTATCTACCTGCTATTACTAGTTTACTTAAGAAGCACCCTGTTTAACACAATAAACTCAGAAATGGCTGGCAACACTGAAATACTAATTCAACAAAATGTGCTGATATAAATTTTTACATAAATGCATATTTTAGTCAATTATTTAGAAAGGTACATTTGGGTTATTTTGCTTATGAAAAATGCCCATCTTGTAAATTAATCGTTACAGCCAGTCCTTTCTGTCAAGCCAATCTTTTCTGGGAGTACTCACACCATTTTTTAAATTTAAATAGTTAGATTAATATTTATTTTAAAGACTATTACAAAATGCATCAGAAAATAAATAACAGAAAGTTTTTTGGAACATATTATTAAAAGCATTCAAGCCAAGATGAGATGATAAAAAATTAGATTGACCATAAAATCAAGCAATCTAGAACAATTTTAAGAAGACACTATTAATAATTATACCAGAAAATCTGATATAAAACAGAATTGTTCATGTTAATCTCAACCATATACTGATTTTATTTGTTTTATGACAAACTAAAAAAATAATAAAATAGCCAATGTACTAATGAGTACTAATTCTCATTACTTCATTTAAAACAATGCAATGTAATCAATTGCTAAATTTATGTATCAATTGAGAATTATGAGAAAAGAGGGAATTTTCCTTTTTTCATCATGTAAGAGGGAAAGTGTCAAACTGATCTAAAACTTTTGGTAATTTTAAATATGAATTATTGATAAAAATTAGACATAATTTCAACAATTTTATAAGACATAGTAAGTGAATGTTTTTATGTACTCAGTGAATAAATAAGTTATATACTATCGAACTAATCAGTACACTTAAACATATAATGTCATGTGTTTATTGTTAATAGGAAGTAAAAACATCAAAAACATTTAAAAGTTGAAATTTGATGCAAAATGGCACAAATTAGTGTAAAACATATTCAATGAACTCATTTAAATACTCTGATGAAACTTTGAAATATTTGATAAAGTAGGTTCTAATTCATATATCTACAGACACACACACACTGATACATGCATTTATTATTTTTTCAAACAGAATCTGAAAGAAATGATGGGAAATTTTGTCTATTGTTTGTATTTAATGAATTTTGGGAAGTTTAGTAGTCCTAGAAAATATTATAGTTTGAATTTAAACCATCAGCTATATTAACTTGCACTATATGGTTGTTAAAGGGAGATCTGGAGATTTGCCAGAAAATGATATATCCTAGAGATTAATTCTAAGAATACATATAATAATGTTTATATCTAAATGGATGTGTAAAGGGAAGAAGGTAGCTTTAGTATTCAAAGCTTCTTGCTAAAGCATTTGATGCTATCTGTGCTTCCCTATCTGTACTTACAGGTGCCTCCATTCTCTGTAAACAGTCAAGAGGATGAAAGAATTGAGAGAGTTAAACTATCCACTCTAACATATTGTTTCCAATGTTGGTGTTTCCTTGTGCTCAGAAAAATAGATAAGATACAGAAATTCACAAAGACTTTTGGAATGTTCATGGTGCCTTAATTATTTTAACAAATATTTATATAGCATTTATTATATGCCAGACATTGTTTTAAGCATTGTTAACATTATTAAAAATTTTAATCTCTATGTCAGCCCTATGAAATATTATCAATACCTCTATTTTACAGATGGTTGAATTAAGACATGGCAAAATTGAATGACTTGCCCAACCCATACGATGTGTCACACCAGGACAGGGATTTCCAGTCGGGCCATCCAGCCCCAGAGTCTGAAGTATTTGTTGATCATAGCACACTGTTGCCTTTGGTCAGTCTTTAAGGAGTGTCCTCCAGAACAAACATTTAAAATTGTCTTTTTGGTACCCACAGAGCTTTTTGCACTCTGGGCCAATGCATGACACCAAGTTCAGGATTGGTGAAAATCACACCTTTGTTTTTTAAATTAAGAGGAAGAAAATGAGAGATGGAAAAGAAAAATTTGTAGAATTGTGCCTTAGAGGCATAATCTCAGACAGATCAATAACAGGAAGAGTTCATACAGAAGTTAATGATATGGACACTTATTACTTCGAAAAGATCAGGCACCAAAAGTATTACTTGGAGTCTCTTCAAGTACTTTTTGGGGTACAAGTACTCCAGTTCAGAAAACTATGTAGTAATATTTAGTGGCAAATGGTAAGTCTGGAGAAATTCCTGAAAACAATTTGATATTTGATTCTTTAAGCAGCAGCTCTATTATGGCTTGTGTATTAATTCTGTTTTTAATTTCTAGTTACATAGAATTTTGAGTTAAAAATTTATCCTGTGTGTACTTTTTGGCTATGTTTTGCTTTTGATTAATTGTCATTTACCTTTTTGTTTCAGATGAAAAATTAAACATAGGAAAGTTCTCTCTAGTTCTATTATTAGTTTGTTAAAATGGGAGTGTTTACATTAATGAGTAAAA
>NW_012144966.1:20267753-20269463 GCF_000956105.1 Propithecus coquereli
CATACTACTTTGTAGTTAATGAAACTTATGGTTTCTTCATTTTTGGAATCAAATTTTAATTTTGTTTTATACTTTAGTCCAAGAGAGATATTTAGATTTTACTTTGGGTATCTGTGTATTTTGATAAAAGAATGTACTATATTCTTTTATCATCACTGATTTCAATATTCGTGCTAGTGATCCATTTAAGTTGACTTTAAAATTATCAACCTCCTTAATTTAGAGGACATTTATCTATCTTACACTTCATATATATATCTATACCAATATGACCAAAACATGAACCTGGCCACTAGGCAGAACTGCTGAATTACCAAGATTTCAAATTTAGGTATTTTACTCTGAACATGATTTTTCCACTGTATATGTTGATTGAAATTGATACAATGAATTCTGATTCATTTTGCAAATTCACCATGGTTAACTGAGAAATGCTGCATATGAACCTCAAATACTCCTTTGCTTGTATGGACTGAGATCAAACCTAAAAGTTGATTTTTTTTTTCTCTTAGTACCATATCACTAATCTTGGCCTTCTCAGTATTACCACTCCAAATGGTCAGAAGACTCACAGAAAGATAGACTTCAGGGAAAAACATTGAGGAGAACAGAATACATTTTTTAAAGATTTTATTTCATAATATTATAGGGATACAAATGTTTTGGTTACATATTAATAAATTGTTTTTGTACCATTCGAGTCAAAGTTATAAATGTGTCCATCACCCAGATAGTGTGCACTGTATCCATTAGGTGTGAATTTACCCATCTCCTCCTCCCCTCTCCCACCTGCTTGATTTCCAATGAGTATTATTTCCATTTGGGTACATAAGCGTGGATCGATTGGTCCCAATTTAAAGGTGAGTACATGTGGTGTTTGTTTTCCCATTCTGGTGATACTTCATTTAGAAAAATGGTCTCTAGTCTCTTCTAGGTTGTTACAAAAGACACTAGATCACCATTTCTTTTATGGCTGACTAGTACTCCATGGAATACATATACCATATTTTATTAATCCACTCATGTATTCATGGGCACTTGGGTTGTTTCTATATCTTTGCAATTGTGAATTATGCTGCTATAAACATTCAAGTTCAAGCATCTTTTCACAAAATGTCTTTTTTCCTTTGGATAAACACCCAGTAGTGGGATTGCTGGATCAAATGGTAGTTCTACTTTTAGTTCTTTTAGGTAACTCCATACTACTTTCCATCGAGGCTGTACTAGTTTGCAGTCCCACCAACAGTGTATGCGTGTTCCTGTCTCTCCACATCCATGCCAGCATTTGTTGTTTTGAGACTTTTTGCTAAAGGCCAGTCTCACTGGAGTTAAGTGATATCTCATTGTGGTTTTGATTCACATTTCCCTGATGATTAGAGATGTTCAGCATTTATTCATGTGTTCGTTGGCCATTAATCTATCTTCTTTGGAAAATTTTCTTTTCATGTCTTTTGCCCACTTTTTAATGGGGTTGTTTGATTTTTTTCTTGCTGATTTGCTTGAGTTCTTTGTAGATTATGGTTATCAGCCGTTTATTGGATGTATAGCATGCAAATATTTTCTGCCTCTCTGTAGGTTGTCTGTTTACTCCAATGATTGTTTTCTTGGCTGTGCAGAAGCTTTTTAATTTCATCAGGTCCCATTTATTTATTTTTGTTTTTGTTGTGATTGGTTTTGGAGTCTTCTTCATAAATTCTTTGCCTAGGTCAA
>NW_012144966.1:20269513-20271794 GCF_000956105.1 Propithecus coquereli
AATAAACATACAAAGTAATATGACTGTAAAGAATTTTGGCTCTTTTATAAGGGAGAAATTTTGATTTTCTTAAATAAAAAAAGGCTTGATAAAGTCAACATAAAGAATAAAAAATGATTCTGCTAAAACAGAGAATCTAGGCAGGTTGTATAGAAAAAAGAATACTCCTTCATGTTACAAAGGAAATAAATGATAAATAATGAAAATGAGTCCACCAAAATTAGGCAAAATTTGCTAAGACTTTAGCATATTTCATAAGTTTCAGACTCAGATATTATAAACAAGGAGACATAAAAATCTCTTTTCAGGTTTTCCTTTTATTATGTTCATTTATGTTCTATGACAAACTGACAACTTACCTTAAAATACATCTTAAGGGGTCTGCAAGTTTAGACTTATTTTATAACACCAAAGATGATTAATTCATATTGCATTCATTGTTGCTACATTCAAATTAATCAATCAGTATTTTTTACTTTATCAGTTTAAATTTAAATAGTTTAAATTTAAACAATTTAAATAAATATTAACAAAGATAAAGGTTTTGGTGGGTCATCACAAAGTTTAAGCTTGTACAAGAATCTGGGTACAATATACGTACACACACACACACACACACACACAAGCTCCTTTTTTCCTTGGAAAGCAGAAAGCAAAAATACACAGTTATATTTCTATATCACTATTACTCCTAAGTATAATCTCAGCCGCTTACATTAATTATAACTTTTAACAATTGTAACTTACTGTTAGTAGGCTGACCAACTCATCCTAGGTTGTCTGGGTTTTAGTGTTTAAATATATCGCCAGAAAAACTTTCAGTTCGGGCAAACCAGAGGAGGAGTGAGGAACTGAGAATTGTCTGTCACACACCAGCATGTTAGCAGGCTTGCAGAGCCTGTGGATGCACATAATACAACTTTCCACAACTGCAAACACTTCTTGCACAACTTCTCAAAGAGGCAAAAATTAACACCTTTATTAACATAGCCCAAAGATATAACTTTTGTGACATGCAAAAAAAATATAAAGAACTAAAGTCATGTAACTTAGAATTATACTTAACAGTCAATATTTCAACATTTTATCTTACTTAAAAAAGATTGCAATATTCAATGATTATCTATTAATAAGCTCAGTATCAGCCAAAGATTTTAAGTTACCTGAATATCTTGGAAATTATTTTCAAGTGACATACTATAAAATGTAATTAGGTTGAAATATATAAAAAAATCTCTTAGAATAATTGTTCAATTTAGTTAGAAATAAATTTGTATTTTCATAACTGAATATTAAATATGATGAATGCTAACTTATTTAACCACTAAACTTGAATACAGATAGGAAATCATACCCAAATTGAACAAAAATGTACATTTGTATTACACTTAACATTGATAAATCAGAGTAGGCATAGCTGTTTTTATTAAATTAAAATTGTTAAATTAGCCTTGTTTGCCAAAGTTTTACCTAATTTCTGTCAATCAAGTTTCATAATTTATTTCTGAATTAGTTTTTATAAAAATTTAAGGTACATTTAAAACATGAAAAATTTTAGAGATTAAATTTTCTTTAATTTTTGAGAATTTTAGCATTATTCAATTTCTATAAGCATTTATTTATTTCCATAAGTCAATCCAAACAGAGACTTTTTAACTTAATGAGTTATTAGTAATGCTCTGGAAGAATAAAGGCATTGCACAATCAGGCAATAAAGATGAATTCCTTTCTGAATAACAGACACACAGACAAATAGACACAGAGAGACTATAGCCTCAATTCCACAGTTTCCATCATGGGTCAAGAGCAAATATGGAACCACAAAAAAAGTCATTTTTTCTAGTATCACAATTCTCCTACCCAATGGGCAGAGGATTCTTAATGAAATCAAGCTTAAATGGAGAAATAAACAAAAAACACTAACTAAGCAGAGATATTCCACTACCTCTCATCCAACAGAGAATAGATATCTATAAATCGTTAACCCATTTAACAAATATTTAGAGTATAAAATCATGACTCCAATCATTGCTGCCACCAATGGGGAATAACTTATCAGATGTATTAATAAATTAACAAAATACATTATAAAAAGGAAAATTAAAATTAGGAAAAAGTAGGTTGTATTTCCACTTGGTATTCACTATTGAGAGCCAAGAAATGACACAATTCGACTTAAAAGCTCATATGAAATACATTTCTCTGGAAAAGAAACTGACCCATCTCAATCAGGTGAATTCAATGGGAATCTTGTTGGAAGACATCCAAACACGTAAAAATT
>NW_012144966.1:20271844-20272498 GCF_000956105.1 Propithecus coquereli
TTGCTCAGGCTGTTCTCGAACTCCTGAGCTCAAGCAATCCTCCCACCTCGACCTCCCAGAGTGCTAGGATTCAGTCGTGAGCCACTGCACCTGGCCAGAATAATACATTTAAAGATGTTTCATTTCAGTTTACAAAAACTGAGTGTACTAAATTGTTATGGTTTCTAGATAGCTTAAGAAGCAAAGGGCTTCCTTATCTATTTAGAAAATAGAACATTAAAGCATCATCAACATATTCCAAATAAATAAATATGATCACCCCTTATCTGTTCCTTCAGCCCTATGAAACAATTATTGTTTAACTGAATCTTGGATGAGTAGTCTAAAGAATTTGTCTGCTTTTTGACTAAAACATTCTGAGAAATCCTGTCAGTCTACTGAAAGAGTTTGAAAGTATTCTAAGTGATGGCATCAGCAGCCTATCTCAAAGATCTATTCTTTGAAGTGTCAATATCTTGAAATATCTAGTATAGTACCATTCCATGAGATAGTCCCTCTTTGCTCAAGAAACAAACCCTGGCCTGTAGTTCATTGCACAACTTTTACAAAAGCATGAAAGTTAAGCAAAACCTATCTGTAGGTAAAAGAGATTTAAAATGGCTGTCATTAAATTTATTATTGGTAATTTTCAAATGTAAAAGTTCTGATGAGAGT
>NW_012144966.1:20273410-20274913 GCF_000956105.1 Propithecus coquereli
CTCCTCTAATTCTGTTACTCAAATGGCAAGGTATTACATGTCAGAATGAAAATCATACTTATTATATGGAAAATCACAATTATTATATGAAAAATTTTCATTGAGATGCCTCCCCTTTATGTTTTTCAGTGAGTTTTATTTCATAAGAAAAGAGACACTATTTGTTTATGTTTATAACATGCAATGGAACTTCTTTGATTCCAACAGAGACCACTGTGTGTGCTAGAATTAGAGGTTTTTGTTTTTTGTTTTTTTCCCTCAAACCTATGAGATGTTAAAGAATATCTCACAGAGATAAGTAAGAAATTAAAAGATAAAAATCAGTGTGAAAGTAATAGGTCTATAATTTAGGACATCTAAAACCCTAAATGGTATTTAATAGCATTTTCTGAAGCATACCAGATTATCACATCTTCATTTTGCAGTTTCAAAGATCTTGTTAACGTCTATTCAATAAACGTTTTGATTGCAACTAATTTTTAAAAGTAATGAATTTCTGTCTGCCCTATGTAAATGACTAAGCTGGATAGACCAGTTATACCATGATTATTATGAGATTGCAGATGTAATTGTGTAATTTTCTTCTAAATTAAGAAAATAAGCTTTACTACATCATGAAATTGTTTTAAAAAGAACACTTGAAAACACTAAGCTATATATTTTTATCTTCATTTCTCCAAACACAAAACTGATTGAAGAAAGTACTTAAGAAGGTTTATGTTTATATAGCCTATCAAAATTAACTCAAGACTATATTATACTGGAGATTATTTTCCTCAAAAACTTGTGGGTTTTCAAATTTCCAAGTATTGGTCAGAAAGGCATTCTAATTAAAATGCCTTAATGCCAACATTACTACTGTTTGCACCATTAGCAGTACCACTAACATTTCTTTGGTTTTGAATCATTGACTTCTTCTCGGGGCTCTTTTACCTAAAGCATTTATTTTGTCTATTGTAATGATTCAAGTAAACAATGTATTTTATCCATTGATTTTTTGTGTCATAAATCCTGTATTTCCCTTTATAGGTCATATTTATAAGCAATTAATTTTCACATTTAAAATTGCTATTTTATTTATTTTTAATTTGTATTTATTTATTTATTTTTATTTCAGAATATTTTTGGGGTACAAATGTTTAGGTTACTTATATTGCCTTTGCACCTCCCAAGTCACAGCTGCAAGGGTGCCTGTCCCATAGACAGTGCACACCACACCCATTAGGTGTGAATATACCTATCCTCTCCTCCCCCCCCACCTACCTGACACCTGATAGACATTACTTCCATATGTGCACATGAGCATTGATCAATAAGTACCAATTTGTTGGTGACTATATGTGGTGCTTGTTTCTTCATTTCTGTGATACTTCACTTAGGAGAATGTGCTGCAGCTCCATCCAGGATAACGTAATACAAGAGGTGCTAGGTCACCATTGTTTTTTGTGGCTGAGTAGTACTCCATGGTATACATATACCACATTTTATTAATCCCCTCATGTA
>NW_012144966.1:20276537-20298283 GCF_000956105.1 Propithecus coquereli
ATAAAATGAATTTAAGTATTAGGTAGAGGTTAAGTTGTTATATAAAGGAACATTGATAAGAGAGATGCAGTGACACGAGTTGATTCATTTTTCCTTTGTTCATTTCTTTCTCTCTGCTTTTCTTTCACAAATTTCTACTACTTACCAAATTTCGTGTACTGAAGATACAAAAAGAAGAAAAAGTAAAAATTGGTCTTGGCCTCTAAGAGCAAACAGCAATCAAGTAGAGCAGTGCCAAGTTCAAAATCTAAACTTCACTTATTTTTTTTAAGGTACATCCGCAGCACCTAAGAAAATTAGTATTGCATGTTTCACTATTTTGTTTTTAACATACATTTCAAATGGCTTTTTACAATAGGTGTAATGAGATGATGATTGCAAGGGCATCATGTAGCTGAATGGAAATGTCACAAATATGATTATGAAAAGTAGCCAAAGGACTGAAATCTGAGCAAGAGATTGAAGGTAAAAATTTGAGACTAAAATGTACATTGGCATACTTACAAATATACACACATACACACATGTAGCTAAATTCATCCTAACAAAAATTAGCAATGAGTGAACTTACTGTTGATCAACCCTGTTCACTTTGGAAGAGTGATAGTTTTTCTAAATCCAACATTCAATTCAGTAATAAACCCATTCATATGTGGAGAAGACCCCTGCCAAACTTATGATCATCTGCGATCTTTCTATCTTTTGTCCCTTGAGAGACTGAGAAGTCTAGTAAAATTCATAGGATTTTGTTTTAACTTCTCTTCCATATACATTGTGGCTAGAAAACAAACTATTTGGAATTTTGCTATAAAATAATGTGATGCTCTAATCAACCATGTCATTCAAAGGAACTAAATAGTTGAAAGATTTCATACTCACTTCCAAGATTCCTCCTCACTTATATCATATTGGATTCAAATTCTAGTATCTTAACTTATATGGTATTCAACAAATAATTTTAAATTATTCTAAAATAAGTTTTCCAAGAATACCAGGATCACGCTATTGCAAATCATCCACTTTACAGGTAAACACTCATACTTGGGATCAGTTCACTGTCTTCTCCTCTGATACTGAAAGCAAACAATATTTTGATCCTAAAGCAATTTCCGATTTTATAGGACTTGTAAGTAAAAATATATGTGATGTGATGTGATGTGTGTGAGGTAGAATCCTGCCAAGATTCCTAGGTATACTCCCTATGTACTTATCTCCCTTTATATGTGACCAAATCTGTGAGTATAATGTAATATGCTCCCATGATTAGGTTACTAAACAGTTCACTTTAAGTTAATTAAAGGGGAGATTATTCTAAGTGAGCTTTTTAAACTCACCTCATCAGGTGAGTTTTTAAAGCAAGATCTTTTACTGCTGTCTTTGAAGGTGAAGACTTCATAAGTTATAAAGCTGAAGAGTAATGCATTTGCTAACAAATTCATGAGCTTGGAAGAGAACCCCAAGCATCAGATGACACTTCAGTCCCAGCAGACTCCTTAACTTTCAGGTTTGTGAGACCCTGAGCCAAAAATCCAGCTAAGCCTCACCCTAGCTTGTGACTCACAGAACCATGACATGATAAATGGCTATTGTTTTAAAAACTAAGTGTGTGGTAATTTGCTATATAATATATAAAATGCTAATACATAAAATGCTAAAAAATAACAAGAAAACTTCGTAGGGTCACTTTTATTTTCCATCAATACCACTATTTATTGTACTGCTAACACCAAATTTGGAGCAGTAGCTATTAATTTCCTTTTTTTTTGGATGGAGAGATGACTTTGGAGCTGCTTTATTAGGCATGTGTATCCAAAGCATACAAGGGAAATGAACACAACACACACACACACACACACACACACACACACACAACAAACGAACAAAAAGAAACCAAGAACACAAAAAACCCTCTTATACACTTTATACAAAATCTGAAATGAAATTGTATTGGGAAACATTCATGGACTTCATAATTTAAACCAAAGCTGGTAGCATATTCAATTTTTTTTTCTGTTAACAAGTAATTCATGACATTTTATAAGAATATGTAGCAATTGAAAGCATTATATTGCTTCCTATATTTCTATAGAATTTATCACCCTTTCTTTTCCAGTATTCTTACCCTGCCTGATTTTTCATGTGGATAGAAATCATGTCTTCCTGATTCACCATTTCATTTCCAGTGCCATGTCAGTGCTAGGCACCAGTAGGCACTCAGTAAAAGTTTTTCAAATGAATAGATTTTTTGATAGATGTTATTTAAGAGAAGTTAGTTATCAAAAATAAATATATAAAATAGCATATAAAATAGTTTCCTTATAACAGTACTGAGTATTGAATAACTTAAGCACACCACTTCCTTGTATTCACGATATTTCATTGGCAGTTATGTCCCCTATAGATAGGCTTTAAGATTCTATGTTTCTTATCTACTTTTATGCCTCGTTCATAACAGGCACCCAATTAATGATGATGGATGACTATTTGAGCCCACATTTGCCTCTCTTTATTTAAAAATCTAAGAAAACTGTCAAAGAAATAAGGAAGATGATGGGTAGGGGAAAAGAAGGACAGGGTGGTATTAATGGCCAAGTATCTTAGGACTGATTTTGGAAGATAAATGTAAAGGGAAAATGTTGACTTTGCAGTGGAAGAGGACAGCAGATACCACATTAGAAACTCAATCAGCGAAATTAATATCACAAATAATAATGTATGTCTACACCACTTGCACATGGTATAATGCTTGGAGAAAAATACATCGTCATTTTTGCAGGTCCAAATGCATAGCCTCAATCTAATCTTGAGAACACATCATATGAACACTGATTCAGGGGCATTCTAGAAAATAACTGGCCTGGTCATTTCAGAAGTGTGAAGATTGTGAAAGAAGAAAAGATAGAGGACATATCACATATTAAAGGATTAAAGATTTGGCAGCAAAATACATGTGGGATCCTGGTTTGGATCATAAACCATATAAAGGATGTTAGTGGGAAACTGGCAAAATTCAAATAAGGACTGTAGATTATTTAATATTCTTGTATCTATATACATGTTTTGTTTTTCAAAATTGCACTATGTCTACATAAGCAAGTGAAGAGTATATGGGAACTCCCTATTATTTTTGAAACTCTTCGTTTTGTAAAAACCACTTTATTGAGGTATGATCAACATATAAAAAGCTGTACATATTTAATGTATGTATCCTGATGAATTTTAGAATAAATATACACCTCTGAAATATCATCACCATTAAGACCATAAACATATCCATCATCTCCCAAAGTTTTCTCCCACCACATTTATTATTATTATTGATGTTAATTTTATGTCCATGTGGTAAGGGCATTTAACATAAGATCCACCTTAGCAAGTTTTTAGTATACAATACAGTATTGATCGACATAGGTACTAAGCTATATAAAAGATCTCGGGAGCTTAAGTATCATGTGTTACTGAAACTTTGTACCCTTTACCACTCCATATCCCCCAGCCCCAGGTACTTTTTTCTATAATCTAAAATTATTTCAAAATTAAAAATGGGGGGCAACAAATCATGAAAATGAATATAGGACTCAGGCAATAACTTAGATACATTGTGATTACATTTCTATTTCTAAAAACAAAGAATATGTGTGCTTCTTGACTAGAAAATCAAATGGAGCCAAAGAAGATATAAAAAGAAAGAAAATCGAAGTAGTTTTCTATGTTTCCTCTACTGCTACATGCACATGAAGACATTTGAACACTGTTTAAAAGAATTGTGAGGAGAAATATGTGTGCCTCTGAAAAAAATATACTTTAGGAAACCTTTGTAATAGGTTTCTAACTGGGTCTCATAGTCTGGCGGCACACAACCCAATTTCTTCTTTGTCACTCTAGGTAATTTCTAAAATGCAATTTTCTTATTGTCTTGCTTAAAGCCCTTCCATGTCCCTATTGATTGAAAGTCTAATGTACAAAATCTTTGTTAGCTTGTGCTGTGAACACAGGTGGCTGTCTAGCATCCGAACCCACTTTCTATGTGTGGAGAATTTTGCCACCCACTATTCACTATAATGCTAAAAAAAAAGTGCCCAATCATTGCTTTTTTGACTTTCTTTGAATTCTATGACTTGTGACCTTTTCTGTCAATCGATGGACTAACCCAAATTATGAATCTGAAATAAGCACACCGAAGAAGCAAGGATAGTACAGAGTCTACTCTGATGTTGGTGATGATAGCAAAAACAACTTCATCCCTTTCCCATAGTCAGTAGTAGAAATGGTTTAGGAGTAGTGTCCAGGGCTGGTTGTCATTGGCGCTGATGGGTTCGCTAATGTTTGTGCCCAATCAGAGCAGCAGTGTCTCAGACGATTTCTATATCTGTGTTGTATCTGGACTTAATTATTTGGCCTTCCCAGAATGTTTGATAATTTTAAATATAAACAACGTACTCTATGAAAACATCCTTTTCTGCCTGATTTTGATCTGTTGTTTACAAGTAAGAATTCAGATTCTATTAACTCTCCCATTATGGTCCCAATAAATACTTCTTCAAAACCATGTCAAGGATTTTGATGAAAAAAGGCATAGACAAGAATTTGAAAAAGGTAAATGTGATGAAAACTGGCATGCCTTAGAAACAATGGCTTAGGTTTAAAATGAATTAATTTATTTTCTTTGTATAAAATATATTTTCACATTTCCTTTTAGTAATTTTGAAATACAATTAATTTGCATTGAGTGTGGAAGTGCTTTTTTTGTTTTTTTCTAAAAAATCCTGTAATCTAATTAACACATTTCGTGGTAACTTAGTAGTAGGAAAATAATGTATATCAATACAAAGCCTGATTTTATACTCCTAAAGTTTGCTCATTTTGTTTTATTTATTGTACTCTTCGTTAACTCTGTGTTGGGATTCTTCTTAAGATTCCAAATTTGGCAACTGCTTAGCCAATAACAAACACTAATTTTTGTCTACCCTCCTTAAGTGTAAACACTTAGATGGCATAGAGACCTTCATTTGCAGGCCAGGGGAAAATAAAATAAGAAGTAAAATGATGTATTTTCTAATATAATGTTTATAATTTGACAATGTGTTTTAATGGAATGGTTCTTAGAACAACTGTGGTTTCTTTCCCTTATTTAAATCATCTCTTGATATATGAAAGGGGGTGTAGGAGGACTATTTCATACATATTCCATCCACGTCTGCTTCTGTAGTGTCTCTCTGGGTATCTTACCCAGGTAATTTTTCTGTTGAAGAATGTATTTTACTGCTACACCGTATTTTCCGGGTAATTCTCAAGGTTGCTTGTGTTTCTGGATATTTTCCTATGAGGAAATTAACCCCTTTTCTCAGTAGAAAGATTTTTCCTCTGGGTGAGCACATCCTGTGCTTATCTAACAGATACCTCCCCTGCTTTTTTTTCTGCAATTCTCTTTGTATCTAACCCTCCAGAATTAATTTCAATCTAGTCTATACACTCTGATCACAATGATTTATTATTTGTTGGATGCTTAAAAAATTAGTTCATTTCATATCACCCTGGTATATGGACCTAAACTCTTCAGCCAGCATTTAACCTCAATGCCTGACACAATTCTCACTGAAGTTTGGGTACATGATATCAGGTTTTTTGAAAGCTCAGAGACTCTTGGTGTTTTCTTATTTTAATATTTCTGCTCATTTGTTCATATGATATTTCAATGGCTTTTTTTTTTTGATAGAGGCAATATAACTCTAATGCTCAGCTCAATTCTAGAACTTAGACCCTAACATCAGATAAAGTATAACATTTGTGTCTGTTTGACATTGTTTAAAGTGTTCACTGTGCATTGTTGCTTATTGTATTTTCAACAAATCTATGAAATAAGGATTATCATTACTCATTTCTTTGTATCAATAAAGATCTTAGAGGCAATAGTATACTGGACAGTATCAAA
The DNA here is from genome assembly GCF_000956105.1 of Propithecus coquereli. Taxonomy (NCBI): domain Eukaryota; kingdom Metazoa; phylum Chordata; class Mammalia; order Primates; family Indriidae; genus Propithecus; species Propithecus coquereli. The sequence continues at coordinate 20,282,470 of NW_012144966.1, forward strand.
GAGGTAAGTGGTGAATATACACTATGTATATATTTACTCCAAAACACACATTCTTTCCACTTATCTCCTACTCCTCCCTGAGGACCAATTCACATGATCCAGCTCAAGTGTTTTGAAGAGTCAGTCAATAATGATCACTCAGACCATGCAGGAAGTTGACTTTCACTGTAGTTTACTACAATCTACCAAATAAAACTAACGACATACATTTTGAGAGAGAGCAGGGTTTGGGTGCCTGTCTTGTTCTTTTAAAGGCAAGGTTGAAGATTGACAGTCTCAGCAGACCACTTACTGCTGGGAATCCACTAGGTCAGAGATATGTGGAATCCCAGACTTTCTGACCTTTGACCACATTCAACTGATATAAAGGGTTGGAGAGGGAGAACCTTTCACTTGAGGGTCTACTCTATTACTATAAAAATAATTTATTTTGCCACCTACTAGCATGAGCTAGATGCTTTCATGTTTTATTTCCTGCTGTGCTATCAGGTTTGCTATAGAGGGTTCTGTGCAGCAGGATTGGTCATGCTCCATTTAAGTTAATTCCTGTAAAAGTTTTCATCTCTTATTCTAATATCATAATTATAAAATTTGAGTAAGAAGATTCAACATAAAAAAGTTATGATTTATAATACCCCTTTATATCAAGCAATGGAGATACAGTTTATTTAACATTGATGAAATATTACTTATGATATAGATAGTTTTATCTAAAATAGTCTAAAATAGAGTCAGGCTAGAAGCAGAGAAGTCACCGATGAATCATGATTTCTGTAAGTGAACTACTGTAGTTCTCAAATCCACATAAAAAAAGTTCTAGCCAGACCTAGAAAAAGGATTAAGTTTGAATTAAGGATTAATTAAGTTCGAATTACACTCAAAATCTTCATCTTCATTTAGGCAAAAAGTATTGAATTTTCATTATATGAAAGAAGATAGAATTGAATCACCAAGAAATAAAGGGAGAAAGCTATCAAAATCAAACTCTCTCCTGGTTTTTAAGGCATTATGTTAAGAAATGACAGAAAATATTAACATAATGAACATAAAATAGAGCTTCTTTTTAAAGTTTAAATTCTTTGATAATACAATCTTACTTTTAAATATGCTTTTTAAATTATTTCAAAGTACATGACACTTTTACATCTCATTTTGTATTGTCTTTATATCTGGCTGGTACATAGATAATGAAAGTGATATTAATATTTCCATTTCACAAATGAGTGAACTAAAATACTTAGATACTAATTGGCTATAACTAGTTAAAAGCTAAAAATGAAACGAATTGTTTTCAGAGGCAGGATTACAGTGTGTTTTAGAATACTAAAGTCTCAACCCTTGCCTATAAATCATTTCACCTCTGATGATGAATCATTTCTTTTTTTTTTTTTTTTTGCCGGACATCAGAATGGATTCCTAAAATCACTTCATTTTTAACTTTTATTTTGAAAACAAATTTTAGACTTACATAAAAGTTGCAAGTATAATACAAATAATTATATATTACATACATGATAATATATGTTATATCTAATATATTAATATCCACTTGCATTAGTATGGTGCATTTGTTATAATTAATGAACTAGTATTAGTATATTATTAAGTGAAATCAATCCTTTGTTTATATTTTCTTAGTTTTCCTTTTTCTTTTTCAGAAGCCCATCCAAGAAAACACATTACATCTAGTCTTCATGTATCCTTACGTTCCCTGGGCTGTGACAGATTACCAGACTTTCCTTGCCTTTGATGACCTTGACAGTTTTGAGAATTAATGGTCAGGTACCTTGTAGAATATCCCTTGATTAGGATACCGCTGTTTTTTGTTTTTTTTTTTTTCTTGTGATTAGCCAGAGGTAATGTGTTTTGAGACAGTGGGGGTAGGGGAAAATCACAGAGGCAAAGTGTCATCGATTTCACCACGTCGTAACAAGGGTACATATTATCAACATCACATATCTCTGCGGATGTTAAATTTATCACCCGGCTGAGACAGTGTTTGTCGCATGGCTCCACTGCAAGGATACTCTGTTTTTCACCCTCTTTCTGTATTATATTCTTTGAAAGGAAGTCACTATGCACAGACTACACTTAAGGCGTAGAGAGTTACGCTTTAATACCTTAAGGTGGAGTACTTACACAAATTATTTGGAATTCATGAGAAATTTGTCTCTTCCATTTACTTACTTATTCAATCATTTATGTATATCATTATGGAATTATGGATATTTCTTTTATACTTTGGATTGTAAGCCAGGGCTATTTTATTTTATTGTTCAAATTGTTCTAGCTTCGGCTATTAGAAGCTTTTGCATTTGGTGCTTGTGCCCCTTTGACATGTCTGCCAACATTTGTTGGTGCTAGTTTGTAGGGTCTTTTTAAAAAACATTTTCTTATTTTCTGGCATTAACAACGTGATTCAGACTTATCTTACTCATTTTCCGCTCCAAACCTAGAATCAGGCCATACTGCACAAAGGTTTATGTTTTATAACTTAGCTATACTTTATTTATCATTGTCTCTTTCTTTTTCTCTCTCTCTCCTTCTATTTGTCTTTCTGTCTCTCTCTTTCTCACTCCATCTCTATAGTGTTTTGAATTATCTATCCCAACTACTTCTATAATTTATTTCACAATGTATTTTAAAATTTCCTCAAAATAAATATTAACATGTTTATTTGAATTGAAAAATACCATTGACTACTCCACAGACCTTATTTACACTTAAGAAATTGTTCTTGTAATATCTTTTACAGCAAAATAAAATAGTATTTCCTGGTCTAAGATCTAATTAAAGATTACTCATTGCATCAATGTCATGGTTTATGTTAGTAAATTTTAATCTGGAGCAGTCTCAAAGTTTCGCCTTTTTTTTTTTTTTTGCCTTTATTGACCTTGTCATTTCTGTTTCTGGAGTGTATGAACATTTATTTTGTGGAAGGTTCCCTAATTTGGGTTAGTCTGATATTTCCACATGATAAGATTTTGGTTAACATTTATTACAAGAATAGCACAGAAGTGATGTATTATATATGGAGCCACATAATGTTGTATTCATTGTTTTCCTTAACTAGTGACATTAACTTCAATCACTTGGTTAAGGTAGTATCTGTTACATTTCTCAGCTATAAATTTACTATTTTTCTCTTTGTAGTTAAAAGTATCTTCTAGGAAGATAATTTAAGACTATGTAATTATCTTATTTCTAACCAAATGTTTTAGCATCCATTAATCTTTCTTCTTGAAACTGTAATTACTATGGAGATTACCAAATGATGAGTTTTTAATTCCTTATTCCCTTAACATTTTGCATTTTATATAACGAAAATTTTTCTTTCTTTTCTATATCTTTGTTTGTTTCTGTATTTGACTGTATCAGTATAGACTCATGAATTGATATTTTACTCAATGGTTCAAAACACATTACTGTATTTATTTAAATGCTCGATTTGACCCAGATTTGGCAAGTGGGATATTTTCCAAAATAACTTCTCCACATTTTAATATATGTAGTTGCTTGTTATACAACTAATAGTATCTCAAATAATGATTTCCAAGAAGCTAGAAATCTAAAATTATTGCTATAAATATAAATCCTCCCTTTTCTCAATAAATTATTAAGTATTTGGATCTCATTAAACAGAAACTAAAGCAAGAATAGTATGTTAAATAAAATTTTACATAAAAATAATTGTTAGAAAATCCATAAATCATTTTAGTCAATATAGATACACTAACTAGAAAATTTTTTTTTTTTTACTTTCGTTTTCCTAAGGAAACAAAGGATTGACTGAGATAATAAAATTAGATCCCCAACCTGAGGCTACATTTGACTGTAAAAGCTCCAAATGAGGTTCGTGAATTTCCTCAACCTATGTTTGTCAAGCTTCGGTTTCTCTAGACTTCATCTGGAAGTGACCTCGCATTATAATAACTCCTGAACTTAGTATATATCTGTAATTTCTGAAGGTAATCATCATTCTTGCTTTATTTACTCCCTGCTGTGTTTGATGATTTAAGAACAACAGATAATGATGGCTAAATAATTAATCTAGGGTAGGAAATCTGAGTAGACTTTTTGTTGTCCTTTGCTACAATTTGAGGATTGTGAGAAAGAATGAAGACTTTTATGTTTTATTGCAAAAAATAATTTTCTCAGTTTTCATAACTTCTGTGCCTGTGCTGTGGCCAGAGTTCTGGTGAGTACTCTAACAAAAATAAAAAGGGAAAAATTTGGGAGATAATTGCCATGTTTATTTTATTATACTGTCAATAAAATATTTGTTATTTTAACTGTTAGACACTCTAGATTATTAGGTACAATTTGATATTTTTATTATTTTTACTTTTTAATTAAAAAGTTAAAAATTATGTATATTTATGGTATACAACATAATGTTTTTGATATAAATATATTGTGTAATGGCTAAATTAAACTATTTAACATATGCATTATCTCACACACATATTTTTTAGTGCTGAGAGAACATAAAATCTACTCTCTTAGCAATTTTTAAATATATGGTATATTGTTATTAGCTGTAGTTATCATGAGTCATCATGATCTCTTGAAATTATTCCTCTTGTCTAACTGAAATTTTGTGTCCTTTGACCAACATGCCCCCAACTCCCAGCCTGCAGCCTCTGGTGACCACCATTTCACCCTCTGTTTCTATTTTTACTCTTTTATATTCCACATATAAATGACATTATGTAGCATTTTATTTTCTGTTCCTGGCTTATTTTATTTAACATAATGTCCTCCAGGTTCATCCATGTTGTCACAAATGACGGGATTTTCTTTTTAAGGCTGAATGGTAGCATATTTTCTTTATCCATTACTTTGTTGATGGATACTTAGGTTACTTCCCTGTCCAGGCTATTGTGAATAATGTTGCAGTGAAGATAGGAGTGTGGATATCTGTTACACATATTAATTTAATATTCTTTGGATATATACCCGATATTGGGATTCGTGGATCATATGGTAGCTCTACTTTTAATTTTTTGAGGAATCTCTGTACTGTTTTTTTAATAATGTCTGTATTAATTTACATTGCCACCAACAATGTACAAGGATTCCCTTTTCTCCACCACCTTGCCATCACTTATCTTTTGTCTTTTTTATAATAGTCATTTTAACAGATGTGAACAATAATCCCATTGTGGTTTTAATTTGCATTTCCCAGATGATTTGTGATGTTGAACATTTTTTCATATGCCTGTTGGCATTTTGTCTGTCTTCTTTTGAGAAATGTATATTCAGATCTCCTGCTCATTTTTAAATCAGGTTATTAGTTTACTTACTTTGAGTTTTTTAGTTCCCTATGTATTTTGGAATGAATAGCATTTGAATATTCCATTGAAAAGAAGTTAGAAATTATAGAATGTCAGGAAAGAAATTGGAAATTGAATTAATATCAATGACTACTCTTTAAAATGATAGTGGTTACACAAATATTAATAATAACATGTATACTGCCAATATTGGCTAGCTCCTTAAACATCTTTTATTTCCAGAGATAACATAGTCATTGAAAATACTCTTTCTCAACATGCATGCATATTTTTATCAATATTAATTTTATTCTATTAGAAATATGTTATAAAATTTCATTTAAAAACCAGTTTATTTCCTAAAAATATTTCCTAATATTTTCTAAATACATGAGTTTAAATCAACAGGAAAAGTATAGTCAACAAATACATCTCACATTGTTATAATACCAAAAGAGACAAACAACAAAACTTCTGAAAATTGCTCTATTGATAGTGTTGATCTTAAAATTGATCTCAGAACATCAACGAGATCTAAGATATGTAATTTTAGAGAAAATTACCCTTCATAGAAAATTGAGTTGTAGTTTCTTTCTACTGAAACACAATTACCTGTTCTTCTGAGTCAGAGATATAATATATTGAACAAAGGCATAGTATACTAATAATAATCACATTGCTATGATGGCCTGACAAATATTTCAAGAAGACTTGTGACATGACCTGTGACAATTTCCACAGGGACAAAACATTTTAAAGGTATTTGTGATTTTTGCAAAGGTAAGTTTATACTCCTTTACAATAATATTTTCAGGAGAGAATTATGCTGCTTTCTCTCTCTCTCTCTTCCTCTCTCCATCTCTTTCTTATTTATAAATCATGAGTTTAAATACCTACCTTTCCTTTCTTTCCTTCATGACTTGTGGTCAGATTAGGTGATTTTTCATACGAAGACTAACACATCATAATTTTCACATAAATGCTTCTTCTATCCAAAAAATTAAAATTTGAGGACACATGACATTCAAAATTGCATCACGCATTTCAAATTAATTTTGGTTTTTAAAATTACCCCCCAAAGAAATACAGATTTTCATGGGCATGTATGGATTTAAAAATATTGTGGTTTAATAAAATCATGGTTGATAAAAAGAAAGATTTTTTTTTACTCATAAGGTCAAAATCTATGGACTTAGTATATAATTAGAAAAAATATTATATGTCACCTGAGGCTGAGATGACTATGCTTGCTGATCTTAAGATCCAGAGGAAATCAATGGTACAAAAGTCTATTTTCAATCAGAAGCTCTTCCAAGATCCTAGAATACTTTAATAACACTGTGACTAAATAATTTAAAAACACGAAGACCATGTTAATACATTGTAATTTTAACTAGAACAAGAATCAAATGTATGCTTTGCAAGGAAAGAAATAAAATATTAGGTGTGCATAGAACTAGCAATTATAGCGTGAGAGCAAAATCAAGTTATTTGATGAAACACTAAAAATATACAGAATAATTTAGATGAGAGTAGACTTAAAGAAATCAAAGCAAAAGAAAAGCATTCAAGCAGCTTAAAATACATTTGATGTGAATCATAATGTTTCTAAAATGTATATCTGGCTGACCTGAGAAATAATACCTGGGTTTCTTCTTTTGTGTTGACTACCTTATATATTTATGCCTGGGTAATATAGATAAAAGTTTAAAGTACAAAGGGATTCAAAGCTTGATGGCTTGTACTATTTTAGCTTGATTTTAATTGGCATGCCTAATATTTTTCTAGGCACTTTCTGCATCTTTAACATTTCTGACAACTTAATTTGTATGTAGGATTTTTTTACTATATCATGTACTTCATTATTTGGGGTGGAAAAAAGGGGATTGCACTGGGAAAGGAGCTTAACCTATCTCAGAAAATGAATGGAAGTCTACAACCTTGCACAGTCTTATTAATTGTTATGGATATGTTATAGTTGCATACTTTATAGGGTACATGTGATATTTTGATACAGGCATACAATGTGGATTAATCAAATCACAGTAATTGGAGTAACCATCTCCTCAGGAATTTATCATTTCTTTGTGTTAGGAACATTCCAATCCCACCCTTTTAGTTATTTTAAAGTATATCCTTACTTATTGTTGATTATAGTCACTTTGCTGTGCTATCAAATACTGTTCATTCTATCTAACTATCAAACTATATTTTTGTACCCATTAACCATCCCCACTTTTCTCCTCCTCCTGACCCCTGGCTACCCTTCCCAGCCTCTGATTACCATCATTTGACACTCTGTCTCCATGAGATAAATTGTTTTCAATATTTAGCTTCTGCATATGAGTGAGAACATGTGAGATTTGTCTTTCTGTGTTTGGCTTATTTCACTTAAGATAATGTTCTCCAGTTCCATCTACGTTGTACATGGCAGGATTTCATTCATTTTGGTGGCTATATAATGTTCACATTGTTTATATACACCACAATTTTTTTATCCATTCATCTGTTGATGGATAATTAGACAGGATTTGGAATAAACCGAACTGTCCAGTCTTATTTACTTTTGATATAAATTCAGATAAAATCAGCAACTATTGAGCATCTCCTCTAAAAATGGTTTGCTCATCTATTTAACATGATACTTTGAACCTTTTCTTCTGACTCTTAGAATTTTGTTTTCTCTTGTTAACCATCATTGATATATGCTGAAAAACTCAATATTTTGTTGCAATCTGACACTGTCCCTAGCAGAGCCTGAAGGTCTGGATTTATTTAGTAATTTGTCTGCCATCCCAAACTGTCTCAAGAATTTAGTTGTAAGAGTTGATTTTTTGGAAAGTATTGGTTTTTAACCCTGGTAATGCTCACACACCATTTTTTTTAAGACATATATATTTTGTAAATTTTATCTTCATTGTCCTGAAATTAAATTCACAATAATATAATATACCTCTCAATATATTTTTTTTTATTTCTTTTTTTTTCTTTGAGATAAGGTCTCTCTATATTGTCCAGGGTGGTCTCAAACTTCTGGGCTCAAGTGATCCTCTCACCTCAGTATTCCAAGTACCAATATGCTTTCATAAGAAATAATATAACTACAACAAAAAGGAGAAATCAAACAAAGGCAATTGACAGTGAACTCATCTGTATTCGATATGTAAATGCTTAGTCAAAACTCCACAAAGGACATAATGAGGCAGTCAGACACTTGCCTCAATATGCAGAATGACCACAAATAAGATTTCAACAAATATAGACAGATATAGGCATGTTATATTGGTACCTCTCATACAATAAATGTTGTTGCTATTCTTGACGTGGTTTTTTGAAGGTAAAGATACAAAGAATAACCTTAAATATAGTTCATTGTATTTGCTTTTTCTTTAAAAAACATTGTTTTACAACTGTCTATGAGAACCTACAGTTGAGGAACATCAAACCAGCAAAAGTTGAGTATTAACGTTAATATATCTTTTTATGTACCAGATGCTGTTACTCTCTGATAAAATTCCAGTTATGTTGGTTTCATTTATTTACAAACTCATTAGTTCTTGTAAAACACCTTATATCCTCAGGAGATTAATATAGTGGATGTTCTCCCACAGTAAAACAAAACAAAACAAAGTACAAACAAACAAACAAAATTCCTGTTCTCTAATCCCATAGAGATTTTGAAATCTATACAAAAAGTAAAGACCTACCTCAAAACAAAATCTAGACAATGTAATAATAGGTATTTAGTGAATAAGGATTAAATGGGGTATTAGTAAAGTTTTTAGTTAGGAAAGTCGTCTTTGGAAGAAATGAACATAAAACTAGACCAAGGAACCATGTGAGGAATGCCAAGCCATGAGGCTGAAGATTGACAGGATTAGAACACAGAAGGTTGTGTAAGAAGGTCCTAATGTCTTTCACTTAGACCTTGCATTTGATCAATAGCCAATAGAAACTGACAAACAGATGATAGGTTATTGAGCAGGGGAAAGAGATTATTAAAATGCAGAAATAAACAGCCTAGGATAAAGACTGGAATTGAATGTGATTTTAATATGTTGAATTAATGAAGAAAAATATAGTATATAAAAATGATCTGGCAGCTATGCATTACACACTTTGGAAGAAAGTCACTATATGCAGAACACATCTAAGAAATGGAGATTTATTCTCCACTTCCTTTATAGCAGGATCTACATATAGTTATTTGGAATTCTTCTGTATGGGAAATTTTACATGTGTACATACTTATCTCCCTCATTTATTCATTCAATCGTTTATTTATATCAATATGTACTCATGATTAATTATTTTGTACTTTGGGCTATAATCCAATATAGTTTTGTTTTCTTGCTCAAATTGTTCCATATTTGGCCATTACAAACTATTTTAGTTAGCTCTGCTATCCCTTTAATATGTCCCCATCAATTTGTGTTTGTGTCTGTGTGTGGCACTATAAGACGTCCCAGGCTTATATTATGTTCCTGTCTCAGTCCTAGAATCTGCCATTTCATCAAGAATCCTCAGGTGTTTTCATGGAATAGTATTAGAAACCAAGATCTGTGCACTAGGTATGCTCAAGGTGTTTTTATTTGATGAGAATTATCTCACACATAGGTGGAATATAAAAGACACCTTTTGGGATCACTCGGAGGATTTTCTGACCCTTTAAATACTGTAAAATTCACAGACTTGTTATAACTTCTGGCTGCTTTGAAGCCTCTTCTGGTTATTGAATAAATTTTTAAAGTCTTATTAAACTGTGCTCCCATTTTAGAAACAATGCTACATAGCAGCTTAGAACAGGGCCTGCCAAAGTTTGAATTCCAGTTCCTCACTAAATGGCTGTGTGACTACGAAGATGTTATTCAATCTCTCTATGCCTCTTTCCTCATCTATAAAGTAGTAATATGAATATTGCCTTAATTGTAGAGTTGTGAAGATTAAATGAATTAGTATAAGGAAAATTTTAGAACAGTGTTAGCATACAGTAAATAAACTACAGTGTTAGCTACTGTTATGTATATTCTTAGAACAAAAATATTATTTATTTTTCTATATTAATGTGTAGGAATTTGATTTCACAAGCAATGAAAGACATAGATATACAAAAACTAAGGAGTGGCTTATTTTCCATTCATATATTTATTCGTTCATCATAAATTTATTGAGTCTATCATGTGTTCTGCAGTGTTACTGGGGATACAATGGAAAACAAACAGACAAAGCCTCTGCTCTTATGGAGCTTACATTCTAGTGGTGGAGACAGGCAGAAAAGCAAATAAAAGGACACATAATTCCAGGTTATGGTAACTACTATACAAAAATAAAGATGGGAGATAAATAGAGAGAGCTCTTCAGGAGGAATGGAGAGTCTGCTATTTTAGGGAGTGATCATGGAAAGCAGGTGACATTCGAAGAAAGTTCCGAATAAAATAAAGGAGCAAAGTCATGAAGATATCTTGCAGACAAGCATTTAAGACGTAGGGAACAAAAGAGAACAAAAGAGTGGTGAGAGATGAGAATAGGAAGTTAAGAGTGACCAGATAAAGTGCCTCTACAAGAGGTTGTTTTAAGTGTGCTAGGAATCCAGTGGGAAAAAAAGGACACAATCTGATCTGATTTCTGTTTTGGCAAGATCACTATGGCAGCTGTGTAGAGAGTGGGCCATGGGAGTCGGTGGGGGCACCTGATTATAGATCATCACATGAGTTCAGGGAAGAGATGAAGATGACTTGGAATAGGGGCTGTGGTGCTGCAAGAGCTGGTTGAATTCACTATCTATATTTTCATTATCTATTTTGTTTACGGGGAAACAAAAGCAATCATCAGGATGTATAGATGTGAGAGTATAGATCAGTTGTTCCTAGAGTTTATTAGCCATGAAAATAACACGGATTGTTTTGTCAAAACACATATCGCTAGTCTGCATGATCTGATTTATTTGATCTGCAATGGGACCTAAAAACTTGCATTTCTAACAAGTTTCCAGGTAATGCCAACACTGAATCACAATTTAAAAACATTTGTCTTAAGTCTGGAGGGGTGATTCTATTGGTTATGGACTGTAAATTATAACTTCTTTTATTAAAACTTCCATTTACATTTTTATCTCATTTTCAGCTATTGTATTTTATAGCGGAAATAATTTATTAGAATAGTACATACATATATATATATAATTGATAATATAAACATATACTCTTGGCCAAACATGCCTTATTGATGATATGTAGTTAAAAATCTTAGAGAAAATTAGTCTTAGAGAATGGATTTAAATTTAAATTAGTTAATTTGATTTAGTTCAATTTAAATAAATTAAGTTAGGGTATGTGTCTGTATGTTGATTTGTTAGGAGGAGTAGCTGTTGAATAGTGAATATAAAACATTGTTTGAAGAAAGAATCATCTAGTCTTACTAAAAAAGAATGATTACATCTCAAGTTGTAAATACAAAAAAAGTGTCTCAATAAAAACATTGACTACAATAAGGAAATTGAAGAATTTGTGGTTCTGCTTTGTGTATTTTTTATAAGTTCTGCATTTAATGCATTAGATTTTAACTATCAATAGGACATCTAAATTGTGATCCCTGATAGCTATTAATCAGTTATGAATGATAATTTAGTAAAATAACAGATTAAGTCGTATGTTTGGCTACCTTTATATTTTAATTTTCATTTAAAAAATTGGCCGGGCGTGGTGGCTCACACCTGTAATCCTAGCACTCTGGGAGGCCGAGGCGGGTGGATCATTTGAGCTCACGAGTTCGAGATCAGCCTGAGCAAGAGCGAGACCCTGTCTCTACTAAAAAAATAGAAAGAAATTAGCTGGATAACTAAAATTATATATAGAAAAAATTAGCCGGGTATGGTGGTGCATACTTGTAGTCCCAGCTACTCGGGAGGCTGGGGCAGAAGGATCACTTGAGCCCAGGAGTTTGAAGTTGCTGTGAGCTAGGCTGACGCCACGGCACTCTAGCGGGGGCAACAGAGTGAGACTCTGTCTCAAAAAAAAAAAAATTGTACATAGGAGAAGGGAATACATTGGTTCTTTCATAAGAATGTATCTCCTTTCCACTTACTTTTATTTATTTTTAACAGTGGATAATTATAGCTAGTTTAAAATTCAGTTCATAAATTCTCTAATTAACCTAACCTAAAACAGTTTAAAAATATTCATTTAATTGATTTTGAGTTTATAATTGGCTTTTCACAATGAGTAAAACAATTTAATTCTATCAATTCAAATATTGAAACACTCAATGAAAAACAAAACAAATTTAAATCATTTATTTGTCTGCATTAATCAATTTAAATAAATCAAATTTTCAGTCAAGGGATTGTTCTAATTGGCTTTGTGTGCATGGTCCTAAAATTTCTCTTCTCTTATTAAAGTCTTTTTGCAAACATGGACTTAACATATTTCTTAACACATTTATGTGTTCTCTGATATCTTACTATAGTTTACTTTTAATTTGCTTGATTATTCCTATTTTATCTCGTTTAAGTTAAACTGTTAACCATTTATCTTTTAATGTAAGGTCCACAATCAGAAGGTTCTCAGGGTGGGGGTGGAGAGGTCTGGAGTGAAGTCAGGTATGAATCATAAAGGCAAAAAAATAAATAAATATGCTCTGCGAGACTACACTATGAATTTTGGTTTGATTTTTTAAAGCTTCTACTTTGCAAAATGGGTAATATTGTCATTGAAAGAGAATTCCTTTTGTGTGTTCTTTTTATATCCCTAGCTTCATTAGATTTCATTTCCCTATATCAAATTTCAAAAGGCACTTAGCTGCCCATGCTCCTGGTTTATCCAAATCATTCAAATCTTTAATGTTCAGCTTCTTTGCAATGGTAGCTCAACACTGCTTTCCAACAATCAGCAAATTACAGCCCCTTAATTAATGTGCACTCTACCAGGCTCTTGCTCTACCAGATCTTTGTGGGGACAATCACTTCCCTGCACTCCTGACCTCTGACACTGCCTGGGAAACACTCCCTCTTTAACTGCTCAGCAAGTTTTTAAATCCACTTGCAGATTAACCTTTACTAGCCTATATTTTCTAGTGACTACAACTCAACAAAGTTCTTGTAAGAGTGAAGTAAATCTTGGGCTCAGTTTTTGTGCCCTAAATATTGATATTTCATTCCAATTTCTTTCCCCCTTGTTACTGGGAAGTTTTATCAAGTTTTGCTGATCTATCTAATTAATTAATTGTTAAAATACACACACATACACAACAAACAACTTTATCTGAACATGATGTCATAGGAACTTCCTTGCCTTTAGAAGCAAAATATCTTAATAAAATCTGTTAGTAACTTACCATCAAATTCTTCCTCAATTCAATCTCCTCCCTTATCCTTTTAGGGAAAAGTAGATTGTTTAACAACCAGTGTTGTCCTTGACATCACCTGGAGAGTTAAAGTTTTAATGTTTTGGAGGGAAGGTTTGAAAAAAAAGTGTGTCTTTTCCATTTTTTAATTTGCCTATGTTCGGTTTGATAATATGAAAAGAATCATAACAATTCTGATGCATTGGACTACAGATGTACAGTATGGTAAACTATCAATGGACTTTAAAAAATATTTTTTAAATTTATAGTTTAGTTCCAACTTGTCAATAATGATTTGTTCAAAACAAACAAATATTAAACCAGCAGTTGTCAGTTTGATGGCAAAGTTTTAATGGATGTATAATTAGTGTGATATACCACAAGGCACTCTATTTTGGAAAAACATAGAATAGGTCACCGGTGGACTCTGGAGAAATAGAACCTCACATGTAGCCCCTTCAAGATCAAACATCAATATTTGTACAACTTTCTAGATAATGTATTTAAGCCTTTGTCTTCGTAGATACTTAGATGCGGTCTGACATTTCATATACTTAATTTTCATAAAATGCATACAAGCATGTGGTATATGAGGCTCCCTCTTCACTCACTTACCTGAGCTCAATGTGAATTTCATGTATCAGCTGGTGCTCAAACATTCCATGTGCTGTCTGTCATATCATACTTCAATTTTTATCAGTGTTGTTTTTCCATTGGTATAAGCATAGGTTTTTGTATAAGTGCTTGAATAATATATTTTGCCCCCGTTATCCTATAAAAAAATATATAACATGAAAAATATTTGTACTTGTGATACTACAATTTAGATAAATATAAAAATCAATAGACAAGTTCAAATTACTGACAGTTAAGCTTTAATGAGATATTTATTGGACCTTACTTGTCCCTTACATTCAATTATGAAAGCAAAAATAGAGCATGTAAGAAATTCTAGAAATAGGATAAAGAGAATTAGGTCTTTTAGTAAAGGGTAGGGAATGGCCTCCAGATGCCTCCTGTATCACATGAAGTGCCCTGTGACTAAGCATCAGATAAAGGCTTTTCTTAAACATCCCTGTCTGTACCAAAAAAAAGAGTAAACTGATTTGTCTTTATTAAATGACAATTTTTGATCATCCCAATTTTCTTGAAACTTTAGACATTTTATTTCATCAAAATAAATGTCACTGTATTTCAATGTTCTCCACATATTTACATGTCTGGTCATAAGATGAGCATCTAATTATACTGTGGCATTATTAAATGGAATATTGACTCAAATGTGGGGTTTATGCTGATTAAGATGAATAGATGTCTCTGAAGCAGATTGATTATGCTCTAAATAGCTGTTCACATTTCAAAGAGAGGATTGCTCAAGCTAAAATAAAATCTCAACAAAAACATCCATTTACATTTCCTATCCTATTATTTTGTTTGGAATAAACACACAAGTAATTACCCTAACCTGCACTGAATTATTTTTATGGGATTCATAAATATACCTTAGGTTATGACCTGGTGTGTTGTTTTTGACTGTTGAAAAGCTGGCTCAATTTCTAACCATTTCATTTTGGAAAATGGGCATCTCTATCCTTGTAACAACATAAATAGTAGTTTACATTGAAGCTTGCTGGAGCTGACTATAAACTTGAAATCCTTATCTTCTTTCATCCGTATCTACAGGGTACTTGGTTATACATGAGAGTTTTGTCAATAAAATTATTTAGAATTTGAAAATCTGAAAAAAAATTCTTCAAGGTCTACAATGGCTTCAGATTCTTTATAGATATACTCTATGTTTCAGCTAAGTCAATATTATTTAGATACATATATAGTCTAGTTATTTGCTATACACAATATGATTCTCTGAGCAGGTGTTGCATCAGCTTGGATTTTGTTACAAATATAGAATCTCAAGCTTGTCTTTATACCTCCAAAATCAGAATGGGCATTTGCAGAACATCCCCAGGTAATCCTATAATAATTCATGTTAAATTTGAGAAGCCCTCCTTTTTTTTTTTGATTCTTGATGTATTGAGAGCTCATTACTAATTCTATTCATCCCAAATGAACCATTCAATGTATCTGTGTACAGTTAGAGAGAGGATGACAACAGTGGCTCTCATTTCTTTGCTTAGCATTTATTCAGTAAGCATGTCCTAGTACGTGTCAGACTCTGTGCTGGGTATGATCATACA
>NW_012144966.1:20298828-20302439 GCF_000956105.1 Propithecus coquereli
ATTTTTTGTAGAGACAGAGTTGGCCTCGCAAAGTCCTGGGATTACAGGAATGAGACCCCAAATCTAGCCTTTGTATATTCTATAAACACATTTAACATTTACATTTACATTTTAAAGACAAGGAGATTAAGAATAAAAGGGTTAAAATAGTTACCCCCAAGGTCACAGAATGAGGAAAAATTCACTTAGGGATTCAACTTAATTTATGCCAATTTCATAAATAAACATTTCCTCACTAGATCTAATTAGAGAAAATTCAAGGAATTAACATTGTAATATTTTTGGTTATACTGCTCACAAATTCTTGATTAATGAGTCATAGGCATGTATTTTGACCAGGTATATGCTATATATGAGCAATTTATTTGTTAGTATACATATCATAATCAGCTCTAAAGACAATACTTTCTGAGGACAATCACTTCAGTAAAAAATTGAAGAGAAGAAAAAAATAATCTTTAATTATTCATTTCACACTTCTGGATCAATAATTTTAAAATATTTTAAAGGATTTTAATTCCATCTTCTAGTTATGATGAATGTTTAAAACATCAAAATTATCACTTCCTAAATATTAACTGTTTAGAACTGCAGTTCTATCCAAGCAGCGGTGGAATAAACTTGAGCGATTGGGCCCTCTAACAGAAACAGATGGCCTGTTTGAGATTTTTCAGATCAGAAGCAAGCCTCATTTAAAAGCAGCCAGAAAGCAATGGACGGTATTCAAACCCTAAATGCAAAAGAACAAACACTTTTACTGGGGTTTATCTGGTAAAATCCGTGACATTTGGGCATATGGATATGATAGAAAGAAAGAATTTTAAAGCTATCATTGAAACCTGTCCAGTTGAATTAGATGATCCATTCTCTGTAATTAAGACTAAGTAGTGGGTATCTGTCGCAAGCCAAATTAATACAAATTAATTCAAAAACCTTGGAAGGGACATGCCATGCTGATCTGTGTAGCATGACTCTGAAGAGGACATTTTATTATGTGAGTAAAATTTCATTGTCAAAAAGAAATGTCACTCCGGCAAATGCTGAACAAGACAAGTAAGTTTTTCAGAGGGTAAAGTGCTTATCA
This sequence comes from Propithecus coquereli, assembly GCF_000956105.1. NCBI lineage: Eukaryota > Metazoa > Chordata > Mammalia > Primates > Indriidae > Propithecus > Propithecus coquereli. The sequence continues at coordinate 20,299,913 of NW_012144966.1, forward strand.
ATTAGATGTAAATTAGCATGGTGAGGGCACCATTTGATAAATGACTGCTTCCAGAAAACTCAATGGTACCTTCTTCTATAGAAGAGTCACTCACTCAAGGGTGAGGACACTATTCTTAAAGAACAGCCTATTTCTTTTATGATCTTATTTGCCCCCTCTTTAGTTTAACGAATGACTTAGTGAGGTTAAAATGCTCAGTCATTTTAGGTTTGTGAATTGAAGACTGTAGAGAACCAAGGTAACATCCTCCATTATATTTACTAGAACCAATTCGTGATTCATTCTCAGAGGTGGAAACCTATCAGAAGAAGTCAAGGTTGATCAGACTTGTCATACTGATGTACTGTAATAACTAGACTCTTCATAATGATTTCAGACTGCAGAAGGGTTTGGGAAGCTAGTGGGAAACATCAATTAACTGTATATGCATGGATATATTTCTGGGCTCTCTATTCTGCTCCATTGGTCTATGTGTCTCCTTTTATGCTATTACTATACTGTTTTGATTACTTCAGTTTTGCAGTAAATTTTCAAATCAAGTAGTGTAATGTCCCCGGCTAGGCTATTTTTTGCTCAGGATAGTTTTGGCAGTTCATAGTCTTTTGTGGTTTCACAGGAATTTTATAATTTTTTTTTCTATTTCTGTGAAAAAATGTCACTGAAATTTTGATAGGGATTGCAATGAATCTGTACATCACTTTAGGTAGTATGGACATTTTAATAATATTAATTTTCCCAGTCCATGAACATGGGTATCTTTTCATTTATTTGTGCTTTCTTTTATTTGTTTTGCCAATGTTTTATAGTTTAATGAGTAAAGACCTTTAGTCTCCTTGGTTAAATTTATTTCTAAATATTTTACTTCTTTTGATACTATTGTACCTCTTCCCCTTTCTCCGTCCACTGTTCAACACCTACCTTCTGTACTTCCCCTTTGTACCACCTCCCTGCTCCCTTTCGATGTTTCTTCTTTCCCTCTCATTCTCTCTTCAACTCCTTTCCATCAGCCACGATGATTTCTATATCTCCACCATCCACCTCTTTTTAGTATCTTGATCATGGGTGAACCAAGGAGAAGGGTTTCAAGCCTATCTTACCTATTGCATTAGAGTTCTCCAGAGAAACATAACTAGTTATATATATGTATAAAATGTATATATACATGCACCTATATAACACACATATATTTATATGTATACATTTACATATATATACACACATATATATGTACTTTATACACACATAAATATATTTGTAACAAAACAGTAGGGTATATATAAATCTCTCTCTCTCATATATATGTATTTATAAAAAATGATATTATGGGGAATTGGCTCATGTGATTATGAAGCCTGAGAAAAGTTCCACAATCTGCTGTGTGCAAGCAGGAAAGCTGATGGTGTAATTAAGTCAGAGGCCAAAGGCTTGAGAACCAAGTTAGCCAATGGTGTAAATCCAAGTTCAAGAGCCAGAAAGATGAGATGAGATGTTTTGATTCAAGTAGGTAGGCAGGAAGCAAAGAGCAGAAAATTCTTCCTTCCTCCACCTTTTGTTCTATTTAATCCCTCAATGGACTGGATGCTGTCTGATTTGCCACACTGGGGCATGAAATCTACTTATGAGTCCCCCATTAAAATACTAATCTCTTCCTGAAACACCCTCACAGACATACTCAGAAATAATGTTTAATCTGGGCACCTCATAGCCATTCAAAACGACACATAAATGTAGCCATCACATCTATCTATGTATCCAGAACACGGGGCCCTGGCTAGAGTTTTGCTGTTTTATAATGTATTTTGTTGCTGTTGCTTGTTAGGTGGAACTTTTTTGGCTCCAAAATTATATATTTTTGTCTCATTTTACTAATGAACAAAAGCCAAGCTAATCTTCCTATTTATCCTTAAATATGGAATATCTGCTTCCCAATGATAAAGACTGATATGTGAAAATTGCCTGATTATGTATTAAAGAAAGAGATGGGAGTTATCAAAGAAGGAGCCTATTTCAATTCCTTTTCTCCCCTTTCTGGACTGAGAGGTAATTCTAGATTCCAAATATTGGTGAAATGCAGAATAACCTTGAAAAACTATATAGAATATCAGGACTCTGGATTACTATTCTATGGTTTTTAACTTCATCCAGATTTCTCTTAAAAATGAGATCTTATTTAATAAAACAATTGTGGATACAGTTTTAAACTAATTTCATGATATATGTCAATTCAAGTATGAGATGATCTTTCTAAGGATTGAATTAACTATTTTTGTTTTAGTATTTCCTAAAGGTAATCAATTCATCATTAAGTTATGTTGCTGTAATTAGTTACGAAGTATGGTAAGCCTAATTGAATCAACCGAGGTTCTATCGTATTGAAATTCCAGTGCAAAACAATGATTTGGAGGTAAATTTTGGTTTTATACCACAGAAATATCATTATCTATATTCTATTATTATTTCAAATATTTCCTCCTAGCAGCCAAAGCCAGCCCTTAGGCACATATCTGTGAAATTATCTCAAAGATAG
>NW_012144966.1:20303544-20305153 GCF_000956105.1 Propithecus coquereli
CATGGCATTTTGAAGACATACAAATTAGAGTTAGATTCCTAGTTCTGTCATTGATTAATTCAGTAGATTGAACATGTTATAGACCCATTTATACCTTAGTCTTTTCATCTCAAAACTGGGATTAGTAAATTGCATACCTTGCAATAGTATTGTAGATATTAAATACCCTAGGTAATATTTATTTAGCAAACTGCTACAGTTTTTTTTTAATAAAATGTGTTATCTCATTTAACTTTCATAACAATCCTGTGAGGTAGGTATTTGCCCATTGTTCAGATGTAGCCATTGAGTATGACAGGGCCTAAGCTAGTCCCAAACTACATGCCCAGGGCAGATATCCAGAGGGAGGACACACTCTTCCTCAGGCTTGTTTACTTGGAAGTTGGCAATGGTTGCCATTATTGTATAAAAATATCCATTACCCAATTCATGGTAAAAACAGCTTCATATAGATACTGTGTAGAGAGGTTCCAATGAAAGAGAAAGAACCTATGTTAACAGGTAATAATACAGTGAGGAATAATTAGCCACAAAGTAGAAAATCTTTAAAATTACTGATCAATAGATAAATTGACTTTATCAAAATTAAAAACTTTGATCAAAGGACATAATCAACAGAGTGAAAAGGCAGCCGTCAGAATGGGAGCAAATATTTGTAAATTATATATTTGCTAAAGGGTTAATATCTAAAATATTTAAAGAACTCTTACAACTCAACAACAACAACAACATAATGAACAATCCAATTAAAAACAAGCAAAGGACTTAGGTAGACATTTTTCCAAAGAAGATGTACAAATGGCCAATAGGCATACAAAAAGATGTTCAACATCACTTATCACTTTGGAAATGCAAATCATAACCACACTCAAATGAGATACTACTGCACACCCATTAGGGCAGCTATTAGAAAAGAAAACAAATAAACAAACAAAAACAAAATAAGGAGTTGGTGAGAATGTGGAGAAATTAATTGGAACCTCTTTCCATTGTCAGTGGGAATGTAAAATGATGCATCCACTATGGAAAACACTATGGTGGTTTCTCAAAAAAATAAACAGAATTACAATATATCCAGTAATTCTTACTCTGGGTATATATTCTCCAAAATTGAAAACAGGGAGCAGGGACTCAAACAGATATTTGTATACAAATGTTTGTGGCTGTATTATTCATAATTGCCAAAAAGTGGAAATAATCCAAATGCTCATGGAAAGACAAATGAATAAACAAAATATGGTACATACATACAAAGGAATATTGTTCAGCCTTAAAAAGAGGGAAGTTCTGATACATAACACAAATAGATAAACCTTGATAATACCATGCTAAGTGAAATTAGCCAGTTACAGAGGACAAACATTATATGATTTCACTTACGTGAGATACTAGAATAGACAAATTCATAAAGACAGACGATAGTGGTTACCAGGGGCTAGGGAAGGGAGGCAAAGGGGAGTTATTGTCTCATGGGTACAAAGTTTCAGTTTGGGATGATGAAAATAATCCAGAGATGAAAAGTGGTGATTGTTGTACAACAATATGAATGTACTTAATGTCACTAAATTACACACTTAAAAATGGCCAAAGGCCGGGCACGGTGGCTCAC
>NW_012144966.1:20306136-20309816 GCF_000956105.1 Propithecus coquereli
CTCATATCATAATACTGATAAGGAAATAAACAACTCTTCAAATGTAGTAGCTCTATGTAGTTTACAGGAGTCTTAAGCATATTCTATCTTTCTTTGATCTTGGTCTTCAGTATAGCACTATGAGATAGATAAGAGAAATATAATAATGACATACAAGATATAGAGAATTTAAAGCTTTTCAAATTCAATTAAATTTATTTTTTCAAATCACACAATAAATAAGTGGAAGTTCATGTCAGTCTTCCAACAGCAGCTTCTACGTGAACATGCATTCTTAGAATTGGCTTGATGAACTTTGTTCACAAGCAAATACTTCTTAGCATGATGATGGTAACATATAATGTTACGGATTTCATTGTAGTTTAAGTTTCCAGAGAAGCAAACTCAGATAGAGATGAGTGTGCAAAAGTTTATTAAGGAGTGCTCTTGGGTTCAATACCTGTGAGAGGAAAAGAAGGGAGCATGACTGAGAAGGGAGAAGTTGGGCTGTAATTTAGTTTCAACAAATTCCTAAGCAAATTCCACAGGGGCCTCTAGAATTGTTCTGAGTCAAGGAGAGGGGCCAGTCCCTTATATACCTGTAACAACTTGTAATTTGAAGCACCCTGCCCTGAAAATGAGGTGGGGCCATGGACTTGAAGAGATTGTTCAGCCAAATCAATTCCAAAGCCAAAAGCTGAGGGCTCTCTGGTGACAACAATCCCAGCAGTAAAGAAAATATGGGGGTTTTTTTTGTACTGAAGCAGCATCTAGCCAGCACATCACAGCAACCACTGTAGTGTTTTCTTATATAAAATTCTCCATTCGCTCTTAAAAACTCTGCAAGATAGCCAGGTCAAGTATGAATAACCACGAAGCAAGATAATGATGGGAATTTAAAGTTGACGCTACACAAGGAGCTTATTTATTTTAATAATTGCAGAATTAGCTTATGTAACATTAGCAAAGCAAAATAATGCAATAGAATCTACCTATTGACACTTTAACTTGTAATATATGTAGGAATTATTTAGAATAGTTTGATGCTAATAAAAAAACGTCACATAGAAAATCAAATCAGAAATAAACTTGATAAATTTCTGGTGATTAATGGGAAAGCTCAAATTTCTTGAGGTGATTCAACATCATCTAGCTAATATCTACATATAAATGTTTACAATAATACTTAGTATGAAGTAATTAAGCAGTAAGATAGTACACAGAAACGTTTCTGTGTCTATTATCTTTATCTTTTTCTAATTTTTTGTGCATTTTCTTGTACTACAACTTCAGATAGTCTCCTGCTGAGACATAAAGGTAGTCACAGCAGTTGATCATGTTTTTGACAAGCCTTAAAGCTTGGTGACCCATGCACAATATACTTACCTGCCCCCTTTTTGCAATATCTTGACAAGGTCATCATGCATTAAAAGGAAACATTCAGGCTGTAATACCCTGATCCTCGCTTTTCTTAAAGAAAGTGTGCAAAAAGGTATAATTTTAACACATCACCATCATTTCTGACTACATAGTAGGCAGTTTTGTTCATTGCAAGTGAACTTCTTGCATGTAAATACATCAACCAGAAAGTAAAGTGTTCCAAGTAATAGCTAGCTACAACTTTGAAAGATACATTGGCTGACCTCTAAATATCATTGTGGCTTAGAACTAAACCAGATGTTTTCAAGTATTTTTAGCAGTGGAATCCTTTCATTAAGCACAGACTGAAAATGGAGTCATTGCATGTGTGTGAGTGTATGTGTGTGTGTGTGTGTGTGTGTATGTATATGTGTGTGTGTGTGTGTGTGTGTGTGTGTATCTCAATCATAACTAAGGCTTTATTCTCTCAGGACCACAAGACTACTCCAGGGTAAAATTGGAAACCATCTTACTTGTTGTCAAATTTTAGAGAGTATCAGGGGACTGTAATAGCTATGTGCTTACCCCACAATGACACAGTTTGAACATTTTATTCAAAGTCTTATTTTAGCACCTAACACTTGTATAAGACTAGCTTCTGCATGCATATTGTCTACCTGTCTATATTTTGATTCAGAATTGTTTATTTTGTTTTCTTTCTATATATTTCTTCCCATATTAACTGAATCTAAGTTTGGCACAGTTGCATTCGGTTGAATAGAATAAACTTTGATAAATGCTATTGCAATATGATTATCAAATCCTTCATAGCAAATAACATTTCTACATTAGTATTCCAGCTGTAAAATCCTAATACTTATGTGAATGAAAATATGCGCTACAAACTGTAATTCCTATACATCAGAAGCTTTTCTGATTATCTACTCTTCTTTCTTGGCCTGCAAATTCTAATATCTGACTAGGGGTGCAATTCCAGAAGGTGATAGGTCAGACAAGGGCATCATGTATAAATATTGTGGGATGGCAAGAGGGAAATAAGGATGTACCTTTAAATTATAACACAATACTTACTTTGGATAGAACTGTCTCAGACTTGACTGCAAGCAAAGTAGAACTGGGGATTTCACTCTCTAGTAACTATTTCTCTTAGAAATATAATAGGATACACAGCAAAAGAAATAGTCAACAGAATAAATAGGCAACTTGCCAAATGGGAGAAAACATTCACAAACTGTTCATCTAACAAAGGACGAATATCCATAATCTACAAGGAATTCAAACAAATAAGCAAGAAAAAAAAAATAACATCATTAAAAGTGGGCAAAAAACATGAACATTTTACAAAAGAAGAAAAACAAATGGCCAACATGAAAAAATGCTCAATATCACTAATTGTCAGGGAAATGCAAATCAAAACCACAATGAGATATCACCTTACCCCTGTCAGGATGGCCACTATTAAAAAGTCAAAAAACAAGAGATGTTGGCATGGATGCAGTGAAAAGGGAAATTTATACACTGTTGGTGGGAATGTAAATTAATACAACCTCTATGGAAAAACATATGGAGATTCCCCAGAGAAATAAAAGTAGATCTACCATTCAATCCAGCTACCCCACTACTGGCTATCTACTCAAAGGAAAATAAGTCATTGTATCAAAAAGACACCTATACTCATGTATTTATTGCAGCACAGTTCACAATTGTAAAGATATGGGATCGATCTAAGTGTCCATCAACTGATAAGTGGATAAAGAAAATGTGGTGTGTGTGTTTGTGTGTGTGTATACACACCATGAGATACTACTCAGGCATAAAAAATATAAAATAATGTCTTTTGCAGCAACTCATCTGGAACTAAAGGTCGTTATCTTAAATGAAGTAACTCAGCAACAGCAACCAAATGCCATATGTTTTCACTTATAAGTGGGAGCTAAGCTATGGATATGTATGGTCATGCCGAGTGACATAATGGAAATTGGTGGTTCAGAAGGAGGCAAGGGATAAAAAATTACCTATTGGGTACAACATACAATATTCTGGTGACAGGCCGGACTTCACCACTATACAATACATCCATATAACAAAAAACTATTTGTACATCCTAAATTTATTGAAATAAATGAAAAAGACCAAATAATTACAGCTTTGTTTCTATATTTTCAGTCTTTACATATATTTTTTCCTGCCCTATTTCACTGGTTAAGTGTTTGTTTCTAGTTAGCAAGATTATTTTTAAAGCGATAAATAGATGTTGAATTTTATCAAATGCTTTTTTCTGTATTTATTCATATACTTGTATGATTTTTTACTTTAATCTG
>NW_012144966.1:20323203-20325363 GCF_000956105.1 Propithecus coquereli
GTTATAAGTTCCAAGTGCACCTAATTATATTCTCCCTGCTACTTAAATCCACTCTTGAAAAAAATATAATCTTTTTAGTACTCAGGACATTTTCTGACTAAGCAGATAAATATTAGGCTGACAAGATCTAATTCATAAAGAGACATATTAGCTATTATCTACTCCCCTGTAATTCATCCTCCATGCCGCCCCAAGGGAATCTTTCCAAATGCCAATGTCATCATTTTATGCATTTCATTTATATTATTTAATTATTTAATATAGGATGCCAATTAAATATCTTCTTATATGATTAGTCAAAAATATTGTTAGTAGCTGTTTGGAGTGACATTATCAGAAGGATTCTGAGCCCACACAAAGGACAATCAAAAGAAAATGTGCCAGTTTTGGTTCATGGTATCTGGTACACAGAATTAAGCAGAAAGTACCAATACCGTTAAAAAGTATGTAAATATTCGGCTGACATTTCTCTGTCAAACACTTCAGCCTGAGCTCTTCTTCCTCCCACCATCCCACAACCGTGGGAATATATTCACAGTTCTTGAATGACCTATTCCACCCCTTATCTCCGAGTTTCTGCTCAGTTTCTTCATTCTGCTTGGAATATTCATGTCTTGCATATATCAGTTTGGTCAGCTTATATGTGTCTGGAAAGATTGAGCTGAGTCATCTGTTCTATTATGAAGTCTTCCCTGATTTGTTCAAGCACAGTCAATTACTGCTTTCTGGGTGCCTCCATTAAACTTAGTGTGTAACTTAGTTCATTCATGCATTCAGTGAACCTTTACTCAACAAATATAGCATCAGTAAATGCCACCTATATATAATATATACATATAGTATATGCAAGGAAATATATGTATGATTGTGAAGAATAGAGAAATGGAATCTGCTTGTCTGAATATTTTTATCCAGTCTTATATACCTTAGGGCATCTGTTAAATATTTGTAACTATATTGCAGTTATATATTTATGTGTTTCTTTCATATTAAACTGTAAGTTCTTTGGAAAAGCAATTAGAACTTATATTTATTTGTATTCGTAGCATTCAGCATAGTGCCTGATATAAGTAGGTATGTAAAAATGGTTTTAATAGGATAAAATTGATTTATTAAAATAAGCCATTGGGATAGTAGCCATTAATTGTATTTATTTATTTTTCAAGCCACTTATCCACGCTTAGATTACATACATTTATGCCTTATAATACAGTAGAGAGTCAGAAGTAGATCACAAGGGGAGAACAGAGAGCAAAAAGAACTACTGTAAGTGACTGTCAAAATCCAGCATAAATCCCAGGAGTACTTACTGCTAGAGGAATGTACAATATCATAGCTCTTTATATAAAGAAACATGGGTTCTGTTAGAAACATGGGTTCTGTTAGCCCTCTTACTTAAAAGACTGTCTTTAAAATATTTTAAAGCAATTATTTTTGAAGACCTTAGAAAAAAAGCAAAAATTAATTGAATAGTATGTAGAGAATACAGCGAATGACAGTAATATTACTCTAGCAACAAAAGTCAGTGGAGAAAATTAAACTCACAGCATCATAATATCATCATGACTTTAAAAACATAGGGAAAATTTAGTTATGCTCTGTCTAAAATGAGAATAGAAAAAGAAGGAAACAACATAAGTGATTCATTCTTTTACTTCCGCTTACAACTAAATATGTATTCATAGATTGATTTACAACTCTGCATAGAAAGATATTTTTAATCATCAAACTTGTTCCTTCTTTACTAGTGGCAAAATACACAAAATGGACAATTGGCTTTGATTTACACATGTGTTTTAAAATTCCTCAATTTTCTTTCCTCTAATTATATAGTGATTTGAACAATTAACTGTTTTGTCCCTCACTGTCATTGTCTGTAAAGGAGATAAACACAATTCATAATTCTCGCTCTCTTTCTACCTCTCATGCACGCATACACATACACACAAACGTCTTGTTTTTTCCATTCACACACTAAGGCCCTTTAAAACATGTTGCATCAAAATGCCTCTTTATAGGATATAAAGCTGAACACAAATATTTCCTTTCCATTTACTGCATTTAAAGTACTTAAAGTGGGCCGGGCGCTGTGGCTCACGCCTGTAATCCTAGCTCTCTGGGAGGCCGAGGCGGGCGGATTGTTTGAGCTCAGGAGTTCGA
>NW_012144966.1:20325413-20328306 GCF_000956105.1 Propithecus coquereli
TATAATTAGGCTGATTATCCCAATACATTCTGAGAAAAATGCAAGTTTATTAAACTTATAAATTCAATCCTCTATCATGTTAATAAAAGAAAAATGTTAAAATTAAAAGAATGCATAAACCAAGGTTCTATATGTCTACATAAAAGAGTACCCTTAAAAACATGTACAGAAGCAAGGAAACAAAAAACTTTATGATTCATTACAACACTTTTATTAATGCTTTGTAGTTCATCATTCCTCTTGAAAAGCTATTTAGCTCCAAGAGAAGTATACTAACCAACACTATGAAGAATCAAAATCGCATTTATGTTGACTTATACTGGTTCATCAGTTCTTCTAATTAACATTTATGAAACACAGACGGTTTCCAAAATTTTGCATATAACATGAAGAAGATAAGTGTATTCCCCACTGGGTGTCTGATTAATAACCTTTCTCCAGGAAACTTAATATTGGCCACTATTAAATGAATAGGGGAAAGAAAGCATCCTGGAGCTGAAGGATTTGGCTCCAGGTGAATTGACTTCAAAGTTATTTATTTTACATGGGACGGTAGAAGGTACTTAATTTCATGCCTGTGAAGTATAATTCAATTTATAAAATCACACACTGAATTGACATTAAAGACTTCATTGGTTTCATCTTACTCTGTTTATGTGTACTTTAAATTGAGGCTTCAAACTGTTGATGAACATTGAAATTTTTTTAACTCACTAAGCAATTACTCTGTGACTTGAAAAATCTAATTTATTTCTTAAATATATATATATATATATATCTCTAAGATAAACTTGGTCAATATTGAAAAATCTCTTATATAAAACTGTGTTGTTTATAAACTTCATCATGTTCATATTATAATATCTCATTCAAATTTTGATCTTCATAAATCAATGATCTTAAAAAGTCGATTATTCTTATTTTCAATTTTAGATAAATAAACTAAATTTGAGAATAAAGGACCAAAAGTCAGCAGCAGTATTTTGAGTTGACCCAGTTTATTTTGTTTATGTCGTATGCTAAGCCAGTGTATTTTCTTACATAATATTAACCAATTGCAAGGAGAATGAATATCAGGTTAAAAAAATGTTGCACTTCTTATTTTGAAGACTTTAAAGTGTAGTAGTTATTAAGTATTCATTCCACAAAACAGCTAGACAAAATTCTTCCCTGGCTTGCTCCCAGGTCACTGCTCTGGCTTGGCTCTCATTGGTCTTGAAAAAGGATAAGCCAAGAACAGTTGAGCCAAAAGGAGCATCCAAAGAATCATCGTATTGCAACAAGGCTAATAATGATAACAGTTGCCAAGAGGAAATACAACAGCGATGATATGGGTACTGAAGCACTCAATAGCTTTGTTGAATCTTGAAAGTTATGCACAAAATGCTGTGATCACACTGTTGTACCCCTGGGAAAGTATGGCGTGTTTAATCATCCCCTGGCAACTCTTTGCTGGTTTCTTCTTTGTCAGTGTCATACTTGCCTAGTCTTTTAAAGATTTCAGCTTTTCGTAAGGGGGAAAAAAAAACACACAATGAAAAAAATGTAAAAGCCTGCAATTTTGCAAGGACTGAACTTCTAATAGGATGACATTATAATAGTTCAGTTACCAGCAATGGTAACAGTTAAAATTAACCAATAAACCTGACAGGACATAGAACAATCTTTAAGTATGAGTAAATTCCCTACTAGCTGTCATCTAGGCACAGAAAAACTGCATTGCTAATGCTATTTCTGAACTTAATTCAATATTTTATAAAACTATGTCTTTCAAAATGACAGCAAGCAATAAGAAGCTACATAATGTTTTACTTTCACCATTTAAATGGAACATTTTTAAATGATAAAAAAATTTCCCTGACTCAAATAAATGATATAAACCAGCAGTTTTAATTGCCTTTGGCTGAATATAAAATGAAAACCTATAAAGCATTATTATATGGTCAACATTTATAATGATAATCTCAAGAAAGTCAGTGTCATTTACATATGCTTTTAAGGAAGACTGTGAAAGTCTTTGAACACATTTATGATTCTGATTCAAACAGAATTTTTGGGGACAGTAAAATGTCAGATAGAAAAGGCAAAGGTATGCTAGTAATAGTTATTGCTACATATGCACTTACAGTCCCATAAAGATTCAGTAGTCTACACTTGGAAAGATGGTTTTAAAAATATATGTAATATGGGATATAGGAAAAAGCCTTGTACAAAACTAGATTTGTTCCATGCTAGGATGAACATGAGGGCATACTTGGGGGAGGCTCCAATTCAAGAAGATTTATAGAATTATAAACTAAAAGGAATATTAGAGTCCATTTGATTGAATTTCCCACTGTCTTAGTTTGTATTCTGTTGCTTACAACACAATATGTGAAACTAGGTAATTTATAAAGAAAAGGAATTTATTTCTTAAAGTTAGAAGGCTGAGAAGTCCAAGGTCAAGGGGGCATTCCTAGTGAGGGCCTTCTTGCTAGGGGGTACTCTCTGGGGAGTCCCAAGGTGGTGCAAGGCATAATGTGGCAAGGGGCTGAACATGCTCGCATGCTAACTCAGGTCTCTCTTCCTCTTCTTATAAACCCACCAGTCCCACTCCCATAAGCCAGTAATCCTTTGGATTAATCCATTCATGAGGGCAGAGCCTTTATGATCCAATCAAATCTTAAAGGCCCCACCTCTCAATACTCCCACCTTGGGAATCAGCTTTCAACATGAGTTTTGGAGGGGACAAATATTCAAACCATAGCACTCATTTAAAGATGAGAGGCTAGGAGTGGTGGCTCATGCCTGTAATCCTAGCACTCTGGGAGGCCGAGGTAGGAGGATTGCTTGAGCTCAGGAGTTCAAGCCCAGCCTGAGCAAAAATGAGACTCCATCTCTAAAAAAATATAAA
>NW_012144966.1:20329171-20331324 GCF_000956105.1 Propithecus coquereli
AAGAGAACCTTTTATAAAAATCATTTTCTTTCTCAATTTCACTTTATTTCACAAATTTTTATATTCATAGTCATCCTGCACTCAAGGCAGAGACTGCTTTATACATATAGTAAATCCTCACATTTTTAGCAGATATGTCAGGAATAGGAAATAACTACTGTTTTCAGGAAAAGTGTAGTTTAATATATTCAACAATTCTTGTAAACCACTTCAAAATCATTGTAGCCTCCCTGCTTCTTCAGTCATGGTTATGATGAACAATTCCACAAAAGTTCCTATCAACTTAACACAGTTATAATCCGAGAGTCCCTCCCCCTTGACCCAGGCTGCTTGCTTCTTGCTCTGGGCTTCTCTGATGATGCAACATGAAACACCTATGAAAATTAGCTCTGCACTCATAACTACACATCCCTCACTCATGCATAACCTGTAATTGTGGCAGAGTTAATATCCTCCAAGCTACTCTTGACCAGTGGAGTCCTAGATTCAACAGATAAGTGGTTCCCCCTTTTTTGCCCAGGGAAAAACATCTGAAAACACATATTAAGGGTTTTCCAAAGATCTCCAGGGTCAAATATCAGTTGCCTGTAGCAGTAGCCAACTTTATATTGACTGCTCTCCCTTGTACATTCACTTGCCCTAGCTCATTTCACCCCATCCCTCAGCTTTGTCCTTTGCACCTGATTCCTGGGATCACTTAGAAAAAATACTACCTGCATGAATGCCATTGTCTAAGACTCTGCTTTCAGAAGAACTCAGATTAAAATTTGGAGATGCATTTTTTAATGTAACTAATTTTACTCAGTATGGTTATGGATGGTACCAATCTAAAAGCCCATAATTCAGATGTGAGCTCCAGCAAAATTACTATTTTGTAATATTATGTACATAGTAGATACCATGGATCTTTGCAATTGTTCATGAAAAGTTGAAATGGCTAATACTATGCCACTAACAAGGTCCTATTTTTAATTCCAAGACATTAACAGAATGACTCAAACATGAAGGATTATCTAAATGTGTGGCAGAACTGCAAACAAGAAACGTTCAATTAATGGATTTTTAATTAGACTCTGCTGCAGCCAATGGCAAAAGTACTGCCAATATTCATAATTACCTATAGATATTAGGAAGTTTTATCACCACCATTTTCTTATTTGATTCTAATAACAACCCTGTAATTGCCATTTTAAAGCAGGAAAACTGAAACTTGGAACTTACATTCTTTCCCTGAGATATTATATCCTGAATAATGCATGATTAGAAATTGACTCCAAATTTGATTCTCTTTTCTTTGAATTCTGTCACTCTTTGTGTTTATCATCCACTTAATTCTATAATATTGTTAAGAAAGCCTATGTGAATTAAATGAAGTAATCATTCAATAGCGCTCAATTTCTAATTTGTTGTTATATATGTACACTGTCGTGGAGATCTATATCATGTGTGAGTACACATACGAATGGATATAGCATAAGTGCCTGTGCTCTAAGTGTAGTATAATTTTACTGAAAATATTTTGCTCTATGTGTGAAACTCATCTTAATAGCATTAGAGCTAACAATGAACTACTCTTCATTAGTAACTCACATGGTGAACTCAGGTAAAATTTGTTCACATGTTTTCATCCAGCAATGGTAAACATTGGGTAACAAACTATAAAGGGCACATAACACTTAATCTGACCCTCAGCCACAACTCTCATTGAAAGCCCTCTCCTACCATTGTGCATGAATTGTTGACTCTTTCTGTATGCCAATGAAATAAAGCATGGGTATCCTGATATTTAAAATTCTGTTCAGAGAGAATTTCAATTAAGAAGAAAAAATAAGAAGTTAGTGGGAATTGGAAAGAGTATGAGTTTATTTCACTAAAATGTTTAGGATTTAAGGTCTGATTTCTTTAAGGTATATGTGGATTCTTTGAAGATGAGTTTGATAGTTTCTGTGACACACAAACATCTATATTCCTCTAGTACATTTGAATTTACAATGAGTGACCTGTCGGTTACAGGTGAGAGTAGCAGGTAAAGGTAAACAGGGGAGATGTTGGACTGTTTTTATTCTCCACTCTTGCAGTTTAAAAAATGCAAATGTTACCTTGGGGAGAATACACAGAAATCTAATTTTAAAATATTTAAAATATACCCTTTG
>NW_012144966.1:20331374-20333135 GCF_000956105.1 Propithecus coquereli
CTTTTTAAAAAGGGAGATATAATAGGGTAATCCAATCTTACACTCACATAGAAATTTAAGTATTGCTAGGATGGATGTTTTTTTGGTTAAAGTCCATTGACTTGTATTCCTGGATCCTAGACATCTAAGGAATAAAAAAGCGTATAATAGTTTTCCCTTATGTCTTGAAATCTTAAGAAGAGCTGTCATCTAACATATACTACAGACTCTTTCCTAATGTATTAACACTCCAATGCTGCAATGTACATATACATACACAGAGAAAATATGTATATAAATATTATTACGTATATTTTTACTCCCACATTTTAAAAATGTGAGAAAGCTATGTCACAGGTATTAGCTTGGTGCAAAAGTAATCGCGGTTTCAGACCATGAATTTTAAATCATTATAATTAGGCTCAAACACATCTTTATTAATCAAAATAGCAATCATTACAATCAACCCATTTTTTCAACTAGAAATAAGTTTGTTTATTCCTGTAGCATAAAAATCTGTGCTTTGGGATTCCATGAACTCTTGGAAAGCATTTTCTGCATCTTGCTGGTTGTGAAAGCGTTTTCCCTGCAAAAGCCATCAAGAGGCTTGAAAAAGTGGTAGTTGGTTGGTGAAAGTTCAGGTGAATATGGTGGAGGAGGCAAAACTTCGTAGTCCAATTAATTCAACTTTTGAAGCACTGGTTGTGTGACGTGCGGTCGGGCGTTGTAGTGGGAGAAGAATTGGGCCCTTTCTGTTGACCAATGCCGGCTGTAGGCATTGCATTTTTCAGTGCATCTCATCAATTTGCTGAGCATACTTCTCAGATGTAATGTTTCCATGAGATTCAGAAAGCTGTAGTGGGTCAGACCAGCAGCAGACCACCAAACAGTGACCATGACCTTTTTTGGTGCAAGTTTGGCTTCCGGAAGTGCTTTGGAGCTTCTTCTCAGTCCAGCCACTGAGCTGGTTATCGCCTGTTGTCTGTATAAAATCCACTTTTCGTCACATGTCACAATCCGTTGGAAAAATGGTCCATTGTTGTTGCATACAAGAAGAGAAGACAGCACTTCAAAATGACAATCTCTTTTGATTTTGGTCAGCACATGAGGCATCCACCTATCAAGCTTTTTCACCTTTCCAATTTGCTTCAAATACCGAACGACCATAGAATGGTCAATGTTGAGTTCTTCAGCAACTTCTCATGTAGTTGTAAGAGGCTCAGCTTCCATGATTGCTTTCAATTGGTTGTCATCAACTTCTGATGGACAGATACTGCGCTCTTCATCTTCAGGGCTCTCTGCTCCTTTGCAAAACTTCTTTTTCTTTTAATTTTTTTTTTATTCCAGCATATTACAGGGGTACAATGTTTAGGTTATGTATATTGCCTTTGCCCCACCTGAGTCAGGGCTTCAAGTGTGTCCATCCCCCAGAGGGTGCGCACAGCACCCATTGGTGTGCATACTTCTTGAACTACCACTGCACGGTACGTTTGTTAGCAGTTCCTGGGCCAAATGCGTTGTTGATGTTGCCAGTTTTCTCCGCTGCTTTAGGATCCATTTTGAACTCCAATAAGAAAATCGCTTGAATTTGCTTTTCGTCTAACATCGCTTCCATAGTCTAAAATAAATATAAAATAAACAGCAAGTAATAAGTCATTAGAAAAAAACATAAATCAAGAAATGCACCTTAAAATGGTATATAACATAACCACATTTAAGAAGATATTCCAATATCAAAGGGCAAATTTCAAAAATGCTAAAACTGCAATTACTTTTGCACCA
>NW_012144966.1:20345533-20348771 GCF_000956105.1 Propithecus coquereli
ATTTAAAAAAACACTTAATATGATTTATAAATTATTTTACCACGAGCTTTACATCCAAGTATTAAAGTTCTGTGAAACCCGGTATAACAAATTTTAGAAGGTCTTATTTTTCTTGACCAGCTGGCTATGAGGCATCCCACAAGAATTTTAATCTTTTTGTTTTCTTCCCTTGTGTCAGAAATGGCAGATTTGGGTAAGATGATCTCTTATAACTTTCTAGCTAATAACATTAAAGTTTATTTTCATATTAATTTCATTGGCTGAATTCATGTATAGCTTTTGATATTTGTGAGGAAAAATAACTTTTATGCTAATGGTGTTTGTTTCTTAAATTTTGGGGAAATTTATGTAAAAGCCTGCTCTGTTGTTCTCATTTTCCTATTTTTCTGAAATTATACACAGTATTCTCTTTCCTCCTTCCCCTAAGTCCCCAGGAAAATTCATATTCCTTCCTCTTTCACTCATCTTTTACCACTGACATCTCTCCAAAATATTTTAACTGCATCTTTTATATCTAGAATGACTATACATCCCAATTTCTTGATAAGAACCAGTTGCTGTTGCACAGTTATCGATACTGACTCCTTATGCATGCAACAGCATCCAGGTGTGAATGATCAGTTGCATAATCACTCAATCTCTAAGCCTTTCTTTTTCACTTTAGATAAATTCACCTAAATTCTCCAAGTCTTGCCAAGATTTTCCTGACTCTTCTTTTGTTTCACCGAAACCCATCTCTAATCTGAGAAAAGGCATTTTGTGTCTGTCACTCTCCTCGTAGGAAAATGCTCTTTTCCCACAAGCCCAGATGGAAGGAAAGAGAATTGACATTCTTTTACCCATGCATTGCCACTCTCAGATCACTCCATTGTTCTATACATTTCCCTGTGCTGAGGCTCAGGTATACATCTAAATCTACAGCATCATTCTACCTTCCCCCCCAGCCTTATTATCTACTAATACTCAGGTTTCTTCCCCAGTTTTTTGAAAGATGATTCTAACGCAGGGCTCATTCTTGCTGACAAGCTGACTTTGGTCTGGATAGTTTAGCTGGAAGTCTGACCACAAATGATTGTCGTCTTTGAAACAATGACATCTTTTTGTTCACACAGTAAAACGATTTTCAAACCCCCATCTGTAAGGTCTCCTCACTCAGAAATATCTCAAGTCTAAATACTTGAATTGCAATGTCCTTCCTTCTAACTATGAATATTCATCTGTCTTCTCACTCTCCTATTGTATTTAATTTCATTGAGAACATTAAGCAGCACAGTACCCTTTTGTTTTGATTTTTATTTCATTGCTCTCTTTCTTTCCCTTTCTTTCTCTCCATTTCCTCAAGCACTGTAGAAGTCGGTTAAAGGCAAACTTGGGTCTCACTCTCTTTAGACCATTTAGCCATTATTTTCTTCTTTATTTTCAACTTTTTGCTCTTTAGTTGCTTACTGTTTTCAGCATGTAAGTGTATTCGAGCCTCTTCCAAAAGACCAAGAATAAACACATACAAAGATTTGCATTTCATAGCCTGTTGTAGCTATCTCTCTTCTTCTTTTCATTCTCCAATATTTCAAGAAAAATGTCCACAAATAGATCCCTTCTCACTTCTCATTTATTCTTCAAAAGGCACACTCATCCCCACAACTCCTCCCTAAATTAAATTCACCTTATTTAATCCAGTCTTGCTTTTGGGTTGTATTGGTACTGTTAATAACTTCTTCATTGAAATTATGTCTTTTAAAAAATATTTGATTATACCATTCTTGTCCATTCCTTATTAGGTGATTTTGATGGAATCTCCTACTTTCCTACAATACTTGAAATTTAACTGCCCCCAAGCTTCTGTTCTCTGCATTCTCCTCCTCTGTTTTCATTTCATACTCTTCTGCTTAAAACTCTGCATTTCATTGAGAGTAAAATGCAAAGTCCTTCCAATGACCTACAATGCTGTCATGAATGCTGTGATCCAGATCTACACTGAAGGACTAAAGGACTCATTCTACCCACTGCTACTCTCAGATCTCCCACATTTCCAGGAAGTGGTCAGTGAGAAGCCCTTGTCCTAGGAATGGATGCTGGAGAAGAGCTCTGAAAGGCCATCTTATCTTTAGACACCCCTGGGAGCACTTGGTAGTAAACTTTCTACATGCCAATCTGCATGCCTAGTCTACTTCCCAGAAAAACTAACCAATAACATTGGTACTGGAATTGTCCTAGAAAGCAGATGCTTAAAGGAGATATTAAAGTTGGATCATCTACAAGGAGGACTCCTATTGTTGAATATATATGCAGTACACATTGTCCCTGAAACAAGGTAGCAGTGCAATTGTTACTATGGTAACATTTATCAGTGGTAGTGGTAAATAGTAAATCAGAATGCTGTAAACTAGAATGTTGTATCAGTAGATGGAAATGTACCAGTAGGATATATCGGGCATTATTAAACACAGGAGAAATACAACTTACATAAAAAATTAATTGAATGGTGGTTTCTAGAAGAAATCGATACTTTAAAGACTAAGAATAATTAATAATTATTTAAAAACTAAAAGTAAAAGCTACAGGATAGCCTTGTAGAGAGACTCTAATTTTCTGAACCTAGAGAGAAAAAAAAGCTGAGAACAGAGCATAGAACTTAATCAAAAGAATAACAGAGCTCTGGAGATTAATTTCCAACATAGACAAATATGCTATGCCAGTTTCAGGTCCCCCCACAAAAAAATTAGACCTTGGAACATGAGATAGGTATGTCTAGATTGATGTACTTGAGTTGCAGAAATGGTCTCCTCCTTCCTTTCAAGAAGTTCTCACTTTACTTGAAGATGATCAGAGGACTCTGTCCTGCAAGACAATATATGCTTCCTCAGGGTATCCTACCCATCGTCCTCCTGTCCACTGTCCACTTATCCACAAATTAGGTCAAATAGCATAACTAATTGCCAGACCTACCAAAGGAGGAAGGGGGGTTGTATCAAGAAGGAGTTGTAGGAACAGAAGGAGAGAGGAGTATACATGGGACTGAATGGTCCAGGTGCCGGACCAAAGGGGCCAAGTCACAATATTGGATAGGGGAGATTTTATCAATTTGGGACAAATTTCCTAGAATGTAGAATCTAATACTGTGACAAGAATGCAAGGAAATGATGCTAACAAACTCCTAGGATGGCTATCAAAAGTGATCATCCTCAGTAAGTGAGGAAGAAAAGCCACATCTGCTATAGAAAATAGTGGGAATGGGAAC
>NW_012144966.1:20359411-20360733 GCF_000956105.1 Propithecus coquereli
CACAAACATATACAAATATTTATAAATAGTTTTATGTATCAAAAATGCCACCCACTCATATGACATAAACAAGGTCAGTTAATTAACTAGAATTTTGTGGCATTTAAAGCTATGGAAATGAAGCAAATATCCCTCCCTTCAAAATGTCTAACGTAATAGTTTTATTTTTAAAATTAGTTAAATCAAAGTTAACTAGAAAAACTAAAGTGACTGAGATCATTCAAGTACCCAAACACACTAATGAGGTAAGGTACATGCTGAAGAAAATAATTAGTCTTCATTATGTAAAGAATTCTGTAAAAATAATCAATATTTAATGGTAGCTCTATTTTGTTCGAAGATATAAACTGACATCATACACTTTATTAGCCTTTCTTTTTTTTCTGTTTTCTATTCTTTTTCTCCTCCTGCAAAGGGCAAATGGACTCATATCAACCTTTTTTTGTTAAGAGTTAATGTTTAATTGTTTTGTCCGTAAGACACAACTTTTATATATTTTTTATGTAACAAAGCTAGCATATTTTTAACACAAATAAAGAAGCTGTAATTGCCAAAATATTTCTATTTATTAACTTAGATACTATTAGATAACAATAAAAACACATATTGTACCTTTATGTGAAGAAAATATTCTAGTTTGCCTAAAAATTCCTGCAGCAATACATGATAAAACATGACATATCTAATCTCATATTAAATTGCATTTTTCTCATATTTCATCCTCTGTATAACAGTATAATAGCTCTATTGAGATAATGGCATAGGACAATGGTTTTCAGAGTTTTGGATTTCACAAAATTATAAAGAAATTATGGGCATGTGTAATATAATTGCCAAATTTCCTTTTATTATTTCAAACTCTTAAGAACGAATCAAATAGGCAACTCAAAGAAGAAACACAGAAAGAGGAGGAAGAGAAGGAGGCAGAGGGGGGAAGAAAGAAGAGGAAGAAGAAAAAAGAAAGAAAATTGAAGGAAAAATCTGTCAATTACCAGAATTTGGATAGCCAAATAGTTTTTGACACCTTAGATCCTTTATTTTGAGGGGAACTTTGAACGTATAACTTTTACAAAGTTATACTCATTTAAAACTTCTGCTAAACAAGTAGAACAAACAACATTTCTAAAATAAGTTATTTATAACTTTATAAGTTTTAGGTAAGTATTGAATTTTTTTTTCAAACATTTCGTATACATCACCATAAATAAAATTTTACCATGAAATTTCCTGAAATTAACAGGACTTGATTTTATTTACTGGAACTAAAAATTATAAGACTTCAGGAGTATTCATTTGCAGATACTTTATAGGGTACAACAGAA
>NW_012144966.1:20360783-20362038 GCF_000956105.1 Propithecus coquereli
AGGACACATAAGATTGCATCCTGGCATATATTAGACACTCAATAAGTATTTGTAAAATAAATGAATGCACCTGGCTTGAATTTATTACGATGTGAATATGATTCTCCTATTTACATTGCTGGTTGAAACTTCTCTCCTGATGCCATATATTCAACCATCTACCAAATATCCAAGTACACATTTTCACACCCATTCCCTAAATTACTTGTGCAAATTATCACCCATGATCAATTTTCCAAATGCGCCTTTTCTTTCATACTTCTTATATATTATGTAGTAATCTATCTAGAAAATAGCTATCCTAGGAAAATATTTAATTACATCCATTACTTTTCCAAATTGCCCCCAAATTGTCTCCAATGCCATAGTTATTCCTTAACATTGATTCTCATTTCTTTAATGGATTAAATGTGTTCTACACACTCCCCTTGATTTCAGATTCAGACCTTTACTAATTTTTCCTCTGCACACAGGATAGTTTTAATGTACAAGTTGACTCTTACTATTCTCCTGCTTAAAACCCACATGAATCTTAATTTCTTATCTCAGTAAATCATTTGTTTTTCTCTGAAAAGAGTATGTACCCTCATAGTGTGTCAGTTAAAATGTGTTTGGCTGCGAGAAACAGAATGACAGCCAAATGTAGTTTCAAAGTTAGACATTTAATTATCTCTCATAATGAGAATTTGGGTATAGACTACTCCAAGTTTAGTGCAGCAGCTCAAAAAATCAACAATGACCCAGGTGCTATATAACTTCCTGCTTTATCATCCTCAGTATGCTGGCTTTTTGTTCTTCACCTTGTATCCACATTCAAGGAGAGTTACCACAGCTCTGTGAAAATATCCATTATGGGAAGAGAAAGCAGGAGCATAAATGGGACTTCCCTTATTTTATAAGAAAAAGTAATCTTTCCTAGCTGACATGTGTTTCTCCCTTATGACTCATTACATGCCTACATATAGATAAATCACGTACAATGAAAACCAGCATTACTAAAACGTACTTAACTAGAGCCTTTCAAAAAATTTTTTACCACAAGATTCAAAAGAAAATGTATTTTCCATTATGAGTTTTATGAAGAAATGCTTGCTTTAATATTATTGATGCATCTGAGGGATTCTATTGTATTCTACTAAATTATATATACTCTGAATATTCTGAAATATAATCCATGGTCTTAGATATAATATTCTAAATTGACAAGACAGCAGTTCTTCTCAAATTAATTCACACACACATTTAATGCAATAAC
>NW_012144966.1:20362088-20364744 GCF_000956105.1 Propithecus coquereli
CTCAGATAACTGATAGCAATGGCAATGATTTGACTCTAAAGAGGACAGAAAATTACACTTAACATTTAGGTGCCAGGTAGATGACATTATAGCAAAGAACAGAGAGAATAACGAGACCGCCAGGGATGCTAACATAGTAAGAGATATGGCAGTATGTAATAAAACTCAGCATCTATAAAGACTAGGTAAATGAACAAATAAAAAGGATATCTCTGAAAGAAGTTGGGGTAGAACTTCTGGAATGGTAGAATAAGGATCTTGGGGACACATTCTCCAGCAAAATAGCAATATAGGTGATGAAATTATTAAAAAAAAATTAAAGTCCCTGGAAATCGTTTTTAGGACATATAGCACATGGAGAAGCATTCATTCAAGAAAATCTACTAAATGTCATTAATAACAATAGAAGTCTATGATATTTGGTCCATGGTTTGTTCCCTTATCTCTCATCCCCAGCTCCATACTATGGAAGCTCTACAGTAAGTTCTTTATTGCAGGCAAATGCAACCAAAAGGTCAGGGTCTCTCTCTACTCCAGCTCCTACTCCAGGCTAGTTTAACTCTAAAAATGGCAGACTTCCAACAGTGTTTACATCCCCTTCCCTTTGTCTCATCTTGCTGAAGCTTTATCTCAGACAGACACGGCCCCACCCATCCCCTACTTGTTGGATGGAAGCTGTCCTCCAGGTTTCTCAGACTGAGAACATTGGGGACATGATTACCACATGCTAACTTTTCTATAGGGTAGAGGTTCCATATTAGGAGGGGCAAGCTGATCAGACAGGGCTACAGGCCCACCTATTGCTCACTTATAGATTGGATTAACATTCTGGGTAAAAAGTAGTCCCTACCTTCACTTCTAATACAGAGATTTTGGCCAAGGGAAAAGGTAAGCCAAAAGAATGAAGAGCTCTGAAGTTTTGGGTGAGTGAACTGACTTATCTGGAATATAACACAGGGAACTAAGAGTTATCCTAAGAAGTATTATGAGAATAAACAGAAATATTGATGGGGAGCAAATAAGAGAAGGCCCGTAGCTTCATGATACAAACAAAATGACAGAACATCCATAACTTTAATAGAATAACCAGGGAAAAGTGACTCAAAAGAGTCCTCCTAGGATCAGAGTAAAATCTGGGGGTCAGGAAGGCTGTGCATATCTTTCAGGCTTCACCCACTCAGGAGCAATTAGAGGAGGACATGGAGCAGACTTTCCTTATTCCCCCAGCTACATTCAGATCTATCAACACAAGGAAGAAGCCTTGTTGGAACAAGTGAGGTCCAGCTCATAGTGGGTCCACTGTGTCAACAGATATCACCTGGTTGCCATAAATCAGGTCTGCAAAGATAAAATTGGATGGGCCATCACTCAAAGCTGACTTAATCCTCCCATTTATTCCTTGGCCTTTAAAGTAAGAAAAATTACAGTGAGAAATACCATGTGGAATCATCTGAAACTGCTCTCCTCTCCCTCCCAATTTGGCCAAGATGTTGTATCCCAGAGAAAATGCTAAACTAATGCCACCCTAAAAATCTAAAAGATGCAGAGGTGGTGATCCCCAAAATATTTCCATTTAATTCATCAATTTGGCCCCTTTAAAAAATTACATAGATTCTAGAGAATAACCGTAAACTATCACAAACTCAAGAAGTGGCAGTCCCAATAACTGCTCAGACAGTTGTAGTATTTTTGCTACAGCAGATTAGTATAGCCTCAGGTACATGATATATGATCATGATTTTGGTAAATATGTTCTTTTCTATCCCTGTAGAAATGTGGATCAAAAAATAATAAAAGACAGATCAATGTGGCTATCACTGAATGGAAATGTACCAGTAGGATATATCGGGCATTATTAAACACAGGAGAAATACAACTTACATAAAAAATTAATTGAATGGTGGTTTCTAGAAGAAATCGATACTTTAAAGACTAAGAATAATTAATAATTATTTAAAAACTAAAAGTAAAAGCTACAGGATAGCCTTGTAGAGAGACTCTAATTTTCTGAACCTAGAGAGAAAAAAAAGCTGAGAACAGAGCATAGAACTTAATCAAAAGAATAACAGAGCTCTGGAGATTAATTTCCAACATAGACAAATATGCTATGCCAGTTTCAGGTCCCCCCACAAAAAAATTAGACCTTGGAACATGAGATAGGTATGTCTAGATTGATGTACTTGAGTTGCAGAAATGGTCTCCTCCTTCCTTTCAAGAAGTTCTCACTTTACTTGAAGATGATCAGAGGACTCTGTCCTGCAAGACAATATATGCTTCCTCAGGGTATCCTACCCATCGTCCTCCTGTCCACTGTCCACTTATCCACAAATTAGGTCAAATAGCATAACTAATTGCCAGACCTACCAAAGGAGGAAGGGGGGTTGTATCAAGAAGGAGTTGTAGGAACAGAAGGAGAGAGGAGTATACATGGGACTGAATGGTCCAGGTGCCGGACCAAAGGGGCCAAGTCACAATATTGGATAGGGGAGATTTTATCAATTTGGGACAAATTTCCTAGAATGTAGAATCTAATACTGTGACAAGAATGCAAGGAAATGATGCTAACAAACTCCTAGGATGGCTATCAAAAGTGATCATCCTCAGTAAGTGAGGAAGAAAAGCCACATCTGCTATAGAAAATAGTGGGAATGGGAAC
>NW_012144966.1:20371266-20372968 GCF_000956105.1 Propithecus coquereli
GAGTAGATATAGAAAATGTGGTGTGCACTATGGAATACTACTGAGCCATAAAAAGGAATTAAATGTCTTTTGTAGCAACTTGGATGGAATTGGAGATCATTATCCTAAGTGAAGTATTTCAGGAATGGAAAAACAAACACTACAAGTACTCTCTAATAATTGGGAGCTAAGCAATGGGCACACACAGACACAAAGAAATGTAAAGGATATTGGAAACCAACAAGCAGGGATGGTGGGAGTTGATGAAGGGTAGAAACTTACCTATCAGGTATAATGAACCCTATTTTGGTGATGGGCACACTAAAAGACCCAACTTAAGCATTATACAAGGTATCCATGTAGCAGAAATGTTTGTACCCTCCCCATAATATTTTGAAATAAAAAAAGAAAGTCTGTGGGGCCAATTTAAAAAGTGAATTTTCATTTCCCTTGTTATCTATACTTTTACTCTTACTTTTTAGGGTGGCTGGAGGGGAAGGTGATAAAATATATATTTAGCTATGAGATTTGCAATGGAGTTTTGTTTGGGAACAGAAATCTTATCCCAAGGTTTAGAAAAGTAAATACTTTCAGTTACATCCCACACAATAATTAGTTTTAAAATTGACCATGGATCATGCTTTCTGTTTAAAAGATATACATTTCGTGTCTAGGGTAGTTGCCCAGAAAAGATTTTCACACTTTAGGGATAAAGATTAAAAGAACATTACCTTGGTTTGCTAAGGTACAAAGCTGACAGGTATTTGGATAAAATGCTCTTAGGACAATACAAACATATGCATAGCTGCCATGACCCATGGTTTATCTTTTTGATAAATTCTAACTTGGAAAAAAAAATACAGAAGAGGATATAAAATTCAGATAGTTAATATTAGGATTCAAGTAGAGGAACAATTGCCTGGTGGTTCTATATAGAGTTTTACATTATTTATCACATTCTATTGTAATTCTTGACTATTTAATCTTCACCACTAGGCTATGAGTTCTTTACAAGTTAAAATTTTTCTTTGTTCCAATATTATATCCACTCCTTGGCCTAAGGTCATTGAATAGAACAGAACACTCAATACACTCGATATTTGTGAGTGACTGTTTATGTAAGTGGAATATCACAGTCTGTCAATTATTTACCCAATTTGAAAAATAAGATTTTGGAATACATAAACATGCTATATTTATATATATTGTCAAGTGTTTAAAACAATAATGTACATATTCCTCTGAAAAGCAAAGCAACATTAGAGCAATATAGCATTAAAAACAATACTAAACTTAGTTTAATTTTTCAGGTACATTTTTAAGTTAGGTACCTTTAATGCTCTTCAGAAAAAAATATTCTGAAGTTATAATTTTTACTCCCAAAAGTGTACTTAGCAAAAAGAAAGGAATCTTTTACAATTACATATGCAGATCAAAAGAGACTCTAATATCACACAGCAAGGTAATGATAATGACTTGTAAACTACTTACTTTGGGCATTTTCCAACTATGTGATCTTTTATAAATACTAGATAGGGAAATGTTCAAATCTGACTGAATATCATATATCCAGAATGTAGCTAACACATTGATTACTAGAATTTTAGGGGAACCATTATTTTGAATTACAACACATGGAAACTTGAGTGCATTTTCTTTTATATTTTGCATACTAATATGCAGTTGAAGATAGGAAACAAGGCAACTCATGGGGACCTAGTCT
>NW_012144966.1:20373018-20375848 GCF_000956105.1 Propithecus coquereli
AAAACTTGAGGATAATTATAATATAATTATTGTAACCACAATTATTCTTAGAACCATCTATTAATATTAGAATGTAAGTCTGAAATTGGGTTACAACTTATTTACCTTCTAATAAAGGAACATTACAGCTTATTCACCTTTTAATAAAGTGACATGTACTCATGTACCAATCAAGTGTTTGTTGATGTTTCCAAAAGAAAAAAACTCCATTAGTTACATACAAATCATGAAAGGTTGAATGATAGTTCTTTGGGTTTCCATAGACACCAACAGCTGGCCTAAGAGACTGTTGCTTCTCTTCCCTGGCTCATTGTAATATCAAGCATAAAATCCAGCATGCCTCAATAATACATACAGAACACACAATTTGGCTCAAAAACTTGGTAGAGAAACTCTTCGGGGCCAGATGGCAGACTAGAAGCAGCCCACAAAATGCCACTTTCATGGAAAGGATTGAAAGTGGTTAATAGATACCTACCTTTGGATTGATTGTGTGAGTAAGAGCACTGGGAATCCACAGAGAGGAAGTGGGAGTGAAATGCAGAAGATAGAAGTGGGACAAGATGCTCAGCAGGACTGGCGGTTATTAGGGAAGGCACCCACACATGGGAAAGGGAACTAGGAGAAAATCCCAGACTCCATGTTTTCCCTGAGGATAATGTAACTGGAGGGATGGGGAGAGCAGCTCCACTGCAACAGGCCTCCAGACTGATACGGAGACCTGACTGGATGCTGTGAAGTTGTGTTGCTCCAGAGAGAAGGGATGACTAGCTTGCCAGTGATGGGCACTGTGGCCAGTGCCATTGTAACATCCCAATCCTGGAACACTACTTTTGTCCAGGGGTCAGATCTCTGACTTCAGCCTTCCCCCTTCCCCTGCCAAGTGGGGATGGAGTGGGGAATCTGGCTCTCATGTGTGCCCCAGGGGCAGGTGACATGCTCCCCCACCACTGCTGGTGCCAGAGTCCCTGGGATGAGCAGGAGACCAAGGGCCCGGCACCCACTGCTGTGGCCTGGGTGATTCTTCTCAACCTGGACACAGCATGTGTTCATAGCTCTCAGTGCCCAGTGCCCCCTGCCAGGGAAGCTGGACCTGCTATTGCTGCCTGAAAGGTCTTAAGTGGGATGAAAAACAGCATAGTTGCAGCCTTTAGATCTAGGTTGTCTGCATGCCAGGGATCCACACCGCCCTGCACCCTGGGTGTTGCACCCTGCACCAGCCGACATGTGTGAACACAGTGTCCCATGGACTTGTTCCATCCTGGGTAGGCACCCTACCCCACTGGTCTGCTCTGTCTGGGGTCTACTCCACCCCATGCATGAATCATGACCTGCTGACCCACTCTGCAACAGAGGTCACTCTGCCTTGTTCCTTGTGGGCTTGTGGGAGACTACAAAGCTGAGGAACTGCTATGCCCTGTGCCGCACCTTGTGTAGAACTTGGCCAGCCCACGTGCCTGGCACCTCAGCTTCCAAGGCCTGCATGCATGTGTGCCATGCCTAGTGGACCTTGTGCATCCTGTATGCATGCCCTGTCCTGCCTGTAAGCTCCAGCTTGTGTGTGCACCTGGCATCAGGGTCCAGCCCTGCCACAGCAGCCCTGTAACAAACACAGGGGAACAGGAGAGATGTAGCAGTGCAACAATGTTAAAAGCTCATGGTGTTTCTGCCCCTCTCCTGCCTGGTCAAACTTTCAGAATAGGTTCTTAGCATGCCATCCAGGGATTCATCTCAATCTTCACTGAGACACAGAGGTCTTAGTAGAGAACAGGTGTATCCTATCTGCTATCTGTTTTAATCAGAGAGAAGTGGCCTCAGAAGATAAGGTACCAGCATAAAAAACTCTAGCAACATGAAGAAAACAGGCTATCTTGACATCCCCAAAGTATCAAAATTGCTCTCCATAATTAATTTAAAATAATAGGAAATTGTTTAAATGGCAGATATGTAATGCAGATTATGGATGACAAGTAAGATGAATGGAATCGAGGAAATGGTACAAAACCATTTCAATGAAACCAAAAAGATAATTCAGAACATGAACAAAAAATTCAGGAGAACTATGAAACATTGAGAAAAGAAATCGCAAATGACACAAACAAATGGAAAAGCAATCAAGCTCATGCATCAGTAGGATCAATATTGTTAAAATGTTCATACTACCCAAAGTGATTTACAGATTCAATGCAATCCCCATAAAAATACCACCATGATATTTCACAGATCTACAAAAAATAGCTGTATGCTTCGTTTGGAATCAAAAAAGAGCCTGAATATCCAAAGCAAACTTAAGCAAAAAGAACAAATCTAGAGACATCACATTACCAGACTTCAAGCTATACTACAAAGCTATAGTAACCAAAACAGCATGGTATAGGCACAAAAATAGAGACATAGACCAATGGAACAGAATAGAGAACTCAGATATAAAACCATCTACCTACAGCCAACTGATCTTTGACAAAGCAGACAACAATGCACACTGGGAAAAAAGAAACCCTATTCAATACCTGGTCCTAGGAAAATTAGATAGCCACATGCAGAAGAATGAAACAGGACCCCTGTATCTCACCACTCACAAATATTAAATCGAGATAGATAAAAGACTTAAATGTAAGTCATGAAACTGTAAGAATTCTAGGAGAAAAAGTAGGAAAAACTCTTATTGATATTGGGCTAGGCAAAGAATTTATGACTAAGAATCCAATGGCAATTACCACAATAACAAATAGAAATAAATGATACTTAATTAAGTCTAAAAGCATCTTCACATCACAGGAAATAATCAGTAGAATAGATAGATAACCTACAAAATGGGAGAAAATATTCA
>NW_012144966.1:20375898-20376927 GCF_000956105.1 Propithecus coquereli
TAACCTAAACATCTGTACCCCCGTAATATGCTGAAATAAAAGAAAAAAAAAAGAATATGATTAAAATAAAAAAAAAGAAATAACATTTTGAACACAGTTGTGTGATAGACACTTGGTATTTTTTATGACAGTCAGTCTCACAAAAATGAGATAGGATTTAGCAGCAATATCTTACAGTTGGGAAATTTAAACTCAGAGGTATTAAAGTACTATTTAGACACAAAACAAGTGGAAGAGCCATGAACTGAAGCAAATTTTTCTGATTTCAAAATCTATGTTTTGTTTCGCATTATGCATGCAACCTTTTTGTCATATTTATGGCACCACTGGCTGGGGTCTTCTTTTAATTTAAGTGAACAAAATATTTAACAGTGAGCCATTTTGTTTTCTTTACGTGTCTGATAGTTTTAAGAAGTAAATTGTGAGTTTTCACAAGACTGAGGCATATGTCATGTTCTTTGCTTTTTCTCGTGCCCCATGAGGACGAAGGCCACATTTTTACAAACCGATCTATATCAGTTAAATCTTTGATTTGTTGTGATTCCAGGAAGGACAAAAATAACATTGAATAATATTATTAGGCTTAAAAAAAAACTTATTATTTTTGTTTTGGTAGGTTGCAATGTCAAATATTCATTTTTGCCTAAATGTTTCATTTATAATCCAGTTATTTTTTGCAACTTTAAATACAATTTGCAGAATGAGAGAAAAAAGAGTCACACATGAAAGCCATTTATCATTTGGGGGGATAATTAAAATTTTGCAGCTTTTTTCATTAGCTTTTCCCCAAAACTTAGTTTCTATTGATTTTTGTCTGAGATAATGGAAGAAAATTATTGCTAATTTTATGTACTCTTGAATACTGATCTTAAACCAAAGCCTAATTGCTAAGTTTTAGCTTCAGTATTCATCAAATTTACCTGTGCTTACCATTATTTTTCTCTCTTGCAATTAGACTCTGTCCAATATTATCAACTCATTCTAAAGGCTCAAGGTAAGTTCTTGGGCTAATTTCTTTACCTGATATTT
>NW_012144966.1:20388097-20392116 GCF_000956105.1 Propithecus coquereli
ATTACAATATAATAGTAATAGAGTAAAGTATGCAATAAATGTAATACAAATGCACTGGAATCATCCCCAAACCATCCCCCCACTCTGGGTCTGTGGAAAAATTATCCTCCATGAAAACAGTCCCCGGTGCCAAAAAGGTTGGGGACCAGTGTTCTAGATATAAGATCTTATCATCAAGAAAGAGAGATAGTTTGACTTCTTCTGCCCTTATTTTGATGCCCTTGATTTTCTTCCCTTGCCTGATTGCTCTTGCTAGGACTTACAACACTATGTTGAACAGAAGTGGTGACAGTGGGCAACCCTGACTGGTTCCATTTCTAAGTGGGAATGCTTTCAATATTTCCCCATTCAGTATGATGTTGGCTGTGCGTTTGTCATGTATGGCTTTTATAATATTGAGTTATGTTCCATCCATGCCTATTTTCTTAAGGGTTCTTATCATAAAAGGGTACTGAATTTTGTCAAATACTTTCTCTCCTTCTATTGAGAACATCATATGGTCTTTGGTTTTGCTTCTATTTATGTGGTAAATCACATTTATAGTTTTGCATATGTTGAACCATCCTTGCATCTCTCAGATAAAGCCTACTTGATTGTGGTTCATTGTTTCTTTAACTTGCAGCTTAATTCAGTTTGCTAGGATTTTATTGAGAATTTTTGGATCTATATTCATAAGGGATAATGATCTGTAGTTTTCTTTTTTGGTTATGTCCTTTCTGGCTTTGGTTTGAGGGTGATATTGGCTTTGTGGAATGAGTTGGGGAGATTCCTTCCTTCTCTATATTATGAAATAATTTCTGCAGTATAGGTACTAGTTCTTCTTTGTAGGTCTGGTAAAATTCTGGTAAAATTTGGATGTGAAAACTTCTGGTCTGAGATTATTTTTTTGTTGGAAGATTTTTTTATTGCTGCTTCAATTTCATTACTTGATATTGCTCTGTTCTGGAGTTCTATTTCTTCCTGATTAAGCCTAGGGAGATTGTGTGTTTCCAAGAGTTTGTCCGTTTCCTCAATGTTTTCAAGTTTATGTGCATAGAGATTTTTATAGTATTCAGAGATGATATTTTGTATTTCCATGGTATCAGTTGTAACATATATCCTTTTTCATTTCTGATCAATCTTATTAGGGTCTTTTCTTTTCTCTTTTGGTTAGTCTAGCTAGAGGACTGTCAATTTTGTTCATCTTTTCAAAGAACCAAATTTTGTTTCATTAACCTTCTAGGTAATTCTTTTGTTATTGATTTTGTTTCTGCTCTGACCTTAGTTATTTCTTTTCTTCTGCTGGGTTTGGGATTGGTTTGATTTTTCTCTTTCAATTCCTTGAGACAATTCATTAGATCTTTTTGTCTTTTGGGTGTAGGCATTATGGCTATAAATTTTCCTGTCATGACTGCTTTTGCTGAACCCCACAGATTTTGATGACTTGTGTCTCCTGTGTTATTTAGTTCAAAGAATCTTTTTATTTCTGTGTTAATTTCCTCCTTGATCCAAAAACTGTTCAGCAGTAGGTTGTTTAATTTCCATGACTTTGTGAAGAGCTGAGTGTTTCCATTGGAATTTATTTCTAATTTTATTCCATGTGGCCTGAGAAGATACATGTTATATATTTAACTAAGGAGGTGAAAGACCTCTACAGGGAGAACTACAAACACTGAGGAAGGAAATCACAGAGGATGTAAACAAATGTTAGGATGTCTATACTACCCAAAGTGATTTAGATTCAATGCAATACCCATTAAAGTACCAGGGTCATTTTTTACAGATCTAAAAAAAATAATTCTACATTTCATATGTAACAAGAAAAGACCCCGAATAGCCAAAATAACCTTAAGCAAAAAGACCAAATTGGGAGGCATCACTCTACCAGACTTCATGTTTCTACAAGGCTATAGTAAGAAAAATAGCATGGTACTAGCACAAGAATAGAGACCTAGACTAATTATCAGAACAGAGAACCCAGATATAAAAGCGTCCTCATAAAACCATCTGATCTTTGACAAAGCAGACAAGAGGATACACTGGGGGAAAGAATCCCTATTGAATAAACGGTGCTGGGAAAATTGGATAGCCACATGTAGAAGACTGAAACAGGATCCGTGCCTCTCATCACTCACAAAAATTAATTTTGATGAATAACAGACTTAACCTAAGGCATGAAACTATAAGACTTCTCAAAGAAGAGATTTGAAAAACTCTTGTAGATATTGGCCTAGGCAAAGAATTAATGAAGAAGGCCCCAAAGGCAATAGCAGCAACAACAAAAATAAATAAATAAATGGGACCTGATTTAATTAAAAAGCTTCTGCATAGCCAAGGGGACAATCAATATAGCAAATAGACAACCTACAGATTGGGGAAAATATTTGCATGCTATACGTCTGATGAAGGGCTAATAACCAGAACCTACAAAGAACTCAAGCAAATCAGCAAGAAAACATCAAACAGCCCCATTAAAAAGTGGGCAAAATACATGAACAGAACCTTTTCAAAAGTAATAGCCAATAAACATATGAAAAAATGCTCAATGTCTCTAATCATCAGGGAAATGCAAATCAAAACCACAGTGAAATATTTCCTAACTCCAGTGAGAATAGCTTTTACCAAAAAGTTCCAAAACAACAGATGCTGGTGTGGATGTGGAGAGAAAAGACCACTTACATACTGTTGTTGGGACTGCATATTAGTACAACTTCTATGGAAAAAAGTGTGGGGATTGCTTAAAGAACTAAAGTAGACCTACCATTTGATCCCATAATCCCATTACTAGGTATTTACAATCCATATTTGGATTGTACAAAAAAGAGATATTCTGTAAAAAAGACACTTGTACTCAAATGTTTACAGCAGCACAATTCACAATTGTGAAGATGTGGAAACAATCCAAGTGTCCATCAATCCATGAGTGGATTAATAAAATGTGGTATATGTATACCATGGACTATTACTCAGCCATGAGAAAAAATGGTGAACTAATGCCTTTTGTAACAACCTGGATGGAATTGGAGACCATTCTTTTAAGTGAAGTATCACAAGAATGTAAAAACAAAAACCACATGAACTCACTACTAAATTGGAACTAATAGATCAACACTCGTGCACACATGGTAGTGAAATTCAATGGAAATCAAGTGGGTGGGAGGGGAGAGGTGGGGATGGATGAATGCCACTCCTAATGGATACAATGCACACTGCTAGGTGATGGACACATTTATAACTTTGACTCAATCTGTACAAAAGCAATTCATGTAACCAAAACATTTGTTCTCTCATAATATTCTGAAATATAAAACAAAAACCAAAACAAAACAGAAAAGGAATGTATGAAAATAACTATACTGCACGTATAATTAAGTTCTTTCTCTCTTTTTAGCTAGTGAGAGATTTATTGTTTTATTGAAAGTTTATTTCCTTGAAACTCACCTCCTTAGAGTTTCCATTGTGTGATAGAATCTGAATTATATTTGTCTGCTCTAGAATTTTGTCTATATTAAATTATACCATATATACACTGTGCATTCTTGTGTCTCTCTTGTGTCAAAACACTATTTTGATAATCATCCCTATTTTTGTGTGTATCACTTGATCAATGTTAGTTTTTAATTGCTAAGTAGTATTGTATCATTCTATTGTACAAATGTAGCATTCTCCCGAGGATGTACATTTAGGTTTTTTCTGGCTTGTGCCTATGATTAATAAATCTGATATGAAAATTCTTATAGAAGTCATATATTCTCCCATTTTTCTCCATTTGTCTTTTTTACCTAAGAATAAAATGCTGACTACTAGTGTGTGTGCATGTTTATCTTTATAAGAAATTAAACTGTCAAAAATATTGCAGCATTTTTGCATTTCCACCAGGTAGTGTATGATAGTTCTCACTGCTCCGGGTCTCTTACAAATAATAATACATATTTATTATAGGTTAATTAAATGGTAACAAAAAGCATCATACACACTTAGAATAAGTAAAAAATAAATTAGATATTCATCCAGCCACATTCTCTGATAATAATTTAAAA
>NW_012144966.1:20392166-20393434 GCF_000956105.1 Propithecus coquereli
ACTGGGGGCCAGGGTCAGCCGAGCCAGCATAACCTTTGAGGACAGGGACATGCAGTGGCAATTTTCACAAGTGGCTGAGGTGCCAGTAGTGTCTCAGGGTGCCCAGGTTTACCTGTCAGACAGCAGTTTGCTGCCAGGTGTTTGATCTTGGTGGATAATGTGCACCATTGCCACATCCTGCACAGACTGCTGTTGAAAACCAGCATTGCTCTCTGGATACTTGCTGTATGGCCACATCCTGTCCATTATCAGAAGCAATAAGAAACCAATAGATTCTGGAAAATGACACTGACACACACTCTGATATATGAGTTAAGAAGACTGGCCCACCTCCCTCTGCAGGGGATCATCATAAGAATTTTCTTTTTAAACATTTGAAATAAACACTTTTTATTAAAAAATGGGAAAATAACACAAAATATAAATAGAATGTTTAACTCAGAGAGAGAAAGAAAATAGAGTAGAAGTGACACCAGTAAAAGCTAAACTTTTTAAAATATAACTCTGGAACAATTTAAATACTTTATATAATTATAAAAATTGTATTTTGAGAAGAAACATCTAAAAAAACAAAATAAAAAAATGACATGTGCATCAAATTGCTGGCATCGTATCAAGGAGGAGAAAATAATTCAAGCCTTGTATAAACATAACAATTGATCTACTTATGCCTATACATTATAAAGACAAAACAGTGTAAAACAAATCGAAACAAAATCAAAAAATAAAGTCAAAAATCCAAAACAGTTTTCTGTTGTTGATAAAAGTGTCAATTTTATTCTAAAACCACGTGTGTGTTGTAAGTCATAATAATCATTTACAATATATAGATTCAGATATCTATACCTGGATCCTCATTTGAATGGATTATTAAAATATTGAAATAATTAGAGACATTTGTACACTGGTTGGATATTTGATGATATTAAGGCAATACATGAAAAGTATATTGTGAAATTGGCATTTTGTTTATTTTTAAAAATTCTTATCTTGTAGAGATACATACTGAAATATTTATGGATGAAATGATGTGATGTCTGATATTGCGGAATTAGTTTTTAGAAAAGGGGAGGAGTAGGAGAATAAATGAAACAATATTGGCCACTAGTCAATAATTATTGAAGCTGAGTGGTGGGTACACGGGGATTCATTAAATTTACTAGTCCTTCTACTTTGTTATATGTTTCAAAATATATTTAACAAAAAGTTAAAAAAAATAGTTTTCAATGAATAAAACTTTGAGTACCTAATTAGGATTGTTAATACAT
>NW_012144966.1:20393484-20396437 GCF_000956105.1 Propithecus coquereli
AGTGTATGAGTGTTCCTATCTCTCTGCATCCACGCCAATATTTATTGTTTTGGGACTTTTTGATAAAGGCCAGTCTCACTGGAGATAAGTGATATCTCATTGTGGTTTTGATGCATAATCAATTTTTAAGGGATAGTTTCCATGACATTTAGGAATATAGTAAATGTTGGGTTTTGCCTTGGTATTTGATCAAGATTTTCAATTATGTTTCAAATTTAGCCTCTAGAGACCTCCAAACAAAATACCTGTTTCATGATCTTTTGTAGCATCCCTGAACTTCTGCATGATCAATGAAGTGATTGTGTAGTTTACCATCATTTTTTATAGGAAAAGCAATGTATGTAATATAAACAAGATATGTCATTTTGATTTATGTTAAATATCTGAGCAGTTTTTCATATGCATTGAAATTCTGAGATTTTTCTTGTTCTTATCTTTAATTAATATAGATTGAAAAATATATAATGTATAATCAATAAAGTGTCCTGCAATTGCCATGATAAAGAACAAATGTAGCTCTAAGTGATTTAAGAATCACAAGCATGTGCTATTTTGTTCACATCCTTCAATGTGTGTCAGGAAATAATTGTAACACCTCATATTTTAGCAACTTAACAAGCCATAGTAAAGATTACATTGTAGGTAACTTTTTGTTTTCATTTTTCTTTAGTTGAAGAAAAATTATATGACAAAAGATTTTGGAACTACTTTGTCCAGTACTAACAAATGATGTTCAAACGAGATGGAACAATGGTTATCACGGGTTTAAAAAGATTGCTTAAAAATAATAAAGCCTTAATACTGTAATTTACAGGTAATGATAGCAACACGCAGAGCTTACCATCAATCGGTAGTTGCTACAAAAGTAAATAAATGGACGTGCTTTGAGAGCAAAAGTATTTATAGTATGATACATGTTTTAAAGATCTTCCAGGAAATAACAAATAACCCAATTTAAATATGAGCAAAGGACTTGAATAGACATTTCTCCAAAGAAGACGTACAAATGGCCAAAAAGCATGTGAAAATATGCTCACCATGACTAATACTCAGGGAAATGAAAATCAAAATCACAATGAGGTAACACCTGACACCTGTTAGGATGGCTATTACCAGACAAAGAAACAAACAAAAATGACAGAAGATAACTAATGTTGGAAAGAATGTGAAGAAATTCGAATCTTTGTACACTGTTGGTAAGAATACAAGATGGTGCAGTTACTAGGGAAAACAGTATGGTGGCGCCTCAAAAAATTGAAAATAAAATTACTAAATGACTGTCCAATCCCACTTCTGGGTACATATTCAAAAGAAGTGAAATCAGAATCTCAAAGAGGTATCTGTATTCCCATGTTTATCACAGCATTATTCACAATGGCCAAGATATGGAAGCAACCTAAGTGTCTATCAACAGATAAATGAATTAAAAAATGTGATACATACACACTACGTAATATTAATCATCCCTAAAAATGCAGGAATTCCTGCCATATACAAAAAATGGATCAACCTGGAGAAATAAGTAAGTGAAATAAGCCATTTACAGAAAGACAAATACCACATAATTCCACTTATGTGAGGTATTTAAAATGGGGAAACTCATAGAAACAGAGAACAGAATAGTGGCTGCCAGGGCTGGAGGGAGGAGGAAATGGGGATTTGCTGTTCAATAAGAATAAAGTTTCACT
This sequence comes from Propithecus coquereli, assembly GCF_000956105.1. Taxonomy (NCBI): domain Eukaryota; kingdom Metazoa; phylum Chordata; class Mammalia; order Primates; family Indriidae; genus Propithecus; species Propithecus coquereli. The sequence continues at coordinate 20,395,173 of NW_012144966.1, forward strand.
TATGCAATATAAATAAGTTCTATATATCTATCACACAGCATTGTTCCTAGAGTTAACAATACTGTATTGTACACTTAAAATTTAAGAGGGTATATCTCATGTTAAGTGTTCTTAGCACAAATAAAAGAGAGGAAAATGTTCTTCCTATTCCAAAAGAAGCTTGTATTCATACAATGAAAACGGATTCTGATGAAAATTTAAGATATTGTTTTTTTGAAAGTCTATTATGTGGGTCCATTGCTAAATTTCTAAGTCCATCATTTAAGTAAACATTTTCATAAATAATTGTGTGAAGTTAGCATATATAAATACATTAGAAATACAAATAAAAGTGAAGGCAAAAATTTTAAGCAGTAATATATGGTGATTATAAAGCTTCTTCCTCAGAAAATGAGTAAAACTTCAGATTAAGTGATAGCTTTAATTAAATTCAATCATTATCATCAAGTATACTTAAAGTCTTAGAATTAAAAAGTGGAAAATTCTTTAGTTGCTAATAATCTGGCAGCCACAGCATCAGCAGTGATAACATTCTCTGGAAGAACAAGGCGAAAAAGTTCATGATTCACTGCTAACCTCAGGTAAAAATGTCAAATTGGAGGCAATATTTGTAAATAGACTAAGGGTTAATATTGCTCATAAATGAAAACCTTCTAAAAATGGAAAATAAAAACCAATAGCCGCATAAGAAAATGGGCAAAAGGTATAAAAAAGAAATCACAGCAAAATAAAAGGAAAATGTGTTCTATTTTGCTCTTAATACGAGGAATGCCCAGTTTGACCCCATTGAATGCCATTTTTGTCAGCAATCAGATTGTTGATACACAATAGTTTGACAAACCACTCCGTAGGTGTCTGGGGAAGCAGGCAGATTTTCTTATATTGCTAGTAGTAATGTGGAATGGTACAAATACAATGGAGGTGAATTTGACTATTCTAGGAAGATTAAAAATGCATATACTTTTTAATTCACCAATTTTTCTTACAGGATTCTATCCCAAAGGCACTCTGATAAAATTATAAAAAAGATGTATGTTTAAGACAATATGTATAAGGCTTTAGGGTGATTTTATAATAGTAAAAGAATGGAACAGTCCAAATGCCCATTCGACCAGGAGATTTGTTGAATACAATATGATATTTCCACACAATGGATTCCATGACACTCTAAAGAGGAATGGAGACTATTCTGAGTTGTCTACATATTATTTTATTAGGCTTTTTTTTTGGTTTTTTAAGTGATCGATCTCTCTCTCCTGTATATT
>NW_012144966.1:20396487-20398188 GCF_000956105.1 Propithecus coquereli
CTATGAAATCAATTACCTTTACATGCTGCAATTTTAATTTGTATTCTTCATGGATATGCATTATTCTTACATTTGTGATTAAATTAAATATGTATTTTTTTATTTCACTTTTCTTGAAATTCTTAAAATAATTGTATATTTAGAGTTCTAGATTTTAACACATAAAAATTAATTTGGTATGGATTCCTATGCAACCATGTCTCTTTTCCACATTAATGCTGTAAATGGTAAAATATTGATATAATAGAGTGAAATATAAGTAGTCTTATTTTAATAATTGATGAGTTTTACTTTAAAAAAAGTAAGTGCAAAGTCGTTGATGCTATTGTTGTTTTAAAAGAAAAATACCAGTAAATGAAAACTATAATGAATTTATATGGAGGGAAACCCTAAAATAAAGACAGCGTTATACTGCTCTGGATAAAAAACTTTAATAAAGGTTGTATACAGTAAGATCAGAGAGAGAATGGACTGAGCAATATTCCAAGAAGCTGGAACATGAATGAAATGGAAGAAGTCTACTGAAAAACCAGCCATGGCAGGAAGCAGACGGGTGGATCAAGACACAGTCAAGACTACTTTATTTATTCATTTATGTATCATTCACTCATTAATTCATTTCAGTTCAGAAGTGTAAACTTCTTGATAAATATTTACTATCAATAGCTAACATTTGGAACATAAAGGAAAAATTTTAATGTCTAACATGAGAACGAAAGTGTGTGCATGGGGAAAAATAAGTATAAAGTCAGATGATCTGTAAATGGAACTTAATTCAGGAAAACAAGAAATCAGAGCCAGGAGACATGCAAGCCCCATGACATGAGTCCCTCTGAGAGACTAGATGTGGAAAGTCACATAAATTATATTTCAAGCCAAATCTGATATACATTTCAAAGCACAGGATGATTTGTGTTGACATCTGGGCTTTATATGCCTAGTCCACTAGTTATAAATCAAAAACTCCTCTGTGATAATCTCATTTAAATTCACCATAAACACTATTATATTTTTGCTGTTTAACATGTTAAAATTATCCCCTAAAGTGGCGAATATTTTATCAATTTTGTTATGCCTTTTAAATTGAATCCCCTTCTACTCTATTGAGATGCTACATTTAAGCACATTTTGTTTAGTTCTATATGTAAAATATATTATTTTAATATTTGTACAGTACTTTATTTCTGTTGATTTCATTTTCCAGAGTGTGCTGATGGAAAGTGTATTTCTTACCCCTGGTAATTGGAACCTGCTGTAAACCAGCTGTTACATCCTCTTGATAATTATTATTAGAAATTCAGCCATAATTACATTTCATACTCTTGTTTTTTGACAATTTTTAAAATTTATAATTTGTGTTTTAACCTCATCTATATTTATTTGGACTTAATATAATTTTATATAATTTCCTTTAAGGATTGTTTTAACTTATATGTAAAATACCAGTCATAATTTTAGAAAGAGTTAAATCAATTCAAAATATCTGAATTGATACCCAGTTCAATAATAAAAACAGTGACAACTTATTTGCAATTTGCATAATCAATTTTTGGGGGGGTTCTTTTTTTATTTTTTATTTCAGCATATTATGGGGGTACAGATGTTTAGGTTATGTATATTGCCCTTGCACCCCCCCAAGTCCGAGTTTCAAGTGTGTCCATCCCTCGGATGGTGTGCATTGCACATTTTGTGTATGCATAT
>NW_012144966.1:20398238-20399869 GCF_000956105.1 Propithecus coquereli
ATGAAATAAACAGTCCAAGACTAGAATAGTTTTTTTTTTAATTTCAGAATATTAAATGTTTCACAGAAGTTGATTTGATATAACTGTACTGTAAGATTATATTTACTCCAGAAATTCTAATTTATTGGCGTGAGAGGAGGCTTAACCTTTATTCCATAGCACCTTGTAGCATCCAAGACACTCATGAGATTAACATTTTTTTTTTTTTGCTTTTAAGAAAGAGGAAAAGGGATTCATCAAATCAATCATCACTTTCTTCCTTCCCCTAAAAAAATTAAAATAAAAAACAGTAAAGTTTCAAATTAAAGCTGTACAAAATGGAAATAACTGTCTACTGCAATAACAAAGCATGGAAAAAGAAAGTTGGGTAGATTTAGAAGAAACAGATTAGCTATTCAAATACCTTAATAACCACCTGTTTTGACTTTTGTCTGTTCAAATTGCTTAAATCTTAATTTCCACATCTGTAAAATGGGAACACATTCTTTGGAAATATTTCAAGGCTTAGAGTTTGGGCTCCTATGTGATTTCTGAAGGTGCATGTGGACACTGCTGCCGACTTCCTATTAAAATTGCACGTGAGAAGGAAGAATCAGGGGGAAAAGGAGGAATTTGTGCATTCTCTCCCAGTCTTAGAAGTTTTCTTTTCTGCTCTTTGGGTTGGAGCTAGAACACTTCTCTTGGAGCTCTCTCTGTTCATACTCACGCTCGCTTCAGGATTTGACCGTGCATTGCATTCCGGCTGGAGGATACCAGAAGAGGAAACAAGGTCTGGGTGGCAATGCGGTGGGGCAAACTTACTGCTGGTCTGGTAGTGCTTATTTATTTATGGAATACATAGTATAGTTTTCTCGGTATTAGCAATAAAATTTTTTATAAAATATTGCTCTTGTCCTAATCGGCATCAAACTATAGGTGATAAGGTATGCAAGTAAAAAATTTCCAAGATACTGTGGAACATTGTATAAAGGACTAAATATTAATATTAAACAATGCATATATATTTACAGGAATTTGCCTAAAAGGTTAATAGCACCACGGTTAAAGGTACCTGTGCCAACATCACCTGTGACAAATTCCCTGCTTGGGTCTGACACACTCTTGCTTAGAGGAAATAGGATGATCAAAATTGCCATGTGGGGATCACAGACAGACAGATGGCAAATACCAAAATGGTCCCCCAGCAGCATCCACATCAAATTCCCCTGATTTGGATTGTAGAAAAGACAAAGCTTGACTACGAGGGTGGAACAGAAAGATACTAGTCATTTGCAGTCCCTAGAATGACATATGAATCAACCCATTAAGACAGATACATATTTTGGCTGACCAATCTGGTCCTTAAAGCTTCCTGAAGTATGGGATATTAACTCTTGCTGTATCCTATGAACTTATAGATTTTGGAGAAGTGGGTCAGATCCTTGGCCATAGCTAGATAAATATTTTAGGATCTTGAGTGGCCATCCAGTGTGTATAGATAAAATGTTCCTACTTCAGGGGATGAGGAAGGAAATGAAGGTAAAAGGAGCTAGGTAGCAGCAGAAAATTCTTTAATACAGGAATGACAATAGTATGTTCATGAAAAAAGCTGTTTAGCTGTCTAATTATAGCATAGGATGTTTTTTCAGAAA
>NW_012144966.1:20399919-20400575 GCF_000956105.1 Propithecus coquereli
AAATGAATGTTTGGATTACCTAGTTTGCCTGCTGCTATCATTCTTTGTAGTGTATGTGACACTAACAGAAATTCATCATAAAACTCAGCCTGTGAATTATAATAGTATTTGTTAGTTCTTCCTTTATGTCACTTAATTTAACAAAACTTTCCTTAAACCACTTTTCTTTGTTGCAATCAAGTTTTCAGTGTATGAGGGACTATTTTCTCCAAAGCTTATGAGATCTTTATATTCTACATATCTAAGAAGGCTGTTTAGTAACCACTTCATGAGGCAGTTCTCCCATGAGAACTGAAAACGCATGTCTTCCTGGAGGAAAATACCAAACTTCACAGCTGATAGACATTCTTAGTTATTATTTTATGCTTAAAACCTGTGTACATTAAAACTTCTAAAATCAATTCAATGATATTCCTCATTAATCATATCTATGATCCATTTAAATGCATTATTTATGACTTTGGTTTTAGTGTTTTCTTACTGTACATTAGCAAGTCACTCCTATGTTATCTACCATCACCCTGAATATTTATTTTGAAACATGAAAATATTGGGAAAGGTATTGCATCTTTGATTTGATTCTCAGCTTGACTGTTCTTGGTGTATAGCAATGCTACTGATCTGTGTACATTGATTTTGTAGCCTGAGGCTTTGCT
>NW_012144966.1:20415265-20416060 GCF_000956105.1 Propithecus coquereli
ATTGATCAAATATTTATTGAGAACCTACTATGTACCAACCTCTCATCTAGAAACTTGGGATTCAACAGTGAACAAAAGGAATTAAGGGTCTCTGCCTTAAACTAACTTAAATCCAATCGAAGGGAGATGGACAAAACATATAATGATTAGAATACATAGTACTTCAGATGGTGCAATTTTAAAATGACTGAAATTTTAAAATGTCATGAAATGCTTCATTAACAAAGTGACATTTTGGCAAAGACCTGCAAAAGGTGATGGAGTTGAGAGGATTTCTCATATGACCATCTGGGGAAAGACTATTCCAGCGAAAGGAAACTGGAAACGCAAACGTTCTGAATTAAAAGTATATCTAGATTTGAATGTTTGAGAAAGAACCACAAGTCTGGTTTGGCTAAAAATTAGTGGGCCAGAAAGGCAGACATGCAAGTAAATACTGAGCGGACTTTGGCTTTAGTCCAAAGGAGATGGGAAGTCATTGCAGGGCTTTGAGCAGAGGAGCTGCACATGTGATTTATGTAAAAACTGAACACTGAAAAGGCTCTGTTGCAAGGGGAAAGGGAATAGGGAAACAATAAGGGAATTAGTTACGAAGCTATTGCAACATAATGAGTCCAGCAATGATAGTGGTTTGGGCCAGTGTGGTAAAGAGAAGGTACTGGGAAGTGGATAGATTCGGGATATATTTTGAAGGAAAACATAAAAGAATTTATGGACAGATTGGATCTGGGGTAAGAAGAAAGGAGAACAGATAAGGATGACGCTAAGACTTTTGGTCTAAATGACTGGAAAGAT
>NW_012144966.1:20416110-20417759 GCF_000956105.1 Propithecus coquereli
CTATAGACACTTCATAGATACAGTCTATCTTATTGGTTAGAACTGTCTTTTATAATATACAAACAAGATGAGATAAAAACCGAATAATGATAAGATACAATTGTTGAACAACTATTTTCTCACTGGCTCAAAGAGAGGGTCTGTTAAATACAACATAAAATTTTTAATTCTCTTATATAAGTGATTGTTCTCCAGGTAGTTCATCTCAATGACTTAAAACACATATTTGTTTTTCATACCTGTCTATCTATTTCAGTATTAGATCCAGCAATGGACATGCTTTGCATTTTTCCTATATGTAATTTTCACAAGCCTATAAAGTGGAATTCTAACTGATTTTTAATAGTTAAGATGAAAGAGGTTGTTTTTAACACATTTAGATTCCATTATCCCAGGGTATGGAAAAAATAATACTAATACTTTCGAGAGGGTTAAAATTGAACTGAAAATTTCAAACTTTATTAAATAAAATTTAAGTGCCTACATTATATAAAAGAGTTTTATGAGGGGAAAAAAGCACTATTAAAATTTAGGAAGACAATTATCTTGGTGAAATTAATTTATTTCAGTAAATAAAGTATAGTCCTAGAGGTAAAATTTATAATATATTAAAATAACTGGAAGCAACCAATATATACACAAATGGGAAACTGTGCATGTGAATTATGATTCTCAAATACAACAAAATATTACAGCACTGTTAATACCCAGGGTGTAGCTTTTTATGCGCTCATATTAAAAGATCTCTAAAATATATCTTGAATGGAAAACAAAAAAACAAGGTACAGAATTTATATAGCGTGTATTATTTTTGCTAAAAACACTGATTATATATATGTGCTACACACAAACGTGCACACTAATATATGAAGTCTATCCTGAAAGTATCCAGACATGTGATATGAAAAATAGAGACATTTATTGAGGGAGATACAAGATATTAGAAACATTGTACATAGCTCAATGACTCCTCAGTCCCCTTCCACGTAGGCACCTTGGGACCTCATACAGTTCTCCCAGAGTCTCTTAACCCGTACACGTTCAACATTCTCAGGTGTTCTGCTTGTTGCCAGCCTTCCAGAACGTGGATCACTTTCAACAGATTCCTGACCATCATTGAAGCATTTGTGCCACATTTTTATTTGCGTTGAACTCATTGCATCGCCCTTGAAAGCCCTCTGAATTATCGGAATAGTTTCCGCAGAGTAATGTTCAAGATTAACGCAAAATCTGATGCATATTCATTGCTCTACTCAGTCATTTTGAATGCAATGGGCACACAGTACACATGCTCACTCAAGGGCGTCTAGCGCCCCACTGACAAATACAGTGAAGTCGTCATTGTTCACGCGTGCACATTCCAGTCCCCTCTCCTTGGCTGCCAGGTTACATCGATGTCACACAAACTATTCTTGTTCTATTAAAAATGGCTGAATACTTTCTGCACAGACTTCTTGTATATGTGTGTCCATATATATAGCCATACACTTGCATTTACACAAAACATTTCTGGAATACTGAATATGTTAAATAACAAACTATCGACACTTGTCATTTCTGGGGAATAGGCCTGAGATTTGGGGTAGATAGGATAGGATACACAGTTTCCATTGTATATCTCCTTGTACTGCTTGAATATTTTATAATGA
>NW_012144966.1:20417920-20426391 GCF_000956105.1 Propithecus coquereli
GAGGGGGAGGAGGGGACGGGTATTTGCATACACAAAGAGTGCAATGCGCACCACCCGAAGGATGGGCATATTTGAAACTTGGACTTCGGGGGGGGGGCAAGAGCAACATACGTAACCTAAACATCTGTACCCCCATAATATGCTGAAATAAAAAAAAATGGCTTCAGAAAGTTTAGATCACTTAAACTTTGATTACATCAATATTTGACCTGTAACTAATTGATCTCCATGGCCTCAGTATCCACACATGTAAAGTGAGCAATCCTTAGAAACCTCTGTCTCTAAGGAATGATGTGATTATTAAATGATGTGATGATTAAATATACTTAGTAAATTCACATGAGCATAATAGTATTGATTAACTTTCAACTTTGTTTCAACGTCCTACTAGCACATGACAAAGTCTTATGGTCAGAAAAAAATAAATCAATGTAATAAACCATGATCTATTAAATTTAAATATAAGATATGTTAGAAGAATTATAGGGTTGTTGATTTTTTTCATATTTTCTTAACTTATGGGAACTAATATTATTTCCTCAATATATGACTTTAATAAATACGGTGTCTAGATTAGCTAGTGCCATTGATGTATAAAACAAACAACAAAACCCAGTTCTTAAAACAATAATAAATATTATTTCTTATATATTCATGGAGTTTGGCAATTGAGGCTGGATAGGCTAGACTTCTGCTGACCTCTGTTGGTCATCAGCTGGACAAGTTTGGGGTCTGATGGAGTGATTCATGTCTGAGCTACATGATCCTCATCTTTGTCTGGCATGAGCCAGTTATCCTGCTCATGCCACTCTTCTAACAATGACAGACTCGAAGTCCAATAGGATGAGAGGATCTCTGTGCCAGTGGCACAGGCCACATGAAGAGCGGTCCTGCTCTTCCAATCTCTGTCGTTTACGCGTGATGGATTTAACAATAGGATGTTCTCAAGTTTTGATACCTCACCCAAGCAGGCAGCCAGGTGGATCTTCCTTAGATCTTTCAGAAGGATGTGGTAGCAGGTCTTCGTGTAGGCCTTCTCAGGAATCTCATCCCTGGCGCCCACCACAGCCTCCCACACGCTGCCCATGGAGGGGGACTCGCCCTCGCCCTCCCTCCTCCCGAAGGTAAGGAACATATTCGTGGTGCCGTTTGTGGGCTTCCAGACACCTCATCTCCTCTGCTTTCCCCCAACCTACGCCAGCCCAATCCAAGCCAGAGAACTCAGTCTGGCCACAAGCTCCAAGAAAGCCACTCTCCGACACCAAGTAAAGTGACAGGCAAAGCAGAGCCCAGCCAAGCCGAGCGGAGCCAACCCGAGCCCTTGGGCTCAAGTGAGCGTGAGAACCTCGAAACAGCGTCCGCGCGCATGCGCGCCAATGCTGGCGGAGAAAGGCGTTTTACCTGCGCGAAGCGGGATGGGGTTGCGAGGCTCCGCGGCCTTCACGGCATGGTTGGGGCTGATATACGCGTATCATTAAAAATTACCCATATTATAGGACTGCGCACAAGGGCTGGCAGAATTCAATTCGCCACAATCTCTCTCTGAGTCGTTATTTCATCGAAGTACCACGTTCCCAGGAAGAACCAGGCAAAGGCTCCTTCTGGAGATAGATCCTGCCTCTGAAAGCAAATTAATAGAGCAGACTTTTAGGAAAAGACGGCCCAGGGGCGTGCCTTGCTTTAGAACCCTTCTGGGACCGCTGTCTTCTAGGAGCGCCCCCGCCTCCCCAGTCACGCTGGATGCTGTCTGCCCACTCCAGCGGTGCCCAGGCCCCGAGAGCCTGGCGAGGGAAGGTTCACCGGCCCCCCTGGAACCCGGGCCTGGCGTCCCACAGCCCACACTCGCCGTCATCCAGGGAGCCCGGTTTGCCCAGAGCCCGCCAGGGTCCCGGCTGTCCAGCCAGCCAGTCTTAATCGCCTTCCAGCGACAGTACCACAGGCGGTTAAGCCTGCCACCTACGCCTTTCCACCCCGGTGACCACCGCCACCTCCCGGCCGCCCGTTGTGCAGACAGTTCACGTCGTCCACCAGATACCAGCGGTGTCGGTCACCAGCGTGGCTGGACTGGCCCCAGCAAACACGTACACTGTCGCGGGACAGGCCGTGGTCACTCAGGTGGCTGTGCTGCCCCCAGCTAAGGCCGAGCCGCAAGAGAACGGAGATCACAGGGAAGCGACAGTGAAAGTGGAACCTAGTCCCGCAATTAGCCATGCCACATTAGGCGCTGCTAGCCGGATCATTCAGCTATCACAGACCACCCCTGTCCGGACGGTCACCATAGTACAACAGGCACCTCTAGGTCAACACCAGCTACCCATAAAAACTGTAACGCAAAATGGGACAAACATGGTACCAATCCCCACTGCGGTCCACGGCCGGTGAGCAATGCAGCTGCAAGCACTTAGCGCATGCTGGCCACCCACGCGTCAGCCTCGGCCTCTCTGCCCACCAAGCGCCAGAGCAGCGAGCAGCTGGAGCAGCCGGAGCTGAAGCAGATCAAGACGGAGGAGGGCGAGAGCATTGTCATAGCACCGAGTGTGGATGCGCCAGACCCCACCTATCTCTACTAAAAGTAGACAAATTAGCCAGGTGACATGGCATGTCCCTGTAGTGCCAGCTACTCAGGAGGCTGAGGCAGGAGGATCGCTTGAGCCCAGGAGTTGGAGGTTGCAGTGAGCTATGATGACAGCACTGCACTCTACCCGGGGCAACAGACCTGCACCAATATTCATTATAGTTAAACTTTTGAAAGACAAAGAAAGAATCTTTGCTTAATTTGAAACTAAATAGCATATGGCTATTCTTTTCATGATTTTCCTTAAATTAACAGTTTAGGTAAATAACTGTGAATTTGCCTAAGAAAATGCTCAAGTTTTCAATACTTCTATTCTCTGTCCATTCAAGAGAAGAAATGTAGTGCACATTTAAGTACATTGGAAGCAGGTTCCAATTTCCTCCATTACCACTTCCTACTGAGGAGCAATTTTTTTTCTTTAGGAATGAAGGGAATGGAGTTATTTTAAACATATAGAGGTTATTTTTAATAATAATTTTTAATGAAATTAGCTGGCATATTTATCAATGTACATGTCTAATAATGTTTCATAAATCTCTCATCTTACATGTGTCATAAATTTCCCATCTTACATGTATTCTTCTTAATATAATATTTACATATTATAATTTTCTTTTTCCTAAGGAATTGCTTTAACAGATTTCTTAGAGGTGGGCAATGTGGGAAAATATTAATGTATGTGTGTCTGAAAATGTTCTCACTTTGAATACTTCAGCCAGGCATAAAATTTTTTCAATTCTTTCTATTCATAATTTGAATTTATCATTCCACTGTGTTTTCTTACCCTTTGTTTTTGATGAGATATCTATTATAAGTCTCTTTTACTTACAATGTCTTTCACTGTAGTAATTTAAAAATTATCCTTGATATTTTGAGTTACATTATGATGTTTCTAAATGTATAACTATCATGGGTAGCACTTTTCCAATGTAAATTTTCTACTGCTAAATTAGGAAAATTTCAAGTATTATTATTTTTAAATTGCTTCTCTGTTATCCACTGTTTCTAGATGAACACAAGTCTCAGAATAATACATGCCATTACTAAGAACTAAATTTTCTGTGTTTGTTTCTAAATGAATGTTGACAGAGGAAAGCTGATGTGGTTTGTACTACTTTCTCTATAATAATATGCAGTGCTTTAGCAATAAAAATATTGCAACCTGGATTTGGGTTGGTTTAGATCCTGTATTTTTGAATACAGAATCCACAGTGAGGAAGCTAAAATGATTCCTACCTGCTTTCAGATGAATAAGATTGTTCCATTTCCGAGGTTAAAACAATTTAGATCAACCATTGTCTTTTTCAATCTAATTCCATCAGTCCCAGGGGTTAATGGAAAATACTCCCATATTTTAAAAATAGGTTAAATAATTGTCTTAGTTTCCCATGTTGTTGGGTTTGCATTATTTTTTGTTGTCATAGAATTTTTTTTTTTTTTGGAAAAGATAAAAGAGCCTCTGGCAGGGATTGGTGGCTATATGATTAAACCAAATCAGTTATATTTTAAGGTGAAGGATAAAATTTGAAGAAAACAATCATTGATAAAGCAGTTTAATTCAACTAATTATACTTATTTACTTAACTCTACATACAAGAGAGGGTGTTTGCATAGCTGGCAGTAAAACCGAAGCTAATAATATTAAAATAATAAATTGAGTTTGGCTTTAAACTTGGCCCTGTGGTGGGCCAACGTTGCTTATAGTACGGCATTTCACACATGTGAAAGAAATAAAATAAAATAAAACTCAAGCAAATGGTAGAAACCTAATTTAAAAAAAAAATGAAAAGATAAAAATGAATAAAACTGCAATTTTCAATTTTGTTTTTAAAGTGTACAAATATTCAATATTTGGTATAAAATACCTAGACTTCCTATGTAGTAAGTAATGATAAGAACATTGGCTTTTTCAAAGAAGATCATGTCATTTCAAAATTGAATATACTATAGTATGAGTTTTATGATTTAAAAAATTTAAAATTAACGCAATATAAAAATAACTTAAAGTAGGTGTCACTAATGTAAATAAACTCAATTTTAGTCCATTAGACTGAAAATGCCTACTGGAAAGAAAATAAGGTGATTTTGGTTTATATTAATGTAAAGGCAGGTTTCTTAAGAAAAAATTTAAAAAAGAGAAATAGAGATATTGGTCTTCAAATGATATATATGTTCACTAATATCATTATTTGCCTGCCCTTTGGCAATGTATAAATCTGAGTATATTAATAGCTGGTGACTGATAATAGTTATTTTCTTTGACACTTTGAAACCAAGAGTAAGGTAATGCTTAAGCAAACAAGAAAAAAAAAACCACTCTATTATACAGTATATACTGTTTTTGCTTTTAGTTGCTTTTAAAAATGTTTAAAATACTTCAGTAAGTATCTCATTACTGAAAGGAAGCTCTATTTAGCAGAAAATTATTCTTATTCATAGAAATGACATTTTAGTTTTAGACTGCCAAAGTGAGTTTTGTTAGTATGTCATTAATCACTGCCTTGGGTGGCACCTGGGGAAAATCATTTAGTGGTGATTAGAGCACTCAAATATAGTGCCTAAAATTCCCAATTTATTCCATTTGTGGTTAGCAAAATGTATTTCAGTAAATAATGACACTGATAAACTTTTAAACTGGATAGTATTTAATTCATTTGTTTTTATTAATATAATTACTTTAATTTTGCTTATTAAATAGTCCTTAGTGAATTGACAATTATTAAATACACTGTAACAAATATTTTTAAATTTAGTTATTAATTATTATGTAATACCAAACACAGAAATTTTCAGTTTATTTTGACTTACTTTTTTATTCTTAAACTTTTCTCTTTACTTTTTCTTAAAGATATTTCCTACTGTGTTATAAAACTAATTTTTATAGAAAACTTAAAATACAAATTTTAAATTGTGCCTGATAATCAAGTTAATATAGCCCAGTTTTTCATTTTATCATGTTATTATTTATTATTCAATTTATTTCAGTAATTACTTATTGATTTCCTAATACATACCAAGGTAACTGGGTTGGTAATAAAGAGGAATAAGAAAACAGAAAATACTTGTCCTTTTTAAGATTACAGCCTCCTAGGAGAGATATTCATTGGTCAAGTACTCTTATAAACAAATTTAAATTTTCAAGTGTGATAACTGTCATGTACTATGCATGCATGACTCAATGCTAGTAAATAATAAGGAATTTATGTTTTATAATGAGATTGTTTTTGCCTCTGGTGGGGGAGGGGCAAAATGTCATTTTTTAAAATTATGCATGTGAGCGTATATTTGTAATGTGGAGTAAGTTATATTAATAATTTAGTCTAAATAAAATTAAAATCATAACTATTATTTTAATTTCTTTATGGAAGATTTATAAGCAAATATATATGTCTCACTTAGAATTTTTTAAGCTAGAATATGTAAATAAGAAGAAGAGAGTGTTATCAATGTCACCAAGGTATTCCCTAGAAACTGTGTAGGATATATTTTCATAAAGCCTGAATTACATTTTGTAATATACATTCTCTAAATTTGTCCTCTCCACCACAAACATATAATACTGCAAATAATAATGTATTTAGATATCAGAAAAACAAAATCTCAATGGTCATGATAGTTTTTTAGATCCAATTTTCAAGTCATTTTAAAAATATTTTAGACTTCATGCAATATTTTCAAGAAATCTGGTAAATGAATGTATCTAAGTAAAAGGACATGAATGCTTAAGCTGTGTGAAATAATATTCAAAATGAATACATAAAATTTAACAACCTCCAACTCAATTAATCACGAGCATATTAAGTAATGTACATATTGATATTTAACTGAATCCACTTTGCTTATGATAAAGGTCAGATATTCACTTACAACACTATTATCTCTCAAATATGAAACTTTACATGGATAGACTCCCAGTTCTTGGACAGCTGCAGAATGTTGCTACGGTAACCAGAAAAGGTGGAAAATAAGGATCAATGCAGTCAAAAGTAAGATGGTTAAAGTTAAACCATGTTTTGGAAATAGGTTTGCTATTCCTATTGCAAGAAATAGGAATTGGCCTTAAATGTTCTTTGAACAAAGCAGGCACCTCTTTCAAATAAAAAAGAACAGTTTTATGTTTCATTGGTCGTTTACTTAGATATTACTTTAATGGGCATTATAATTATTAATTTCAACATGAAATTAACTCATTTTCATATTAATGAATTCACATTATAAAACTAAATCTCCATAAGGTTTTCTCAATAATCTGGTTAGTATATTCAACAAAAACCAATGCTTTTTTTTTTTCTATCATTTTCCAGTTTAAAAAAAACCTAATTGTTTTAAATATTTACTGAATGAAATATCTCTGTGCATACTGTAACAATATGGCATTTACTGCAAATTTAAAACCCATACTCTACAAATTCATTCTGAATGTTAGTTATGAGAGTTATTTAATCATAGAAAGAGAGGATAGAAAATAGCTTAGATATACATGCCTCTCAAGGTTCTGTCAACAGCTGTATATAGAAATAGCACTCTGATATTCTGATTTCCAATTTTAAGAGTTATCGAGAAAGTTTGGAATAAACAGTGGCATTTTAAAATCAAAAGTTTTATTTTCAACTTGTGCAAGTTATCTATGACTATGACTTGATTACAATCGTCATGAATTTCCAAAGGTCTTTGTGTTTTTAAGTACACAAATAAGTCACAAAAACCCATATATTTTATTTGAGGTGACTACAGAAATCTATTACTTCTTATTATACTTTTTAACAGCTTTTTTGATTTTTATCTGATATACAATGATATGTACATGTTTAAATTGTAAATTTGTCTTAGAACTATCACTATAATTGTGAAAATTAGCATGTTTGTCTCCTGCAATTATCTCCCAGTGAGTTTCTGTAATCTTTTCCTCTTTTTCCTTCTCTTGTTTCACTCCTGGAATCCTCAGGCAAAAATGTATTTACTTTTTCTCAGTGTGTATTAGTTTGTTCTAAGATTGTGATATAGATAGAATCATACAGTATACACTTATCTTTTTGGTCTGGCTTTGTAAATTTAAAATTTTGGGGGGAATCACCCATGTTGTTTCATGTATTAATAGTTAATCCATATCTATTGCTGATTAGCATTCCATTTTATGGCTTTATTAATCTATTGGCGGACATTTGGGTGGTTTCCAGATTCTGGCTATTGCAAGTAAAGTTGATATGAATGCTCTTGTGCCAGTCTTTGCATAGACATAAGCTTTCATTTCTCTTAAGTAAGCATATAAAAGTGTAATAATTGTGTGATATAGTAGTTGCATATTTAACTTTTTAAAAACTACCCAACTGTATTTCAAAGTGGTTGTACCTCTCTATGCTCCCACCACCATTCTAAGAGACAACATAAAAGTTTATATATTTTTCTTTTTCATGGTCCCCAAATTTAGTTTACTTTTTTTTAATTAAAAGATCACAATTAACAAATTTGTTGATGTTTTCTCAAGCTCAAATAGATGAAGCTTGTCCTCTCTTGAATTTCTCATAAAAGACTTTTAAGTGCCAAATTACCTAAGTTGTTTTTTAAATTGCTTTACCGTAGCTTTAATATATGCATGAAAGCTTGGCTACATTCAAAACCTTGGCTCATGTTTTCTTTCCTTGAGTTTCTTAAAAATGTGTATTAATGTTATTTGCTTTGCATGTTGCCTTTGAGAACTCTCTTGTTAACCTAATTTTTCTTTCTATCACAAATGACTTTTTCTTTTCAACTGGAGACTGTGGAATAGTCTCCTTACTTTGAAGACTAATAGTTTATTAATATATTTCAGATATAGGCCTTTTTAATGAGTAGATTCAAGTCATTTTTTAGTTCCAGAACATTTTAAAATTATAGTTTAAAATCAGTTATTCACCTC
>NW_012144966.1:20427116-20431456 GCF_000956105.1 Propithecus coquereli
TGGTAACATTTAATTCAATTTAATTTAGTTTAATTAAGGAATTGGTATAAACTATTAACTAAATTACAGATTTTATTGGATATTCCCAACTTTTTCACCAATGTCTTTTTTCTGTTTCGGTATACAATATGGGATGATCCCTTTGTCTTCTCTAATCTGTGACAATTCCTCAGTCTGTCTTCGTTTTTCATGACCTTAACAATTATAAGCATGTTAGTTAGGTAATTTATAAAAATGTCTCTCAATTTGTTTTTGCCTGATATTTTATCATGATTATTCTGTTGCGATAAATTTTTAAGAACAATATCAGACAGTTAAAGGGTTGTTTTAATTACATTATATCAAGGGTTATATTGACATAATTCATTACCCATATTGTTAATCTTGATAATTGGGTTAAGGCAGTATCTGCCAGTTTCTCCAATGTAGTTTGTCATTGTTTGTGTCAATTTTGTCCCTTTTGCTTTGAGATTTTTGCATTTCTAATATGAGAGGATTTTATTTGCATATCTGTAAATGCTTGTTTAATTGTGTTTAATTTTATTTAATCATGTTACGGCATTGTGTGACAATTTTATTTGCTTTATGTTTGGTTTTGGAGAAGAATTTTTGCCATGTAAAGTATTTCAGTGTTCAATTTTTTTCCTGTTTCATTCATATATAACCTTTTCCTAGTTCCTTTTTTCTTTTATTTTGAAAAATACTTTTATTAACTTTCAATAACAGTTGTAGACAGGTATGGGTGTTTGAGGTTGCTTAACTACAAGTTCTTGGTTGAAGTGCTCTCTTTTGTTGGTATAATTAGTCAATCTTGTTTTTATTTGGTTGTGATATGTGTTATAGAACTCGATTTTCTTCTCTTTTTTTTCCCCTTCTTGCTTTTTACTACACAGTCTCCAATGGGTGTCTCCTCCTCCTAAATTTTACCACTCTTCCAGGGAATGGTATTTTTCCAACACTGTCACGTGAAAGTTTAGCTTCCTCTTTGCTGAAGAGAGTCTGTAGTCTCAGCCCATTTCCGTGGAATTAGTGTGGTGGATTTGAGTTTATTTTTCTATTCACAGATAATTTGAAAAGTGTATTTTCTGTCTCATTTTATGCTAAAAGTATGATATTATATCTTCCACTTGTTGTTCAGTGTGGTTTTATTGCAAACTGTGTGGTGAGATTCAGATTTAGGAGGCTGTCATTGTGTGAACTCTTTGTCATCATTCTTTTCTCTAACAATAGAAATTCTTCTGGATTACACAAACTGTTATATTAAAAATAATAATGATATGTTCTGGATTTTCCAGTCAGTGATTATAAAGACAATACTTTAAACATAGACTTTAAGGAATATTATGGAAAAAAACATGACATTTTCAGTCTGATTTAATCTCGACTGTTTTTCATATTCCAGACATAAAACATTAATATGGTGTGTTGATTCATTTCAATCCCTTTATTAATCAGATTCTTTTTGAAGTTCCCTGTCAGAATTTTAAAAAGGTAAAGACTAAAACTGCCAATACAAATTGTGTAGCAGCCTCAGAGTTTATTTTTTAGCTTACCAAATCATCAAATACTCTTTAAATGGTATGATCTTGTAGGATTTTTACCTTTATCTCTTCCTAATCCACACCATTCAAGATTGCTTATTCTAAGAAATACTTAAATCAGCAGAAAATGTTACTCGGGGGAAATTATCTTCAGCTTTATTTGTCTTCAGTTTTCTACCTATAATTGCAATAGTCAATAGCTCTCAAAAGGTCCCAGAGAAGAATGTTATGGCTTTGAGACTCTTGATAAGAAGCTATCAAAACTTAATTTCTAGGATGTAGAATGAGCCATTTCAAAAGCATTTACTGTTTATGCAAATTATGAAAGGTCACGATATTATTTATGTTAATTATGAAAAGCACTTTCTAACTTTGTTAGAGAGTACAAGATTATATTTCATTACTAATGACATTAAATTTTCATCGTAAATGTCCAAATCAGGTTTATTATCTTAAATTATTTCATCATTTATCCAACAAATACTAACTCAGCATCTACTGCACTTAGTTTAGAAAATAATGATGAATAAATTACTGTCCCATTAACCAGAATAGCAGTGCATCCATCATTTCAATGTACAAATGGTAGCAACAATCCGGTTGCATAGAAAAGAAAGGAGACACATCTTGTGTTAAATTAAATTACATTTAGCCTGAGGCTACCTACTTACTTTAAGTTCATATGTAGCAAACTATAACCCAACTTCGCATGTAAATGAACTGCAACCTAAAAGTACAATCTTATAACAAGTAGCTGAGTCTTGGCCACTCATAGCAACCGAGTTTCAGCCAATTACAGGTTTTAAATGATCAGACCATGTCCATATAAGTCATATGCTTCATCATCTAATGCTTGCGAAAGGCAAATTCTGAGCTGTCACCAATAGACCTGTTTCTAAAATCACTTTTTTCCCTTTCTATTAATACTGCCTCCCGTTGTTCCTGGGTGGAACTCTCTGAACTTCTGGTTCTGAGGGCTTCCTGATTCATGAATTGTTTTTCATTCAAGTAAACTATGGTAAATTTAATTTGTCTAATTTTTTTCTTTTAACATCTAGTAGCTCAACTTACCTGACTTTCACCTGTTTTAATTTTGGATGTGTGTTTATTTGCAGTGGATTGGCAGACATTGATAGAGATTAGAGTCAGATTATCCGACTTTCCAATCTCTTACCACGTAATCACTACCTCAAGGATGTGGTAATGTGACAAATGAATAGAAATGAAAAAGGTAGTTACAATTCAATGATCTAATAAGAAACAGGTGTAGCAGAAGTTTCTAAGAATACCTGGGTTTTCTGCAAGAATATTTATCAAATCTGAGATATAACCAGGAGATAGGAGTTGTTCAGGCATCCTATGTAGAATAGAACAACAGCATTCCAGGCAGAAAGAGCAAAAGAAATCCAGAGATGAGACTTCTCTGGAAAAGGTGTGCTAAGTAAGTCTGGCTTATAATGTGTAGAAGATAAGAGTGGATAGACTGAAAATAGGACATTTAAAAAATTAAAAAATAACATAAGTCTTACAGGCCATATTATAATCATGGACATTATCATGAGAGCAATGCTAAATCATATTCATGTTTTAGAATGACCACTTTGACTAAATTATGTAAAATATATGGGAGTTGGGGGTAGGGATGTGGAGAGTGAAATCTATATAGTAATTCAGAGAGGCAATGATGCCATAAGATATGAAAGATGAGATAAAGTATTAGAAAAATAGGAACACTGTAGTTAACTTTTAAGAATTACTTTAGATAACATGATCAATTTAGTTCTTAAGACAGTGACTTTACCAACTGTGAGAGACATAGCTTAAAGCAAAGTATTCAAACAAGGAAAGGCATTAGAAAATTAGTACAGTCAGACACATTGATGCATACTATTCACAATGAATTGTGCCAACCCTAAAATTCATATGTTAAATGGTTTGATACTAATTCTATTTTATATATTGCGAAAATTTAGTTTATGATAATAAAAGCTATAAATAGCTTGTCATATTTTTGTTGTTTTAAACCCAATAAAATAATTAGTTGAATAAAAAGTAACACAATGAAGATGCTGAATTAAGTACCTAACAATGAATAGTATTATAAGGAAATTATTTGAGATAATCAGTACTATCTCTTTATCTCAAAGGAATGAATAAATAAATCAAATAAATAGTATATATGTAATACAAATGTATTCACACATACAGGAAACCCCTGAACAATACAAAATAAATATTTATTTTAGTTTGGAGAGTCATTGTTTTTTTTTTTTCTTAGTGATATTTTCTCTATTTCCCATTCTATTTTAAACGTATCAAAAATGATTTTGTCATGCAATTTATAACCAAGTGTACCTAATTCACTGGCTTTACAAAAACTGTTTTCTTTCTTACCTCTAATCTTCTATCTCTATTCCCTTGACATGTTAGCTTTCACTAGCTTCCTAAAGTAGGGCATTTGTTTCCCCCAGAGCTTGCAAAACAATATAAAATAAATGGAGGGTTGGCATAAAAGAACACCTGTGCAGTAATGAGATAAAAGCGGATAAAAAAAAAAGCAGATAGTCTAAATGAATAAAAAATAGAACAACTTGCTCATCCTGCTTCTTTTTTTTCTTTTCAGAGAAAATCATTTATTAACTGATTTGGCAAATGACAGTCCTCATAGAAGACATTCCTTTATTTTTCTTATTTTTGAGAAATTTTTTGAAAAGGAAGTGGGAAGAAAAGTAATAAAGATTTTATAGGAAAGAGAATTTTTCACTTTACAAACTTTGTTCTAATTATTTGTAAATGAGA
>NW_012144966.1:20433456-20434383 GCF_000956105.1 Propithecus coquereli
TCATATGTTTTACAAGTGAAAGGGGAAGCTCTCTGATACCACGATAAATAAATCTTCTTAATAACATGATAAATTTCCTATCACTATCCTCTAAATATAAAATTATCCCACTTAGTTTGTTATGCAGTAAAATAAAGTTGCATTATAGGGTTAGGAAGTGCTTCTGGAAATTTACAAGGCAGTATGTGCTCTATGGATAATGCATAAGTGCTTGACCAAACTTCCCTTAGCAAAGCAGTAGGAATTAGCAGAAATGTCTATATCTTTGAAACCTGAGAATATGTGTTTTAACATTAAACTTTGTGAGGCTTTATGCACCATTCTTAAGAGCATGAGCCATGTTATAAGATATAAACACCTTTGATTTTAAACTAAAGCAACTAATTAATTGTGTGACATTTGGCTATTTACCTAACCTTTCTAAACTTACATTATAAACTAAGGAAATTGATGATATTTGTATAATTGGAATTATCTTGATATTAAATAAGTCAATGTATATAAAGCACATGGTATGGTGCTTTACATTAGGCACTTTATAGAAGGCACTCAATGAATGTCAATTGTTATAGTCTTTCTATTAGCATAGTTTGGTCTGAAATTCAGATTTGAAAAATACAAGAAAAGGCGAAGGGAAGGAAGTTTATAGCTCTTGCATTTCAGTGGGTAAATTATATTCACCATCATCACAACTACCAAAAATATTTATTTACTGAGTGAATCTGTAAGTTGGATGAAATAATTTTAAGTGGTATGCACTTTAATTGAAGATTTATTTTCATGCATGTAGATAACCACATGTTCCAGCACCATTATTTTAAACTGCATTTCCTCTACTAATTTCTTGGAAAATTATTCAAAATTAAGCTGAACAAAAACACTTTTGGAAAATTTCTCCTGCACACAAACAAAAACCCTGGGAAAAAT
>NW_012144966.1:20434433-20435589 GCF_000956105.1 Propithecus coquereli
AATATGGCAAATAAAGGCTGCTGGTGAGATTAAATTGTATTACCAGAATTTTTAAAATTGAACATGTGGAATAGAAACTAAAATTTGTTTTTATACTTTCTTCTTGGTTATATTCTCTTCTATGATGAATTTTTGTGAAGGAAGTAAATCAAATAGTATAGCACTAAAACTCAACTTTGTTTCTAGAATTTGACATCCAGGAGGTTTGGGATCCAATAGGACTTTTGTTGAGTGAGTTATGTGTATAAAGGACTTGACACCTTTGGAATGATCTAGAGCAAAGTAGATATTTCTCACTTAGAATAGTAGATTTGGGTGTTCACATGTAATTGTTAATTTTTTTCATAGTTAGGTGACACAGGTGATTTTACACAGTATAAAAACCAATCTTATTGACTCACCTTGAGGGCATTTGTGTGCAGAACACTGCCTTCTTTAACCTGGCATAGGTAAGAATTCTCTTTTCATGTATTCTATTCACTATTTAAAAAAGAGAGGTAGATTAGAACTTTGTACTTTACACATAGTTCTCTACAGAGGGGACAAAAGGAAAATATTTTTTGGCAGGTTTATGCTCAACCTAGTGGCCCTACATCATTTCAAGCACAAAAAACTGTCTGATGGTATTACATACAGGCTGTCTACACACCAAGATATCCATTTCTATATATCAAGTAGGAAGGAGACTATCATTGCTCTTATGTGAATTAAAAAAGTCCTTTGTTTATTGAGATTGAATTATATAGTATTATCTGACATAAATCACTTGAGAATATGCTTCCTAAATATTTGACATATGAACTACCTTTTGCTGCTTCTGTGCTCAAAGTATTAATCGATGGTCCAGTAAACCCAGATAATATATTAGAAGTTTCCTCAGCACCACATTTCTATGCAATCATAAACTAGCAATAAGCTTTAGTACAAAAGATGAAACTTTTCTTTGGTTCTTATGAGCAAAGCATCAAGGTATTTTGGGTCAATCTACACTGGACTTACTAAAACATGGTTATTTCTAGACCAGAAAAACAGCTATCCAAATCACTTGTTCAACCATAAGACTTTATGAGAGTACTACCCATCTATTTTCATTTTGTTGAATTCTGGATTGCACATGGATTTCATTGTATTTGGAAACTTAAAAAAACTAATATAA
>NW_012144966.1:20436285-20436868 GCF_000956105.1 Propithecus coquereli
TTTTCATTTTGTTGAATTCTGGATTGCACATGGATTTCATTGTATTTGGAAACTTAAAAAAACTAATATAATAAAAATTTAAAGAAAAGAAACCTATAAATTCATTAAATTCTTGGTTAATTCATTAAAACTGGCTCATGTTTATAAAGTAATATTCTTTATCTGGCATTTTAATATTATCTCTAAAAAACACATGTAAGCTACAGAGAGTAAGTTTTCCCTGGATTGATATGATATTGATAATCCAAAGCTTTTAAATTTCTTATGTGCATGTTAAGATAAAATTGCGTAAAACAGCTAATAAGAATGGTGCGCATCAAAAAATTCAAAGGAATAGAACTTAAGTGCACAATTGATTTGATTTGCCAAACAAAAGCTTATATTAGAAGATATAAGACATCTTATGTAAGACAAGTATAAAATGTTACAAAACATCCTGCATTACAGAATTTGAAAATGAAAGAAAAGCTCCATGAAATTGAAATTGACTGCAAAAACATAAAAAGAACTATAGCTATAAAAGAGACACAAATTAAATCTATAATTAAACGCACTTATCCATGCTGGTTTCTCACTTAAATAA
>NW_012144966.1:20439893-20441646 GCF_000956105.1 Propithecus coquereli
TTAGTATATGTAAATTTTGGAGGAGTTTTAGGTTATCAGCAAAATTGAACTTAAGATTCAGAGATTTCTCATATATCTTGCACTTAACACATGCACAACCTCCCCTGCTATCAACATCTCCCCTCAGAGTGGTACACTTATAACAACTGATGAATCCACATTGATACATCATAATCATCCAAATAGTTTACATTAAGGTTCATTCTTGCTATTGTACCTTCTAGGCATTTGAACAAATGTACAATGACATGTATCCAACATTAAAGCGACAAAGTAGTTTCACTGCCCTAAAAATTATCTGTGCTCTTTATTCCTCTCTCTTCTTTGTCCCTGACAACCACTGCTCTTTTTACTGTCTACGTAGTTTTGTCTTTTCCAGAATATAAAATAGTTGGAATTATTAATATATAGTATGTAGCCTTTTCAGAGTGTCTTCTTTCATTTGGTAATATGCATTTACCTTTCCTCCATATATTTTCATGGCTTGATAGTTCATTTGTTTTTTTAGTACTGAATAATATTCCACTGTCTAGATGTACCACAGCTTATTTATTTATTTACTGATTGGAGGACATCTTGATTGCTTCCAAGTTTTTGTAATTATGAATAAATCATGTTCCCTTTTTTTGCAGACATATGTTTTCAACTCCTTTGGGTAAATATCAAAGAGCACAATTGCTCTATTGTATGGTAAGAGAACATTTAGTTTTATAAGAAATTATCAAAATGTCTTCCAAAGTGGCTGTACCATGTTGTATTGTTCCCAGCCATGAATAAGAGTTCCTGTTGTTCCACATTCTTGCAGCATATGATGTAATCAATGTTCTGAATTTTGGCCATTCTATAAGAGCCGTCATTTAATGACATTTTCTTATTTTAATCTGTATTTCCCTGATGACATATGATGTGGAACATCTTTTCACATGTTTATTTTCCATCTGCATATCTCCTTTGGTGAGATGTTTGCTAAGATCTTTGGCTCATTTTTTAATTGGGTTGTTTGTGTTTTTACAGTTGTTTTAATTGTTCTTTGTACATTTGTTATAAAAGTCCTTTATCAAATGTGTCTTTTCCAAATATTTTTTCCTGGTCTGTTGCTTGTCTTTTTATTGTCTTGACAGTGTCTCTCACAGAGCAGAATAAATTAATTTTAATGAAATCTAGCTTATCAATTCTTTCTTTCAGGGATTATGCCTTTGCTGTGATATATACAAAGTTATCTCCAAATCCATGGTCATCTAGAATTTTTCCTGTATTATTTTCTAGGAATTTTATAGCTTTGCATTTTACATGTAGGTCTGTGATCCATTTTGAATTCATTTTTGTGAAAGGTGTAATATCTGTATCTAGAATCATTTTATTTTTTGTATATGTATCTAATTTTCTAGCACCATTTGATGAAGAGACTATCTTTGCTTCATTGCATTGCCCTTGTTTCTTTACCAAAGATCAGTTGACTATTTATGTGAGTATATTTCTGGGCTCTATTCTGTTTTACTGATCTATTTGTCTGTTCTTTTTCCAATACTACACTGTCTTGATTTTTTTATAGTTTTACAGTAAGTCTTGAAGTAGCATAGTGTCAGTTCTACAAATTAATTCTTCTTCAATACCAGCTTGCTTTAGATTAGTGTTTACATGGTATATCTTTCTCCATGCTTGTAATCAATCTATGTCTTTATAATTAAAATAGTTTATTTTAGACAGGATACAGTTGGATCTTTTATGGAATCTGGTATTTTTTCTCTTTAAT
>NW_012144966.1:20443296-20444958 GCF_000956105.1 Propithecus coquereli
CCCATCGAGCATTGTTATAATAGCTGCTTTAAAATGTTGGTCTGATGATTCCAAATCCTGAGTCATTTCAACATCAGCATGCTAATTATGGTTTCCTTTGTTTCTTTGAATGTTAAAAATTTAGATTTTATTGCAAACATTTTTAATATTATATTTTGAGATACTTGGTCCTGTTAAATTTTGAAGAATGCTGACTTCTGTTTCTGTGTTTGTTTAAGCAAGCAATCAATCCATTTGGGTTGAAAATGTAATTTCTGTCTCACCTTCTGTGAGTTGTGATTTCAATGTCACGTCCATTTCAAATTCTGTTCTATGATGCTCTAAATTTGCCCCTGATATATGCCACTCAGATTAACTGGTAACTTTGTTAATGGTTTATATGGTAGTTTGGCTTTCACTGTTTTACTATGTTGTTTTTTGGTTTCTTCTTCTGTTTTCTCCCCTCTGTGAATAATTACATAACATTCTATTCACAGGGGGCCCCCTTTTCCAGCCTCTAGTCTAAAGTCTGGGGTTTCTCTAATGATTTTAGCTGGCTACAGTACACAGCTAGGGCTTGTCCTTACTATAGGGTCAGGGGAGAAAAAAGAATAAAGAGAAAAAATATGTAGATTGTGGAAAACAATGTTAAGATGCTGAAAAGAAAAACCACAGTCTGGGAGAAAATATTTGGAAAACACATATCTGATAAAAGACCGTCATTCAAAATATACAAAGATTCTTAAAACTCAACAATAAGAAAATATGCAACTGAGTTAAAAATGTGCAACAAATCTGAACAGGCTCTACAACAAAGAAGATGCACAGATGGAAAATAAGCATTTGAAAAGATATTCAACATCTGGTGTCATTAGGGAGTTGTGATTTAAAATA
This sequence comes from Propithecus coquereli, assembly GCF_000956105.1. Taxonomy (NCBI): domain Eukaryota; kingdom Metazoa; phylum Chordata; class Mammalia; order Primates; family Indriidae; genus Propithecus; species Propithecus coquereli. The sequence goes on from NW_012144966.1 coordinate 20,444,170, forward strand.
ATGAGATATCGGTACACACCTGTGAGTGGCTAAAATAAAAAATATTGACTACACCAAATGCAGAGAAGTACGTAAGCAATAGAAACTCTTATTCATTGTTGATGGGAATGTAAAATAGGACAGCCTTTTGGAAGACAGTTTGCCAGTTTCTTGAGAAACTAAACATACCTTTACCATAGGATTTGCATCAATGTCTTGTTAGTATTTACACAAATGAGATGAAAACATATATCTACACAAAACCTACACACATTTGTTTATAGGAGTTTTGTTTATAATTGCCAAAACTTTGAAGCAACCAAGACATACTTCACTAGGTGAATAGGTAAACTGAGGAATATCCATCCAGTGGAATATTATTCAATGACAAAAAGATATGAGCTATCAAGTCACGAAAAGACATGGAGAAAATAAAATGCATATTGCTAAGTGAAAGAAGCCAATATGGAAAGGGTACATACTGTATAATTCCAATTAACTATATGACATTCTGGAAAAAAGAAAACTTATGGAGACATGAAAAAATATCAGTGGCTGCCAGAGTAGAGGGGGAGGAGAAGGAAGGAGAAATGAATAGGTGGAGCTGGAGCACAGGTGATTTTTAGGACAGTGGAACCATTCTGTGTGATACCATAATGGTGGGTACCTGTCATTACACATTCATCAAAACCCATAGAATGTACAACGAGTGAACCTTAATGTAATCTATGGGTTTTGTTCAATAATAATTTATCAATATCCACTCATAGATTATAACAAATATAGCATATTAATGCATGATATTAATAA
>NW_012144966.1:20447921-20448889 GCF_000956105.1 Propithecus coquereli
ACAAATATAGCATATTAATGCATGATATTAATAAATTTTACCAGTATAAGTAAAACAGCAAAGCCTTACAATCTTATAGCTCCTTTGATTCTCCTATCTTTATGTTATATTAATAGTTGTCAATGTATTGCGACTACATACACTGAAAATTTACCAATGTCAAGGATTTTTGCTTTAAATATTTACACGTTTTAAACTTAAGAGAATAAAACCAGTCTATTCTATTTACTCAGATGTATATCCTCACTGTTCTTGCATTATGCCTAAAGCTCCAAGTGTCTCTTTGGTTTCATTTGCCTTTTGCCTCAAAACCAGGGTGTGTGTGTGTGTGTGTGTGTGTGTGTGTGTGTATGTGTGTGGGTAGGGAACACAATTCCCCCCAGGAACAAATTCTCTCAGTTTTCTTTATTTGATAATGTATTTCACTATCATTTCTAAAGGATATTATCATTTTGTGTAGAATTATAAGAACACAGTACTATTGTTCAACACTTTAAAGTTGTTGTATAATCACAAGAATCTGCATTTATTTGAAATATTGTTCACTTCTATGTAAAATGCCATTTTTCTCTGACTGCATTCAAGAATTTTTTTTCTTTATGTTTGGTTTCCAGCAATTTTATTAGGATATATCTGCGAATGTATTTTTTGAGTTTACTTTATATAAAGTTTGCTGAGTTTCCTGTTCAGTTTCCTGTGTGTGTATATGCATATATATACATGTCTTTCACAAAAATTGTGAATTTGGGCCATTATTCATTCTAATTTTTTTTCTGACCCCACATTTTTATCTTCCCTCTCTCCTCCAATGACATAAATATTAGATCTTTTGATATTACCCCATAGGGTCTTCAGTTTCTGTTTATTTTCAATCTTGTTTTTTCTATGTTCTTCTAAATAAGTAATTACTATTACTACCTTCATTCACTTAATTGAACTTTTACTATTATTTTCATTCTACTATGTCT
>NW_012144966.1:20451999-20472701 GCF_000956105.1 Propithecus coquereli
GAGCAGAGAGCCAGGAGGTCACCCCTAATCGGCCATCTTCCTCCCCCTCCCTTGGGTCAGTTCTTTATAGCTATTCATTTATTCTTCTATGAAAAATATTTCTGGGCATCTATTATGTTTCTGACACTATTCTATGTACTGTATATAAGACTAACACAAGAAATGAATCTTGTTTTCAAAGTTATTGTAGCCTAGGTGGGAATGCAAGGAAAAGTATGAAAGATATTGAATGAGTCTTACAAAGAATAAGTGTTCAGATTCGATTATTATGTGGAAGATATTATTTAAATGGATTTTACAAGATAGGGGATTTAGTAAAGGCATAAAATAATAAATAAATAATTCATATATACATGAAGTGGGGGTGGAGAAGTTCCTGGGAAACTAGGAACTAAACAGACTTAGAGGGGAGACTCTATAGAAACATATTTGGCTACAGTGGAGAATATTGCATCAGTAAGATATTTGGGATCCCAGAGCAGGAAAGCTTTTATGGAGCTAAGCCACTTGAATGAAACCCATATGTAATGGGCCTGAAAATATGCATAAAGTGTCTCAAAAATGTAATGCTTATTTTAACAACAAAAATTGAAGTTAATTTAATATTCATTTAATTATTTTCAATGTATTTAGCACAAACCTAGGAGTTCAGAGGAAAAATGTTATTTTATGTTCACTATAGACCTGTGAGACAGAAGCTATTATTTTACTTTTGGGTATAAATGAGAAACCTGAGACTCAGAAGTAGCATAGATGTCAAGAGTATAATATTGAAGCCAGATGTGTGTGCTCACAATCCATCCCTGACAATACCTGTGTACTCTACTGGTTCTGCCTTCACTCTCATGATCAGTTACTTTTTGAGGAGCCCCTTACCTAAGGTGAACCTAGAGACAGTGCATGTAGGCCAAGTAGCTGCCGATGTCTTCAGATTTAAGACCATAAAAATCATCTGGGAACTTATTCAAAATTCAGGTTCCTAGCGCCCTTTTTTCTTAACTCTGATGGAGGTTATCTGGGGAGAGGTTCAGGAATGTATTTTTCATAAACTTCACAAGTAAGTCTATGATCAGGAAAACTTGGACAGGCCAATGGTATATCATGGCAAATGTCCTCTGGTTCTAACTCACAATTAGAATGTTTCCCAATTCGTTCACACAAGTGCAACTGGGGTAAATTATAAAATACACATAATTCATGTATTTGGCCTGTTTTTTTTTTTCAGGAGAGAAAATGTGTTATGGGGCATGAAACTGCAGATTTCATTGAATTGGTTATTGTTAGATATTTACTTAGAAGAGGAAAAAATAGTACTGATCTATGCTCAGCACAAAACACCTTTTTGGTGAGAGATGTTCCTACAACATTTTGCAGTCCAGTGAATATGTGTCCGCAGTTTCCTCCTTCAATACATATTAAAGTATGAATATATTTATGATTTTTATTGCTTAAGACAAGATTAATACAATCAGAAGACGTGCTAACTCTTTTGCAAAAGTTGAAATAAACACTCCAGAAAACACTTACATCATATCTGTGGTTAATTTACCTAGTAATTGTGGGTTTGAACATTGAATGCTAAGCCTTAAAAATTATAAGCAAGGTGTTGTTCAATACCATGTCCAAACAGTGACCAATGCATCTTATATCCTTACTTTGTTTAGGAAGATTCTTAGCTATAAAAAAAAAATGGGTTTGGTGTTTGCAGTCATCTTAATGATTGACTCAGATGGCCAGCCCCGTTAGTATGGATGATTATGAATGTTTTTCCTAAAATTAGCCAATTCACAATACTGTAAAGTTTTGTGTACATTAGAAAATATAGCTTGTTATTTAAGTACAAAAATTATAACTTTGGTATAGTATTTGTAACACATGAATATATTATCCAGTGTTTTGACAAATAACTATTTATGTAAGTATAAATTATTATTATTTGATATTGTGGTGGTGATTCATGTCACGGTTCATGTATATGTAAAGACAAAAGAAATTCCTTTTATCAAGCTTAAGATTATAAAAATTGCTTGGAAAATTTGATACACTTAATACATTTTTAAATTCATTATTCATCTACTAAATATGGATGACAGGTTGTCTGGTATCGTTTCTTTTCTGAGTTTTGTGTACATTCAAAATACTGGATAAATTAAAATACATTAATTTAAATCATTATGGAACAAAATTATTTACTGTGTTAAAATAATGAACTAATCCATTTAGCTTTTTTGTACAGCTAATTGTATCAGTATAATGGGATATTATACATACAAATTACACACCTTAAAATGTAGGTTTTAGAACAAAAGCAAATCCAAAATTTTAGATATATAGAAATTATATTTAGATGGAAAGAAAATGATTTACAGTAATTGAAAATATAAGGAAAGTAGGTTTAGGCAGAGTATTTTCAACTAAATAAATCTTCTAATTAAAGCACTAGCAAACACTACTAAAGTAACAAGGGGATATTTGGTACCTAGGTCAGTGGTTAGGAGAAATGTAAAGACAAATAGTGTAAGAGGACTGTCCAGAAGGCATCCAGGAGGGTTAATATAATGAGAACGGTTACATGGCTGGATACTTGGCAGACAGCCGGCGTATATTTGTACTGACGGATAGATAGGTAAATTGATAGGTAGGTAGATACGTGATAGATCATTGATAGATGATAGTAGATGATAGGTAGAAATGAGTAGGTAAACAATGGGAAGACATTTTATAACTAGTTTCTTAATTGATAAAGACTCTTAGTTTTCTCCTTTGTGTTCAAAGGTATAAAGGGAAGAGAGATAGAGAGGGAAAGAGAGACAGAGAAAGAGAGAGACTCATGTTTATCCTGAGTTACGCGTATATCAAACCATGCCTGTTTACCTGTTTCTTCCATTAAAAGAGAGTGCATCTGTGTGTAAGTCATCTTTATGTTTATTGAAGAAAATGCTGAAGAAAGTAAAAGAGTGAAAAGGGAAAAAAAAGAGCAGGGAAAAAAAGGAGAGAAGGAAAAAAAACGTACTTAACTACCCTTAGTAGAAGGAACTTAGTCAACTAAGGAGATCAGTACTTGCAAGTGGATTTCATTATCCATTATCCACTACCAGCTGTGTAGTGACCTAAAAGGGAGCTTTAGAATAAAGAAAATGAGGAGAAAACATGGGAATTTGGAAACAAAAATCTCTATACCAGATTAGTGTCTTGGGTCCTTAAAGTATTTCCTTTGGTCTGTGCTGCATTCATGTAGTGTGAGAGAGTATCTATTTTGTTTTCCTAAATTAAGGGAACTAATTATGCACATAATTACAGTTTAAATTAGTTAAAGTCACTCCTCTTCTGACAAAACAATGTGCATACATGTACTAAGTTTTCAATACTAAGGAGGAAGTCTCTTCAGCACTAGAATAAACATATAATTCTTTAATGATGTTTAAACATACAAACTCCATCCAGGGCTTTGGAAATTTAAAAAGAACAAAACAAAACAAACCAGCTCTTGACCATCTCAGTGTTGTCTGCCTGATTCCACATTTGCATCTGTCAACTCTTCCTGGGTGTATTGAATCTTAGTTCAAATTACAGACATAAGAATGCATGAGGAGAATTTAGTTTACATATTTAGAAACCATATGTGACACTATTCTCAAAGAAAGGACTATTAAATGAATAATTATAGATTATAAACAAGTTAACCATTTTTACTTTACATTTCATGGGTACATGCCAGCTTCTCATATCCATAACTGATGAGCAGAGGGCGCTGAGGTTTGCATGTGCTAACAAGAATGTTATAATGAGTACTTGTAAGGCCAATATTAATAATTATAAAATTAATGTTACTGTATTATTAAATTCTATTTGTTTAAGTCTGAAAAATTCTTTTAAATATTTATTAAATTTCAGTTTGTGGAGTATAATTTAAATGTCTTGAAAGAAACAAGGACATTTCTCACATGAAGATCTTATTAGGGTGAAATTGCATTCTGCTCCATCTGTGTACTGCGGTACATCAATATCTTAAGCAATGTAGAACTTTTACATTTAATGTCTTCACTAAGTAATGAAATAGAATATAGAAATATTTCCACAGGTTTTGAGTCTTTTTTTTTTTCCATCCAGTACAAAGTTGAGATGATGCACGAGCATATTACTGCAGCTATATCACAGCACATAATAAATGAAATCATATAAGGATAGATAAAAATACCTCTTGATAGCTTCCTCTGTCAGCATGTTAAGAGATTATTGATGGCAGACATCTAAAAGAAGCTTAAGAACAGCTAAGAAACCAAAAGAGACAACTTAAATGGAAAGGAAAGCTGTCCTAATTTACTTCCCACAAATTGGCAAGCAACTGAGAATATGTCAAAGTAAGGTTATGCCAAGAAAATAAATGTCTCTCCGAAAATTAAAAAAGGTAATATCTATCAAATCATAAAAATCATAAATACTATTTTCATATACATACTCCATAATAAATGACTACATATATGATAACAGAATGCTGATCAGATTCAGTTCTTCCATAATAATCAAATTTTAGAATATTAAATTTTGATAAGCCATTAGTAAATTAAAATATACAGACATAGGCAATTGAGGTTTTTGTGATAAAAAGGATACATAGAAAGGAAGCTGGAAATGGAGGAACATTTTTTATGAAGTAACGAATAATCTGTGGGATGGTGATTTTAAAATTTATGAGTAACTGACATGAAATAAGATTAATAAGTGTTCAAAAATTCATCTTCTTATCCTGTTACATTCATTTCCTCACAATTGTTACAGAAGACAAACTTGGTAAAAAAAAAATCCCAACCTAGGCTACATACTAAAAATGAACAAATTGTTATGTTTCTTCCTGAAAAACTACAAATAAATTGAACTCTATAAAAAGGATATTTTACTTATGAAGACAATATAAGCCCCCCAAAAAGGGGCTATATATGCTTAAGTAAAATTTATTTCTGAAAATGAAAACAAAGAAAAATGTGCTTTGAATTATGTTTAAAATTCCAAAATGAACAAAGTTATTAGGGGGAGAATAGAAAGTGAAAATTACTTGTGCCTGATCGTTGGGTCTACCAAGGAGACCAGTACTTGCAAATGGTATTTCATTATTCATACAAGAGTAAAACAAAGGATGTTTAGCAGTTATTTGGTCCAAAGAGTGTGGAGAATATCAGAGAAATTACTTTCCTTTGAAAGGTTTGTCTTTAAGATTAAGGTGGCTGATTAGAGTGTCTAGGATAAAGGCATTCACATGAAAAGCACACTAGGAAAAAGTTTTATATGTGAAAAATATTACACTGGGAAATGCGATTTAAAATAAGATTTACTTTCCCTGAGCGTTAAAGGATAGGTTATTGTGATTTGTACCAATATATTCAAAATCAGAAAAGCTAAAATAGAGTTAAATTATGGTTAGTTTACTCAAAGGTAAGTCTTGTATCAAATCCTCACAGAGAGGATAATATTCTAGATATTTCTAATAAGTAGATGGCATTTGAGTAGGTGTACTAGTTAAGGGCACCAGAGTTATTGGCTGGATAGCACTTCCTGCAGCGGCACTGGCATTTGTTGAAGGAAAAAAAACAAACAAAAATTTGCTTTGCAATTGATATAACTGAGAGTCTCAGGTCAAATGGGGCATGCTTAAATCCTGTAGCTTCAAAACTGTTTGTTGTGTGCACCGTGAAGTTCAAAGCATTGACAGTGTCCTTCCGAAAATATGTATTCTCTGTAGTATCTGATCTTTTGAAACAATATGGTTTGTAGATTATTTTTTTCAGTGTAAAAGAGCAAGGGGCTCTTGTAAGCAAATGTGTGGTTAAGAGTTAGAATTAAAGAAATACAGAACCCTTTCAGGAACCATTATCTCAGCAGTAAGAATTTTCTAATTCCTGCCTGGTTATAAAGGGTCAAGATTTGATATTAAGGGTTCAGCTTGCTCTCCTCCAGACCAAGCAAGTTGTTTTTTCTTGTTTACAGGTTTGCCAAAAGCAAAAGCAACCTTCCCAATCCGCAAGCACTTAAGTAAATATCTCTTACTCCAGAGATATAACAATTATAACACATACACAAGTAAAGGCTTCCTAGTGGATTTTTTTTCTTTGTTAAAATATCTGGACCTTCTCAAGCAAATCCACTATTATTAGGATAAAGAATCACTGTTGCTATATCTGACACCTGGAATAGGCAAGAAAAGAAAGAAATGAGAAGCAGGTGTTCTGTATCCTAAACTGGTTTTCTAGTAGAAAAAATATGAATTGATTCTCCTGATGTAGGTTTATTCCAAATCGGTTATTTCATTTAAAACAAAAATTTTGTTTGTCTTGTTTTGTACACGCTGGTTTTATAGTCCTGTGGGATTAGAAAATTGCTATTAAAAATAGTGCTTGGCCCCTTACCTGTTAGTCCATCCAGGGGGAATAATTGGTTCTCTAATTACTAGCAAGTACAGAAGAGGCAGTGAAGCTCCCACTTACCAGGCCTCCTGCACCAAAAACTACTGTTGCTATTCAACTGTTGATGGATCTCCTGCTGGAGGAAATCAGGAAGATGTCATACATTGGAAGTACATACATCACCCAGTGAGCAAGAAGTACCAATGAAACAATCTCTCTTTCTCTTTCTCTCCCTGGTATGTATCTCTCTCATATTTTTAAAAATTTTTGTTGAGTCAATGCCCCATTATTTTCTTTTTTTCTAAATTTTCATTTTGAAATTATGCTTTTGGAAAATAGATTAAAGAAAAGGTCCCCTTTTCGGAGCCACTGTTACATCTCTCCCACTGGCCAATGATACATCCTTCCTTCCCCAAGGGTGACAAACACTATTGTCAGTTTATCCCTTATCATTTCAGATATTTTTTCCACGTATTTATTTTTTATAATTTATCTATATATAGATCTATGAATGTATAGCAAATACATGCTTATATACATTGCATAATTTTAATTATTTGTATTACTTGTCATAAATAAGATCAAATCATATGTATCATTCTAAACCTTTCTCACTCAAAAATATGCCATGATGATCATTTCACACGAGTTCATATACTCCTTTCTAATCACTGCATCATATCCCATACGGTGGGTGCAGCACATTTAACAATTCTATTAGTGATCATTAAGTTATTTTCAGTTACTTAGCAATACACACAAGGCTGTAATGAGCATTTTTTGTTGGTAGTTATAGTGCACCTAAGCACGTATTTCTCTAGAAAGGTGATTCATAATGCAACTGCTGAGTTAAAGGATATATACAATAGATATTGCAAAATTATCTTTAAAGAGGCTCTATAAATTTTTGCTTCTATTAGAGTATATGGAATTACCCATGTCTTCACATTCTCATCAACTGTAAATGTGATCAATTTACTTTTATTTTTAAATGTCTACCAATCTGATGGGTGGAAAAAGTGCTTCTTCTCTGATTTACCTTTCCCAATGTATATGAAGGTTGAAAACATTTTTGATTATTAGGCATTTGTAGATTCTTCTTCTTAAATTTTCTTTTCATAATCCTTTCCTATTTTTTCTTATTAATTTGGGCAATTTACTAAATTTTTGTGAGTGTTGCATGTATGTGGACTAGATTTTGGAATTTTGTTAGATTTACTTTGTGATCTGTAATATTAAATTTCACATGTTGTTCATGGGTACTTGAATAGAAAGACTATTTTCTGTTTAAGGTTAGACAAGTCTATCTACATCTATGATAAATGTTCTGCTAAATAAAATTTGCAACCACAGTATACATTTTTTTCACTAAATAGGAGAAAAGGTAATCTTTAAGAGAACAACTTATGTAAAAGTTCCAGGACAACAGTGAAAATGTAGAGAACTTGCTGTGGAGAATGACAAAAGAAGCAATGAGGAACTAGATAAGATTTTATGGTACTATTTCAGAGCTGAATAGACCCACACAATTGGGTAATGTATGAGAATAATAAGAAAAGAATGTATTTGAAAGTATTTGTGTACAGCACAAGAGAATTTAGCAATATCAGAACTGATTAACATACAGAATGACAAGAGCCCAGACATTGGAAAATTTGCAACCAAGTACTTATGATTGGATCAACAGGAAGACTCACCTCAGTGCTCAAACAGCCTCTTCTGAGAAAAGGGGATCTTCATATACTTCTAGATAGGTCAGAAAAAGTCGTTATTTATTGCTGATTTTCATACTAATCCTAGTACGTTTTCATAATCAGGGAAAAGGGCCTAACTGAAAGAAACTGTGTGAGTAAAATAAGGTCCATGTGATTAAATAAATTTAGCCATAAGGAGCTGTAAATGATTTTATTGTGCCTCATTGTGGGAAAAAGACTGGAATTCTCTGAAAGGGCCCTTCTGAACAAGTATAAATTTCATAAACTTCCAAAAAGAATAAAAATTACACCCATTACACCTATGATTCCAGTAGCCCTATAGACTTTTGTGAGTAACAAGAGTGCATTTGTTTAAATGATGGTAATAATACTGGTTTGGTGAAATCCCCCTGCTATAGTTTGAATGACCTCTCTGAAAATCATGTTTAAATTTAATTGCCATTGTAAAAGTGTTGAGAGGTGGGACGTTTTAGAGGTGATTAGGCCATGAAGACTCTGCCTTCATGAATGGATTAATGCCATTATCATGAAAGTGGGTTTGTTATAAAAAGATGAAATTGGCCCCCTTCCTTCTCTCTACCATACACTCTCACGCTCTTCCACCTTTTGGCCTTGGATTATGCATCAGAATGCCCTCACTAGATACTGGCCCCTTGGTCTTGGACTTCCTAGCCTTCAGAACCATGAGAAATAAGTTTCTAGTGTTTATAAATTACTCATTCTGTGGTATTTTGTTATAGCAGCACAAAAAATACTAAGACATCCCCTAAACAATAAATAGTTTTGTGCTATTGTGTAAGCCATTAAGTGATATACTCTACAAAGTTTATGATTATGGCTTTCTTGAAATGTTCTGAGAATATTCTTGCAAGAGAATTATAGGAGGCAGTACTCCAGCACTGCTAGAAATTAAAACATCTATATTTACTGCAAGTTTGGAGTTGATATAACGAAAGAATTTTTGTTTTAGGTAGATATACAAGATAGAGGGAGAATAACAATAACAGAAAATAAGCCACTGAAAATATATAATAAAAATGTGAAAAAGTCCATCGTAGAATCTATCCAATAATTAAGTCAAAAGTCAAATTATTTATTTTATGCATGAGAACTATTTTTTTAATTAATGAAATGAGTATGTGAACTTACTTTTCAGTGAATTTTCTAAAGATTTTAACTTCTGCCAATGAAGATTGAAAGACGGGCTGTAATAGCTAATGAATTCTCTTAAGAGCCAACAAAGTATCTTTTCTAACATATGATTACATTTATATCTTATAAATCTTGGACTAAATTGCAGCCATTATTTCTCTTAAACCTCATCCAAAAATGAAACTAAATTGCCTCGGACCTTTTTGTTGTAAGTGCAAAATACACATTTATTTTTTATCTCATTCTGTAGACTGGTAAAGTTCAGTGGGAAAAGAGAAAACATGTATTCGAAGATATTTAGTTAAACTCAATCTATGTCTACTTATGCTACACTGGAATTGATGAAATTTCTCAGTATAGAAATCTAACTCTCTAGATAACTATGCAAATAAGGTGTCATGTTTGGGTAGCTATCTTTTCAAATATTTTAAAGATTGTGTTTATTGATAAAGATAAAAATGAGCTGGGTGCAGTAGCACATGCCTATAGTCCCAGATACTTGGGAAGTTGGGGCAGGAGGATTGCTTGAGCACAGGAGTTTGAGGCCATAGTGCATAATGACCATACCTGTGTATAGCCACTGCACTCTAGCCTGGGCAACATAGCAAGACCCTATCTCTTTAAAAAAGATAAGAAAATGAACAAGGGGAGCATTGTCAAAATGCATATTTTAAGAGCAGTAGTCAGTTGAATCTAATCAATTTGGTACTAGGAGCTATTATAGTATGCCTTCATGGAACACCATAAATTCAAATTAATTAATCTAAAATGAATTACAAATTATTTTTATAAACTACACATTGATCCTTAAGGGTTATTTAAACAGCTGAACTTTATGTCATTTGTTCCATCTGCCACAACAGATGCTTTATTTCAATATGAATATTAAATGAATTTTGAAAGCAATTTCCATAATTGTGAGAAACATTTACAAAATGAAGAAGAGATGATAGTCTTTCTGATGATTGGGAACACTTCTTTATAATTCAGGATAAAATATATTAAAAATATAAAGCATAACACAAAGCTAAGTATAACTGTAGAACAATAGAATGCCCCTAAGAAAAATAATTTGTTTTCTCTCATTTTCCATAGATTATTCAAGCACTTTAACACTACACATTAGTTGTTCTTGTAATATTTCAATCGAATTCACTGCATTCCTTTTAAAAGATGCACTTCAAGGTAATTAACCATGTGTTTCTTTTAGAGTCATGTTTTTCTTTTAATTTGACAAACCTGTTGGGGAAAATCAGATTTGGCATAAAGTTACTCAAAAGCTATTTTGGGGAATAAATTCTCAAAGTTCATAAGAGATTCCAGGAATCAATTTAAGACACTGGGTAAACAAAAGCTCTAGAATGAATAGTATGAGGTAAATAAAATGAAGAAATATACATGAAGAATGTTATCTGTGTGAGAATAGATTACTGAGGACCAATAGGCAGTTGGGAATAGGTAAACAAGAAGACATATGCAGTGGTATAAATTGTGGCATTGTTTGTGTTGGCAATGATTTGGAGAGAAGGTGGTTTTCCATCACTGAAAGAAATAGTAGATATAATGTGGTAGATGAGCATTAGGAAATATTATACAATAGTTAGAAGTATAGGATATATGTAAGACAGAAATAAGGGTAAATCATTGAAATATAGTATTTGGTGACAAAAGTAGAAAGCAGGATGTCAGTTTTAAGTGATTGATATTTATCCTCATTATAAGTCATATACTACTGTTTCTATACATTTTTATTATCTTTAGATTCCAGACCATTTGATTTTACATTGTTGTTTTGGAACACAATTAAGTTACTCAAAAACAGTTTGATCCCTTTTCAGATTTGTTAGACAGAACCAAAGCCATGTTTAGCCTACAGCTAAATATTTCTTAGTACTGAGATAAGACCCTTTTGAGTACCTCATGCAATATGAGCGTTTCCAGTCTTGCTGATGAGAGCAAGCACTATTCACAGTCCTACATGAGTGACAGGCACTGCTATCTCTAATCCTTTTGGATGATATTTCTCAAGCCTTGGGTAGATTTTTCATGTGTACTTGCTGAGCCCTCACATGGATGCTTGAGGTGGGCTCTCTATAGATCTGGGGATTCTTTATTTTTGCAGCTCTCTCCTTTATGATGTAATGTCTTGCAAACTTCAGCCACCTTGATCTCTCTATTTTCTCAACATTATCTCCTCAACTCCAGGAGTTCACTGAGATGCACCTGGTTGCTCCTACCCTGTATGACAGCCTAAAAACGCTCTTAAAAATAATAATCTTGTGCAATTATAAGGCTCACCTTAGTTGTTCCTCATCTCTCAGGGATCACTATAGTTGGTTTCTTGATATCTAGTGTCTGTACAGTAGTTGCTTCAAGTATTTTTTCCACTCTTTATGGTTGCTGCCAAAGAGAGAACAAATCTAGTCCCTGTTACTCCACTTTGGCCAGATGCAGAAATTTCTCAGCTATTAAGTATCTAAGGAGAAGTAACAACAGCAAGATGACAGAACAGAAAATGTCAAGCTCCACTCCTTCCCACAGAAAATTCAAATAGCAACAATTCACAGATCAGAATATCTTCTTGAAAACCCCAATATGTGGAAACACTATGGTCAGCAGCAGCTCCACTAGCCAAAAAACCTGCCCAACAACCCTACCCAGGCAGGCAGACACCCACCTCTTGGCATTCCCAAGAAGCATAGGAGCTAGACCTGATTGACCAAGATGTCAAACAGTTGCTCAACTCAGCCAAAAGCTCACTCCATAACTCTACTTGGACAGCAGAACAGCCCTCAATTGTGCACTTCTAAGGCACGTAGCCTCTTATCCCGTCCTTCCCGAGCAGAAAATCCACCTAACCTAAGAACCCAGTCTACAACTCTGCCCAACTGCAGATACCCAAAAAGCAAAATTGCTTGGCCAGGGAATACATTCTGAGAATGGCTTGACTGGAAGCCATTGCAGTATCCAGCCAGCGGCTGCATCTAATAGCAGAGTTCAGACAGTGGTCTCGCCAGACAGTGGAACTAACCTAGCAGTCCCACAGGACATCAGAGAAAAGGCAGGGGCCCAGATAACTAGAGAACCTACAACAAGCTGTGTCTGCCCGGGGTCATCACTAGCAAGCACTTTGAGAATCACAGGCTAGACTTAATAGTAAAGTTCTATCCCTGCAAAAAAAAAAAAAAAAAAAAAAATGCCAAAAAAAGCATGTGATAATATTCAACAGCCTGTCATGATAAGGACTATCAACAAATTAGGTGTAAAAGGAATGTACCCCAAACCAATACAACAACATATAAGATATGCACATCTAACATTAGACTTAATGGTAAAAATTGAAAATTATTTCTTCATAGATGTGGAACATTGCAAGAATGCCTAAACTTGTCACTTCTATTCAACACTGTATTAGAAATCTTTGCCAGATATATTAGGCAAGAGAAAGAAATAAATTAGGCAAATAGGAGAGAAAGAAGTAAATTTTCATGTTTGATAATGACATGATCTTATATAGAGAGAACCCTAAAGCCTCTATTAAATACCTGCTAAAACTAATAAATTAATACAATGAAGTTGTATGATACAAAATTAACACACAAAAATCAGTAGCATTTATATACACTAACAATGAACTATCTGAAATAGAAATCAAGAGAATATCATTTACAATAGCTACAAAAATAGGATTAAATTTAACCAAGGAGGTAAAAGAACTGTACACTGAAAACTATAAAAAAACCCCAAATAGACAAGGCCATCATGAATAAAAAAGAACCAACCTAGAGGCATCACACTACAAAATTTCATACTATACAACAAAGCTATAGTGATTAAAATGGCAAACACTGGCAAACACTAGACACATTAACCAATGGAACAGAATAGAGAGCCCATAAATAAACCATGAATATATAGTCAATCGGTTTTCAACAAAGATATTGAGAGTAAACAATGGGAAGAGCATAGTCTCTTCAATAAATTGTGTTGGGACAATAGGATATCTACATGCAGAAGAATGAAATTGTACCCTTAACTCATACAATATACAAACATCAACTCAAAATGGATTAAAGACTTCAAGGCAAGGCCTGTACTTATAAAACAAGTAGAAGAAAACATAGCGGAAAAGCTACATTACACTGTTCTGGGCAATGATTTTTTTTAATTTGACACCAAAAATGCAGGCAACAAAAACAAAAGTAGACAAATAGGATTATATCAAACTAAAAAGCTTTTGTACACAAAGAAAACAACAGTGAGAAGTCAACTTACAGATTGGTAGAAAATATTTGCAAGCTATACATCAAAAAGGGAATTAGTATCCAAAATATAAAAACAACTCAAACTACTCAATAGCAAGAAAACAAAATACCCAATTAAAAATGGGGAGGGACCTAATAGACATTTCTCAAGACATACGAATGACCAACAGATATATAAAAAATGTTCAACGTTGCTAATCATTAAGAAAACGCAAATTAAAACCACAGCAAAATATCATTTCACACCTATGAGAATGGCTACTATCATAAGGACAAAAGTCAGTAAGTTTTGATGACGATGTAGAGAAAGGGGAACCCTTGTGCACTTTTGCTGGAAATGTAAATTAGTGGCCATTACAGAAAACTGTATGGAGGTTCCTCAAAAAACCAAAAATAGAAGATTGCAAGATCCAGCAATCCCACTTCTGGATATTTATTCAAAAGCTTTGAAATCATGTTGTCAAAGACATGTCTGCATTCTCACATTCATTGTAGGTCTATTGACAACAGCCAAGTTATGGAAGCAACCTGTGTCCATCAACAGATGAATGGATAAAGAAAATGTGGTATATATATGTATATATACAATGGAATACCATTTAGCCTTTCAAAAGAAGTAAATTCTGTCATTTTCAGTAACATGGATGGAATTGGAGAACCTTTTGCTAAGTGAAATAAGCCAGGCACAGAAAGACAAACACCACATTTTCACTTATGTGTCAAATCTGCGATTGAACTCATAGAAGCAGAGAATAGAATGATAGTTACAGAGACTTTGTGAAGCGGTTGTGGGGAGATGATGGTCAAAGGACACAAAATCTCAGACAAGAGGTATAAGTATTTTTTTGAGATTTACTGTACAACATCGTGAATATAGTTAGTAATAGTGTATTGTACATTTGAAAATTGCTAACAGAGAAAATTTCAAATGTTCTCACCACAAAAATGTTATATATTTGCATTGATAGATATGTTAATTAGCTTGATTTAATTATTCCACATTGTATACATGAATCATGTCATCACATTATACCCTATAAATACATACAATTATAAATTGTCAATTTACAGTAATATTTAAAAATTGTAAAAAAATAAGGCTCTCTAGACCCTCTTCAGTGGTCAGACCATAATATTTTTTGAAGGGACAATCCTAATTCCCCTCCTTCAAACACTTGAAGCCAGTAGTGAATTGAGCATAATTATAGCTCAATAAACCCTAAAAGCAGCTCAACTATCTCCCAGTACTAGTACCCTGAAAAAAAAAAAAAAAAAGAAAAGAAAATACTTGTCATTTTGGGGAATAAATATAATTTACCTTAATCTTTAATGCTGTTTTACACAAAATATCCATCACATGATCAAAACTTATGAGTATATTAAGAAGCAAAGCCTTGTCTATGTGGTCAATAGATTTAACAATCAATGGAAACATATCTGAAAATGAGCCAAATTTATTTGGAATTTATGGAAGAATTTAAACCTACTTTTAAATAACTATGATAATTATGTTATAATTATGTCCTCCTGTGGGTCAAATGCTATCAAATAGCATCACATACTACAGAGAAATCTTTTGTGAAAGGAAGAGTCTATTGATGCAGCAAACCTTATTGTTGTCTTATTTTAAGAAATTGCCACAGCCACTTCAGCCTTCGACAAACACCGCCCAGCAGCCACCAACATCAAGGCAAGACCCTCTAACAGCAAAAAATATTAAGACTTGCTGAAGGCTCAGATGATTGGTTGCATTTTTTGGCATTAAAGTATTTTTATTTAAGGTATGTACATTTTTTTAGTCACAATGCTATTGCACACTTAGCATACTGCAGTATGATTTAAACATAACTTTCACATGCACTGGGAAATGAAAAATTTATGCAACTCACTTTATGTTCTCTTTATTATGGTGATCTGGAGCCAAACCTGCAATATCTCAAAAGTATGCCCATATACATATCATATTTGGATATTTACTAGGTATCTTAAACTTCATAAGCTCCAAAAATATTAAATATATTATTCTCGCTCATTAAAAATTAAAACATAAAGAATCTATTGTAAGAATTTCAGCAGAGTGATGGAAACTGATTCTAGAATTTATATGAAAATTCGAAATATGAAGAATACCAAAAGCAGAGATGAATGTGCTGGTGTGTGTCTATTGTCCCAGCTACTCCCAGAGGCTGAGGCAGGAGGATCACTTAAGCTCAGAAGTTTAAGCCCAGCCTGGGCAGCATAGGGAGACCTGGTCTGTTAACAAATAATACAAATAGCAAAAACAATATTGAATAAGAAAAATAAAATTGAAGCACTTATTTTAAAGACTATTATAATGTTTCCATTATCAAGGCAGTATGTTACTAGAGAAAGTATCGACATCAAAATCAATGGAACAGAGACAAGGAATAACCTCACGGATGTTTAGTCAAGTAAATATAATACTTCAACCAAGGCACTAATTCAACTCAATGGAAACGGAGAGCTTTTTGAACAAATGGCCTTGGGACATCTGGATAGCTATATGGAAAATTATTTGCCTAGATTTTCACTTATCTGTACACAAATATTACTTTGGGGTAGATCACAAACCAAAACCTAACATCTAGAACTGTAAAGTTTCTAGAAGAAAAAAGAGAAGTATCTTGACAACCTTGGCCTTGGCAAAATTTTCTTAAAGTAGGCATCATCATACAAGAAAACAAATAAAAAATTAAACCTCATTCCAATTAATTTCTATTCAAAATATACTTTTAAAAATGAATATGCAAGCTATAGTAAAATATGCATAATAAGCACTCCTGTACAGGATACATAAAGGACTCCCCAACAATGAATAGATAAAAAAGCTATTTAAATACTGAACAAGCAAGAGAAACAATAAAATAAAAAAGGAAATATACAAATGTCCTATAAGTACTTGATATTGTTCAACGTCATTTTGAAATAAGAAAATACTCTTTAATACCCTCTAAAATCGCTAAAAATTACACATATACACACAATATCAAATGGTGCAGAATTGGAACTAGAACTCACATGCCTTACTGGTGGGTGTATAATAAAATGATATAGTCAGTTTATTAAAAAGCTAAATATGCTTACCCTATGGCCTAGTAATTCTGCTCCTGTGTACTTATCTAAACATAATGAAAATATATGTACACAAAGAGAATTACACAAGAATGTTCACAGGACCTGTTCATAGTAGCTCCAAACTGGAAACCACTCAAATATGCATCAATGTAAGAATGGACTTAAAAAATAGATCATATTCACGTAAGGAAATACTACTTGGCAATAAAAAGGAACAAACTACTGATACAAACAATGGCATGGATGCATCTCAAAAACGTCATTTTGAATTACTGTGCCTTGTATACATGTATATATTATATATGTCATCTATGTGAACACTAAAGATCTTCACTTTGTTCACTTTCTGTTATATTGTAATTTCTCATTCCACTATAATCTCCACAAAACTAATTTTTCTCCAGCCTATGAAATTGTTTTCTGGGGGATCTAAACTTTAAAATTTCCCCTGAAATTTCAGCAAGTCTTGAGATAGATTTTATTCTTATTCTCTTAGTTCTCGGGTTCATCTTAATAACTGCATTCACTTGAAAACACCACATGTCGTTGCTGTTTGAACTAGTTGGAAAGAAACGTAAGGATCTAGAAGTAAAATAATTACTCTTTGGTCCACAGAAAACTCATATCAAAAGGGAGGCCACGAGATGAAACAAAATTACAAATTTAAGATTAAAAATAGTAATTTCCCAGTAAGAGGTAGATTTGTGTGGATTAGAGGCCATTTGTGGCAGACAGTACACACTGTCAACTGAAGTCCATTTTTTTCTTTTTTTCCTTACTAATAAATTTGAACTGGGCTTGAGGCCCCCTGGCTGGGATAGCATCTTCTCCCAACCTCATTGCAGTTTGAGTGCCCAGACCATGTTGTCTAATGGAATATGACGGTAAATATCGTGCACTACTGTAAGGCAGGATCCTTTAGAGAACAGGTAAAACGTCCTGACTTTATCTTTCTCCTGCCTGCCAGCTGAAACCTGGACAGAACGACCTACCTGTACGAGGAAGGTTCTTGCACCTCAGAATGGCATTTATCGAAGGTTCATTTCTATTGAAATGACCTTCCTGAGTCAACATTATAAAAGGGAATGGGGAAAATTCAGAAAATAAAATTTTTCCGTTTGACTGTATATTATTGTGGAGTTAGGAAATTATAGATTCAAATCTCAACCCAAGAAACAAATAGATTTGTGACTATTTTAACCTCTCTAAACTTATATTTCCTAATCAGCGAAATCAGGATAATAGTATAATATTGTGAAAGGTAGTTTTGAGATTTAAATGACCAGCATATAGTATGTACTCAAAACTTAAAATACTATTACTTTTTCTCTGTATGATATATATTTTATTCTATTTGTATTGAATATACTCTCTTGAGGATCAAACGCATGCTTAGGTTCAGGTTATCACAAGCAGAAGTGGCTACCAAATAACCATATGCTGCCTGCACAGTGCTCCAACAGTGTGACTATGTGTTCTTTTACTACCCCTTCACCACCTAGGCTTAAAGTATTTGTTAAACTTGTAACCACTGAAAAGAAATAAGCAAAATGATTAGCTGCTGTTCAATTACTTAAACTCTACAAATGGAATCAAAGAAGATACTGCTGCTTGTCTATATCTGCTTCATCTGTTTCATGTTTATAATTTTTAAGATCGATTTTGAAGTAATTATTCTATTTAATACTTACTGTTTCTCATTTTAAAGTTATGCTCTGCCTGAATAAAACCCAGTAAAAACACCAAATCACTTGTTATTAAAAATTGTCAAATATATAGAAGACAGGACCAAAGAAAACATAAAATTGTGAACATTAATCAACTCCAAATTTATAAACAAAGACAAAACAGAAACAGCTTTGAGTATGATGTATTTGGGCATGTGATTTATGCTAGAAACTTTATTAAGGATAAAAATATATTTTCCTTAGAGATCACCAGCTCATGTAAAAATATGGACTATTTCTGATATTTTCTCAAATAAATGTATTTTAGCTGAGTGTTTTCAATATGTAAACTATTCTCTTTGAAACCTTGACTTGAATGAACAGACATAAAATTCACTCATAATAGCTGAATGTGACTCAGTTCTTCTTTGGAAAAGAAATTCAATGGACTTCTTGGCTATTTTTGAGTTGGATGCTTCAGCTTTGAGCTTCTCTCCCCAGTTTAGATTTTGTAAATGTAAGGTCATTCGTTTTTTGAGCATTTAACTCTAGCAAGTTAAAAGCTGTGTTATTCAGATTAAAGATACTTATTACCTGTAAACCGAAATGTCATGCAGCAATTAAAGTAAAAAGAGACCATCTATGCGTTAGCAATCTATTTCTATTAACGCTTTAGCTATCTGATTTTTCTAAGGAACTGCAAGAGCAAGATACGGCCTGATGAAAAAAAAAAATTAATGCCGCACTCTAAGTGTCATGGAATATGTTTTAAAGTATATCCAAATTCATAAATAAGTTATTTATAAATGACTTTTTGTCGCATTTCCTAGGAAATAGTGAAATGAAAGTTGACTAGATGTGCAAGTGAAACTTTGTTCAACATCAAAAGAAATTCATAAAATCAACAGTTAAAAATTCCTAATAATGTAGATTTCCTAATAGTAGATAAAATAATTAAGGAAGCAAACAGAAAAAATATGTAGTATTTTTTGAAAACCTAGTCTATGGGAAGCTCAGTGCCACGTGCTTCTTTGTGTCATCCATCTCCTTTCAGCTTCACAGCCAATGGTGGTAAATACTCTTGTCCTAAATTTATACCTAAAGGGCTTGAGGATCTTTCACCCTCAATTACCTTCCCAGAGTTACACATACTAAAGGATAGTCAATACAGCATTCAGTACCCCGTGTTATTTGACTATACAATATCATCTAAATTCCATGAAGCCTTTTTTAGTACTAGAAAAAACATTTTAATTTTTGTGATAATCCATGACCAAAATTTCCTCTAATATATTGCAACGCCTTTTTCCTTTACCTTACTTTCCCAATAAATATGTTTCATGAGCCATATGTCTTTTTTCTAGAATTTTATTTTGATTGTTTGGTCCTCCTACAACATTCCACAGACTTTTTTCAGGAAGAGAATTTTCATATTAATAATTACCAGTGTAGAAGGAAAAAAGATAATGTAGTTTTAAAGTATTTTCATACTATTCTTCCACTTCTCAATATCAGTGCACTTTACTAATTCATAATTTTAAGATTATGAAATCTATCCCATGATCTTAGCCATCTAATATTCTGATTATAAAAGTAATATATGCTAATTATAAAATGTTTGGACAATACAATACCTCAACATCTACTCATTATACTCATTTTTTCTTTATCCTATGTATTTACAAAATCAAATTAGGATCCTACTCTGTATAATTTATTTTTGTCTCACTTTTTCAATTAGTAGTATGACTATATTTCCACATCACTTAATGATTGTTAAAATTCACTATTGAATGATAGAGTAAAATTCCAGTTTAAAAGTACTATGAATTATATTATTATCTTGTCCTTGTTTATCTTTTAATATACTTATTTTTTCATTAATTTAATATTTGAAACAATATTCAAGATGGAAATTTATATATATATAGTTTGTCAAGATTTATATTTTCTTAGTTCATATGCTCAAAATAGGAATTATTGGTAATAAAGTTTATCAAGATTCTTAATATATATGGAAAACATTATTTTAGAAAGATAACAAAAATTAAGTTCCCATTGTTTTATATAATTGCCCATTTAACCACACCCTTGCCAATACTAGCTCTATAGAAAAATAACTAAATCTAATAATCTTTTTAAGCAAATGAAGGATATTTTTCACAAGTTTTTTAGGAATCAGCTTTGTCGAGTAAGTTATATATTCATGTTTTTCCCCTTTTTTAATGCTTCTCGGATGCAGCTGAATTAATCAAATTATTCATATATAATATCTCAGATGATAGCTTGTTATCACTATCAGTCCAATCAAAGACTCTGTCTTTTGAATTTTATTTGTCATTCTTTTTAATGCTATTCCCTATTTTTCTTCCCAGTCCTCATCATAAACCCCCTTTATAGTGCTTTGAG
>NW_012144966.1:20474232-20475839 GCF_000956105.1 Propithecus coquereli
TGAAGGACCCTATTGTAAATAAACTTGTCTGGGGATCATAAAAAGCTTAAATGTTACTTTCTCAGTTACTATCTATACAGATGCTCTTTGATTTATGGGAGGTTACATCCTGATAAACCCATACTAAGTATCTTAAGGCAAAAAAGCATTTAATACACCTAACCTACTGAATATCATAACATAGCCTAGCCTACTGTAAATGTGCTAAGAACATGTACATTAGCTTAAAATTGAGCGAAATCATCTAATACACAGCCTACTTTATAACAAAGTGTTGACTATCTCATATAATGTATTGAATCCTGAATTGAAAGTGAAAAACAAAATGGTTGTGTGAATACTCAAAGTATGATTTCTACTGAATGCATATTGCTTTTACACCTTCAGAAAGTTAAAAAAATTATAAGTGAAACCATTCATATGTTGAGTGCTATTTATATTAAAAATAGGTTTTCTTACAAATATAAAATAGAATAGAATGAAATACATCTTTCTAACTGCATTATTTTCCGCATGATAAATGATTACCTTCTTTATAGTTTGATAGTCACATCTATCTACAATAGATAATTCCATAGCAAAAGTTGTAAATGATTCTTCTTCTATGTTATTACCATATTTCCCTCAAATTCTCTCTAACAATTTTGATTGTTTCTATTTGCTAAAAGTTAGATATTATGTATTTTATTTATTATGGTCCCAATATCTATGACATTTCTGAGATTGTAGTAGATGGTTGAAAGTGAATGATTGAAAAACTAAAAGAATTGATTGGTGAAGGGTGTAAGAGTTCTGGATTGATAAAAGGTAAATGAGCTGACAAGTAGCTGATAGTCCTGGAAAAAGCTTTTTAATAACTAGTAAGGGGAAGAGATACTGACTCCAGTATGATTTTGGACTCATGCCATCCATATTTCTCATTATATATCCAGCAAAGACTCTATTATTTATGCTAATGGACTCTGTGGATAATTTAAAATAATTTATTACCAAGGCCATGAAATACATTTTTGTACTTACAAAAGAATATGAGGGACCTAGTGTGAGAAATTTATAATTTATCAAAATATTGAAATACATCTTGACAATTTTACCCAAGAGAAGCTGGAAATACAATACTACACATGCACGTATATGTAGGTATATATATACACACAGACACTTACACATAAATAAATACACAGATGAAAAAAGGCTGAATTAAAAAAAGTAGGTGAAAGATGAAAAAAATGGTCTATATTGCCCTTATTCTCTTCGTCATCCAACCTTGAATTGTTGTAATTGTCTAAAATAAGCAACGTAATCATTGCTGCCTATCTTTCCTCTGATACACTATGTCCTGTTAACCACTTCCCTGCTCCCTAAAGCCTGTGCCTCTTGCTTTTGTCTTTTCAGTACTTCCTGGCTTTGATTGAAACCTTATTATTGCCATTGCTTTCAATCTCTGTATTGCTTTTTCCATCACAAGTTCTGGTATAAAGAGGAAGGTTACCACTGAACTTCGTGTTCCTGAAGCCCTTTTTACAAGAGCATTTCTAATCACTTTGGTTAGTAGACAATCCTACAAGTCCTCCTCTCAGACACAGTCAGAGAGAGTTAGAGAGTTT
>NW_012144966.1:20487849-20489401 GCF_000956105.1 Propithecus coquereli
CTGGGGAAACAAAGATCTTGAACTAAAGATATATTTTTAAATGAAAATATTAAAATTTATCAAGCTGAAATAAATTAGAATAATTAACACAATGGAGATTTGATTGGTATTATATCTGCCATTATGATTGTACTTAATTCAACAGAGTGTAGAAAATGTTACAATGTCAAACCAATAGCCATATAGCAACTTAAGCCTTAAAAATGATTAAAAAAACAGAAACCAAAAATATATTCCCAGGTGACATACTGGTGTTCTACAATGTCAACTCAAGCTCAGTACAACATGGAATGTGTCACTGGTGGGATCACAAGGGATAATTTTCTGGGGTTAAAAATCAAAGATATAAGCAGAGATCATTCCTAGTTTAGGAAATTAACTCATATTGCAATAACTAAATAATTATATTCTAAATTACCTTACACAAGAAAATAATTTAAAAGGCTCAATGTAACATACTCTCACTTCACAATGAATATTTAAAGTATTCATATCTACAAAGTGAACAATTTATCACTCCTATATTCCTCTGTTTAATTTCTACTTCTTTAAAAATAAAATTTTATTCAGCAAAGTGCCATTTTGTGTCATTATTCAGTGACCTAGAGGTTCTTTAAGTCTCAGAGAAACATCTCAGCACCTTTAGAGAAACATCTTAGCACCTTATGCTTTCCTTTGTGTATTACTCAGCCTCTGTTGTATAATGCACACTATGCATCAATAAATTTAAAATTTAGATTAAACTGCTCAATCCATAGAAGCACTTTTGTTTGATTGCTCTTTATAAAATTCAAGATGTCATCATTATGATTTTCAATGGAACAGATCAATAAAAAAAATCCATAACTCACATCTATGACCTTGCAAAAAAAATTCCAAATATGTAATAACATAATGCCAAAGCAATGAATCATTGGATTCTAAATCTTTGTGCTGAAATCCATTCAGTAGTTTTGTCTACTTTTTAAGTTCTATTACAAGCTCTTAACACAGCTACACTAATCAAATAACATCTCAAAAAATAATGTTGATGAATGTTAAAAACAGATTGTATATCCTAAGTTTATATTCTCATAATCTGTACTCAATCAGCCATAATTTTATGAGGTTTATCAGTGAATATATTAAACTCTTAATAATGCAATATTGTATACATAAATATTTAAAAATATGTACATATCTGTGGAATAAAATGCTCTAATTAAGCAATTAATTACAAAAGACTTGTTCAAGATACCATTTTTGAATTAACCACCTTGAAAAAAATTACATTCCAAGGATTTTAGACAGATTACCAACATACAAAGTTTTTTATTCAAGAAGACAAATATATATTTAAGCATGTCAAAGTGATGAGAAAATAAAAGCATTTTTTTTAAAAAGGCTATATTTTACCATACAAAAGTTAATATTATATGGCTTTATACAGGTGGCTAGAGTTGAAGCGAAATCTGCCCTGGAGATAAAATAAACATACTTGGTTAAAATAATCATGCATCAAATATATGTATTTAAATTTCAAATTTAATTCAGATTCATACATACACTATCA
>NW_012144966.1:20489451-20491251 GCF_000956105.1 Propithecus coquereli
GTAATATCAGCCTTCTTATCCCAAGTCGAAAAATTATGCTTCTGTGTACTTCAAGAGAAAAGAAAGATGTTTTCCACGTTCAGGCTTTAAAATTGTGTTACTTTCTAAACTATGATACTATTAATAAATAGCATTTTGAAACAGCAAATAACACATCCTTGTTTCCAAAGTTCACCATATCCCAACCTTCCTCCTTCCCCTGAAATCACCAAGGTAAAGATTCTGATCTTCCCTTAACAAATTACAATTAAGCATAGGCAGCAAAAAAGAGTTTTCTTGAATGGGAGAGAAAATCCTCTGTAGAAAATTCTACAATAGTCTGCACAAATTTTCCTTGCAAGCAATGTAGACACCACTTTAATCCACTAAGCAATTTTATTACCTTTCAATTTACTGTGGCCATAATAATGAAAATGTTATCAAAGAAATTGTAATAATTTAAATTAGTATTTACAGTTTTTACATATTTTGATGAGTGTGCTACATATATAAGAGAGCTTTTAAGATAGGAAATAAAAAGATTTCAGTTTTAAGTGCCCTAATCTCCCACTTAATAAAAACATGTTGTTATCCAATGGTGAAAAACTCTTTAGACATTTTTCTCTCTTTTGTCTATGGAAATGTCTTTCTTTTCATAATCAATGCAAAATATGTATGTGAATATTTAGTCATGAACTATATGAAACACAGGTAACCATTTTTAAAGTAAAAAATACAGTTATTACTGGAAAAAAATAAAAATTTAACATAGCATAGCAAATTAGTTAAAAAAAATCAATATCCTTACATAGTAATGACTGATGGTAATTTCTTTACAAACTGGTAACAATCAAATCAGCCTGAAAAGCAATTCCTAAGAACTGCCCTTTTCCCATGAGAGGAAGGCATGACTGATATAGACTGAATAACTTTCACTACTATTCAGATATCTGCCTACAAAATCATAAGCTTCAATAATTGAAATAGGCTAATAAGAAATTATTGCAAAAAGAAGTGCAGATTAGGGGTCCACTACATGACTTACTTGAAAAACTGTTTCAAATACTAAAGATCGTGTTATTATAATTATTTTCCCTTTGAAATCTGTTTCTTTTCCTTTACAGGAGAATGATCATAAGGCAGAAACAATAAAATTTCAGTGAAGTTGACAATCCAGGTATTTGGCTATTTTCTTCACTATTTATATTGAAAGCACAGTTTGTACTATTTCCTCTTCATTCATGAGAGTCTTTTTTCTTTCCTATTCTTTCACAGTATGAACATTATTCATCATATAATCTATTTAAGCAAATATTTACATGAGCATAATCTTAATTTGAAACGTGAAAAGATATTAATACTTATGCTATATGTGAAGAAACTGAGATTTTGAAAAGATGACCAGCAATTAAATGTCTGCGCCAAGAATATAATAATTACTGAGCCAAATTGTAATTCACACCTGACTTTCAGTTGGCTTTGCCTTCTGAGAACCACTATTAAAACATAGTCTAATGGGAAGAAGATAGTCTTTGTGATCACTAAGACCTGAGGTCACATCTTGGTTCCAACAACTCCTGGCTGAATAAAGTCTGTTAACCTTTTAGAACATCAGTTTGTTTTTTACTAAAATATTCAAATAATTAATTCTGTCTTCTTTGCTTTATGTTTTGAAGCAGTAAACATGTGCACAAGGCCTTTACCACAGTGCATACAAAATACGAGCGGCTAAATTCAGGATACTGTTGTTACCCCATGGTTTGATTCTTAAATTCAAAGAGAGGTAGAGATAGTATTCAAAAGGCAACAGTTGAGTAAATA